>NC_080767.1:31269972-31576126 GCF_020826845.1 Diceros bicornis minor | reverse complement strand
TAAATGCACAGAGAAAAGGACCATAAAAATAACCTGAGGCTTTTGCTTCAAGAAAAATGTTGATTAAATTTCCATCTGATAAATCACAATAAAATTTCATGTCACAAGCAAAAAAAAAATTGGATATTCACAGTAATTTCTTTTAAGAAGGGATTTAAAAATATTTCTTTACAGTATATTTTAGATCTTTACTGTAATGACACAAATGATTTTTCATTTGGAGAAAAAAGTAAACCAGAGTTTAGAAAGTAAAGAATAAAGACTGGGCACAACTAACAAATGAAAAAATCAAACCACCTGCCAGAGACAAAGATCCAGGCCCAGATGTTTGGTATTGGACAAATCTCTTAATCTTTCTGTGCCTAGGTTCCTTTTCTAGAATATTCTTGCCCTCCCAGGCACACACAGATTCTGCCTAGTGGTTCTCCATGTTTTTCTCCATCTTGAGGCCAATTCCCTTGAGTGAGTTTCTTCCAAAGCAGGGTCAGAATTAGTGCCTAGTGAAGCCCAGTGACTTTACCGAGGTCCTAACCTGCTTAATCTTGCCAGCGTTTCTTGTGGTTGGGGAAGAATTTATAGTCCTACGTTGTGCTCCTATTGGGCTTCCTCCTAGAAACCAAGTATTTGCTGGCATTTTTTTTTTTCTGGTGCGGAAGATTCTCCCGCAGCTAACATCCATTGCTAATCTTTCTGTTTTTTTGATTGAGGAAGACCAGCTCTGAGCTAACATCTGTGCCAGTCTTCCTCTATTTTGTATGTGGGACACCTCCACAGAATGGCTGATGAGCGGAGTAGGTCCATGCCTGGGATCCGAACCTGTGAATCTGGGCTGCCGAAATGGAGTGTGCGGAACTTTAACCACTCGGCCATGGGGCCAGCCCCTGCTGGCATTTTTGATGTTCCCAACTCTGGATTGATTTTGCTTGGACACATATACCTCTTATCACAGGTACAGCCTGTAGGGACTGCTGGTTACTCACATTCTTCAGACAGAAGTTCTGTCCTTAGCCAGTTGGTCCTATTCCAGTCCTGCAAAGTCAGAGTCTTCATTTTATTGCATCTGCTTGTGAGGCTAAGCACCATGCTGTCTTGAATGTGAGTCTTTCAAATTCATAATGGGCAAGTCTAGGGAAGAAGTCATGTTGAAAACTCTGGGCTTCTACGCTAGGGAAGTTCTTTTTACAGGGTGGAACATCTTCCCCAGCCAAGGAGTCTCCACAAAGCCCCGTTCATGTCCCTGTTCCTCAGACTATAGATAAAGGGGTTCAGCATGGGGGTGACAATTGTGTATACCACAGATGGTATACCAGTATCTGCTGAGTAGGAGGATGAGGGCTAGAAATATACCAGAAAGAGTGTCCCATAGAAGAGAGCGATTCCTGTCAGGTGAGAGCCACAGGTAGAGAAGACTTTGTGCTTCCCCCCAGCAGAGGGGACCCTGAGGGTGGTGTGGATGATGTGGCCATAAGAGACCAGGACACAGGTGAGAGGGACCACACCTGAGAGGGCTGCATTAGCAAACATCATGACCTGAAAGATATGAGCGTCTGAACAGGCAAGTTTGAGGAGTGGGAGAAGATCACAGAAGAAGTGTGGAATGGAATGGAAGGCACAGAAGGAGAATTGAGACATCAAGAGAGTGTATGAGAAGGCCAGGAGGTGAGAGCAGAGCCAGGACACGACAACCAGCAGCAGGCAGTGTTGGAACACATGAGAGTGGTGTAGTGTAGAGGAAGGCAGATGGTCACGTAGCGGTCATATTCCATCACAGCCAGCAGGAAGTTATCCAGCAGGGTCAAGGCCATGAAGAAGTACATCTGCAGGAGGCATCCAGTGTGGGAGATAGTGTGGTGCTGTGTCTGGATGTTCACCAGCACCTTGGAGACAATGGTGCAGGAGAAGCAGGTATCAATGAAGGACAGGTTGGTCAGGAAGAAGTACATGGGAGTGGGGAGGTGAGGGTCAGAGCCAATGGCCAGGATGGTGAGCAGGTTCCCCACCACGGTGACCAGGTACATGCCCAGAAAGAGCCCGAACAGGAGATGCTGCTGCTTTGGGTGTTCAGAGAAGCCCAAGAGCAGGAAGTTAGAGATGCTGGTTTGGTTTCCAACTTCCTTCTAAGGCAGAGAAATTAGAGGAGAATCTTGCTTAAATAAAGATAAGCTGTAAATATTACAGAGTCCAAGGACTTTGGTTTGTTTTTCTCTATTCCTTGAAGAGATCTCTGAGATTCATTAGTAGCTGTAATGGCAGGTGTGCAAACATGAAAACTATGAGGCCTGTGGACTATGACAAACATTGTGATGGAATGTAATTTGGTTTATGGATTCCTGCCCCACAAGCGTCTGAATGAGGCTGAACTGGTTTTCACCTGGAATGAATCTCTTCAAGTTTTAATTCTTTCTTAAACTTTAGATCACTTGTTCAATCTTATTGCCTTATTATGGAGTCCTTTGAGGTCATGCATACACTAGGACTCAGTGGGCAATACAAGGTTCTGTGTGTGTGTGTGACTGTGTGTGTCTTTTTTGAGAGAAATGAAAGAAAGAGTCTCTAGGTGTGCTAGGAGTCTCTGCCTCATTCTGTTTGAAGACTATTCCAATGAATTAATGCGAATATAAAAACTTTGTTAACTGAAAAGTACTTTGTCAATAAAGGGCATGTTGTTTTCATTATCATCATCAACTTCACCATGAGCAGGTTCGGTTTTAAGATCACAGTCTTTGGAGTCTAGAGACTGGTCGGGAACCTTTCTCTGCCCATTCTCTGGAATGTGTTCTTGGACAAGTTACTTAAGCGCCCTCAGTCTCTGTTTTTTAGCTTGTACAATGTGTACTTGCTTCATAGAGTCTTTGAAGTTATTATAAAGATAACATAAATGGAGGGCAGGCTTTAATTAAGGGACTATTTCTTACTGTCATTGGTACTAGGAGTTGATGGAATGTGAGCCTGGGACCCACGATGCAGTGTTTAGCATCATACAACATGCTTTATAGCTCTGCTTTTCACATGCCTTTTTTCACTTTGGCAAATGCCCCCTTTGAGTTTTCTTTCTTTGCATTTAGATGCAGATAATAACACCACCTGATAGGTTTGTTGAGGAGACAAATGCTGGATCAATGGAAGTTTCTTCATGAACCATGATGTGCAATCAAAATGAGAAATTCCAATGTTCCTGTTTGATGGTGTGGAGGGATAAGTGCAATGGACAGTCAGAGGCAGCATGTGTTAATGTCACAGTTGTTTAGTGTGGTGATTAAAAATATAATATATAAAAAAATTAATTAATTATTATTATATATTATAATATAAAAATTATTGATTAGAAATATAATGTCCCCTCTGGAGTCTGACCACATTTCCCCACTCTTTACTCTCTGTGTCACTTTGAGAAAGTCACTTTACCCTTCTGGTCTTCGGTTTTCACATCTGTTTAAGCGAGTAGAAATAGAGTTTGCTGTATGGGTGGTCGTGAGGATTAAATTGGATAATGATTGCAAAATATTTAGACCAAGGCTTGCACATAGTAAGTGCTCAATAGACATTAGCCATTGTTATTGTTGTTGTTAATATATGAGGATGCTTCATCCCATGTCATTGGTCCTGGTCACTGCCTGAGAGGAGATTGGACTTGTGAATTTTGAAGTGTGAGATGAAGAGCCATCATTATCATCACCGTCACCCTCTTTGGGTGGTTATGACTCTACTCAGAACTATCATTGACAGAGCATCTTCTTTGGCATCTGAAAACCAAGTGTAAACTAGGTCAAATAGCTTAATCATGCAAAGCCCAGATATCATTTACTGTACAATGGGAATAAATGATTCTATTTTAAACAGTTATTCACTCACTCCAATTAAAAAAAAGTACGTGAACAGCTTTGGTAAATTATAAATGGTGGTAGCGGAGTATAGTGTTGGTATTGGCCTAGGGTCGTGGCTGAGAGTGATTCTGGGAACCATGCCTGTCCAAGTGGACATGATCTTACAACTTATGCTGTGATGGTGAGGTTAATGATGAAAATGCAGTGATGTGCCCTTTATTAATAGCGTTCTCTTCCATTTACAAAGTTCTCACATCCACAGGTTTGGTTATTGCACAGGTACTATGTCCTGGTCACTGATGGGACTTGAGGAAGGGAAGTCTGAGACTCTGTCTCCATAATGACCTCAGGCTGGACCATCAGGAACCTGATGAACACCTGAGTTAGGCACCCCTCGTGGAGACCAGAGGAGCTGGGAAATGATTGACAGAGAGAGAGAGAGAGAGAGATGTAGGAAAGAAAAGAGAAAAAGGAAAAGGGGAGAAGCTCTAATGGACTATGTGTGTGTGTATGTAAGTGTGTGTGCCTGTGTGCACGTACGCCTTTGGTAGCCTGTGGTCTCCCTCCCCATCCCTATGCCTTAGTGCTTACCTGGAGATGCCTGCCAACCTCAGTCCCTGCCACTATCACCAAGGAGGTTGGGGTCCCTGCTCCTTTCCTCCCCAGGAAGACATGATTGGAGCCACAGAGCCCTTCTCTGCTGCAGCAGCACAGACTGAAGACTCAGGAGCATCTGCTGACTATTCACATGCAGTGTCTCCTGGGACCCAATCCCAGACTTGCTAGGTAGAGACAAGATGAGGCAATTTTTGACTGTGGCCCCCTGAGTCCCTGCAGTGTCTATAATGCCTCCTTTCAAAGAAACCAGGGGTGGGATCCACGGGGTCACTGCTCTGCTATTTTTCTGTTGGGTAAGTGCTGATTGGATTCGACGTCTTGAGCCTGTCCCTGTCATGCAGTACACACTTTCTAATTACAGTCCAGTCCTCATGGATGAAGCATGGCAGGTCCCAGAAAAAAAGTAAAGAGAAAAAAAATAGGTTGGAAGTCACAATCCTTGCCTTCAAATGTCATATTGAAGAGGGAACATTCATGTTCTCTATGACCCCAGGGAGCCGATATATGATCAATATGTAGACACTACAGAAGGCCAAGGTACCATGTATCTATGGATATATTTATTTATCTTTGTTGAAATCTACCTTATATACAAAGGAGTGTTATATACGAAAGATATATGTACTGTTTAAAGAAAGTTTATAAAATAATGCCCATGCTCTTACCACTCAGATGTAATATTATCAATCGGCCTTTCTCTCATCACATTTCCCTTTCTCCTCCGTTAGAGGAAATCATTATTATGAATATTACTGTAGTTTTCTTTTTAATTTTATCACATGCGTATGTGACTAAACTATGTATTGTCTGGATATGCATGTTTTTGTCTTTTATGTGATTGGAATTATATTTTTTGTGTTCTTTTGTAACTTGCTTAGTTTTGTCAACATTACATTCTTGAGGTCCATTCATGCTGATACATGTAGCTGTGGTGCATTCTTGTTCATTGCTGTCTGGTACAGGCCAGCAGTTCCCCATCATAAACCCACATTGCCAGCTGTATGGTTGTGTATTTCATAATTTTTAGACTTGAATAGTATGTTATGTCATCTATGACTCTCCCAGCAGGTTTGACACAGCACTCCATTAACCAAACACAACATTTGTGCAACAGAGTGAATAAATAGCCACACCAAGTAGGACTACTAAAGACTAGAGGTATCATCATTTCAGTTCAGATCAGGTTTTGTTGCTAAGTGACTTTGCTGCAACTCTGTGAAAAAACTTTTTTGATGCCAGAGCTTTTTGGATGTTAGAGCTGTAGATATTATGGTGTTTATTTGTATCTCTTATATATGTTTAAAACTATTTCTTAAAATCAACATAGTATAAGATACACACAGAAAACTGCACAGAACATAGGTACATTGCCCAGCAAATTGTTATGGAGCAAACACCTGTGTATCACTTCCCCACATTAAGAAGTAGACCATTGCCAGCACTCTGGAAGTTCTGCTCTTGCCCTCTGCCAATCCTTACCCGTCTGGCCTTCTCTAAGTCAAATAACCACCATCCTTTTCCTAACATTTTATTTTACTTTTGCCTGTTTTTGAACTTTATATAAACAGAATCATATACTCTGTATTCTTTTTTTGTCTGATTTCTTTTGCTGAACATTTTAGGTTTGTGAGATTCATCTAGATTGTTGTATGTAGTTGTTGCTTGTTCATTTTCATTGTTGTAAGATGCTCTATTGTATGCTGATATTTGGTATTGTTCAGTCAACCTATTGCTTAAGAAATATCCATTTTTTGGCCATTAGGAATAATGATGTGATGATCATTCTTGTATGTCTTTTTTTTTTTAAATAAAAAACACATAACAAAATTTACCATGTTAACCATTTTAAGTGTACATTTCAGTAGTGTTAAGTATACTCACATTGTTGTGCAACAGATCTCCAGAACTTTTTCATCTTAAAAAACTGAAACTCTATACTGCTCGGTTTTTCTTCTTCCCAGCTCCTGGCAACCACCATTCTACTTTCTGTTGCTATGAATTCGACTGGTTTAGACATCTCATTTAAGTAGATTCATAAGATATTTGTCTTTTTGTGACTGGCTTGTTTCACTTAGTATAGTGTCCTTAAGGTTCATCCATATTGTAGCATGTGACAAGATATCCATTCTTTTAATGCTAAAAATTAATCCATTGTATGTATATGCCACATTTTATTTATTCATTCATCTGTTGATGGACTTTTAGATTGTTTCCATATCTTGGCTATTGTGAATAATGCTGCAATGAACATGGGAGTGCAGATATCTCTTTGAGATCCTGATTTCAATTCTTTCAGATATATACCCAGAAGTATATGTTTTTCAGTGATTTTTATTTTCTATTTTTGAAAATGCCTACTTATATTTTTGTTCTAGTTTTCTGTTTGCTTATCGTTCTTGATTTCTTTCTTCTTGATTTATTTAACTCTTTAAATATTCTGTATACAAGTCCCTTGTTGGTCATATGTATTAAAATATTTTTTCCAGCCTGTTTTTTCACTCATTTTTAAATCACATTTTTGAGTAATACATGTTTTTCATTTTAATTTGATTGAATTCATCAATATTTTCCTTTTTGCTTAGAGCTTATTTTGTTTCTGGTTTAAGAAATACTTTCTATCCAAGGTCAGGAAGATCTTTATCAGTATTCTCTCTTAAAAGCTTTCTAATTTTGCCTTTCATATTTAGGCTATTAATTCATCTGGAATTGATTTTTGTGTTGCTGTAAAGTGAGTGTCCAGCACTCTTTTTTTGTTTTTTTTTTTTGATATTCAGACACCAATCTTCCTAGCATCCTTTACTGACAAGTCCATTCTTTCCCCGTTGCTATGGAGGGCCAGCTCTGTCAATGTTATGCCATATATGTGTGGGTTCTTTTCTGGGCTTTCTCTTCTGCTCCATTTGCCAGTTCTGCAATGTCTTATAAACTATAGCTTGATAGTAAGCCTTTATATCTGGCAGAGAAAGTCTTCCCACTTTGTTCTTCCTCAAAAATTTCTTGGCTATTTCTTTCTCATTTCCTTTCACATTTTTAAATGTGCTGTCTCTTTCCAAACACATATATGCACAGACACACACACACACACACACACACACACACACACACACATACACACACTTGGTGAATTTTTAAATGGAATGCAATTAATTCAAACAATTCAAACAGGAGGCTCTCATAATTGTAGAGACTTCTACCTCAAGACCATTGTGTATCAATTTATGAAGATCATTAATAAATGTCAATAAAATTTTTTTGTGTAGGGGTCTTGCATATATTTTGTTGGATTCATTTCTGGGTCATTGATGTTTTTAAGTGATAGTTTAAGCATGATCTTTATAAATATTTCATTTCTTTTTGTTCTTGGTGCATAGACATATACCTAATTAAGGATTGATTTTGTATTCAGCAATTTTGCTAAGTTTTAAAAAATGAATTCTAATATTTTATCTGTAGATTTATTGAAATTTTGATTATACATTCATGCCATCTATAAATAAAAAGAAAATTTGTTTCTTCCTTTATAATATTTTATCTTTTACTGATTTTACTTTCTTTTCAGCACTGGCTGACATTTCTGGTAGAATGTTAACTAGCAATGCTGAGGGCTGCTTTTCTTATGTTGTTCACAAGAACATTTAGAAAGCAAAGGTTTAAGTCTTTCCTTCTATCTCCATTTAGCTAAGAGAGCTTATCATGATTGAACATTTAATTATACCAAATGCTTTTTCCTCTGTCTGTTGAGATAATCAGATGATTTTTGTCCTTTGTTTTGTAAATACAGGGAATTACTTTGATTGATTTTTAAAAGCATTTTGATCTTTTTATTAAACAAAAATGCATTATTATTGTAAAAATTTTGCCCTTCGATTCTCTTGTGCCATCGACACTTTGCAATGCTGTTTGCTCCTCAATAAGTACTGTGGAATGAATTGTGTTACCCCCAAATTGATATGTTGAAGTCTTAACCCCAATGTAACTGTATCTGGAGATAGGGTCTTTAGAAGGTAATTAAGTTTAAATGAGGTTTTAAGGGTGGGGCCCTAGTCCCATAGGACCATAGCCTTATGAGAACAGGAAGAGAGAGAGATCTCACTCTCTCTGCCACGTGAGGACACAGAGAGAAGGTGGCCATCTGCAAGCCAGAGAAAGAGCTCTCACTAGAATCTGACCATGCTGGCACCCCGATCTTGGGCTTCCAGCCTCCAGAATTGTGAGAAAGTAAGTTTGTATCGTTTAAACCATGTAGTCTGTGGTATTTTGTTATGGCAGCCTGAGCTGACTAAGACAATAAGGAAAGCAGGCTTGATCCTGAAATGGACAATTTAGCACCTATGGAAGCACCATAGATTCTGCTGACATGTTTGTGTGTGTGTTTGTGTGTGTGTGTGTGTGTGTGTGTGTGTATTTGTTTGATTGTTTTAGATAGCCTTATTAGAACTTTAGGTGTCATAGAACAAACCTCTTAAAGTTGGTTTGGCCCCATGCCACATGCAGATTTTGACGCTTTCTCAACCTTCTTGCCTATATAAAATAGGCAAACCTATTATCAGGGGTTTGGGACAGTCTAGTTTGTTAGAGGCTCTACTGTAGGATAACCTATCATGGTACCTCAAATGCTGAACTATTTTGGATGCCTCTAGACATAATCTCTGCAAGAGGAAAAAGTCTTGGATTAATTTTTGAAGTTCAACCAACCTTGCATTACTGGGAAAATCCAACATGATCATGAAAAATTATCTTTTCTTATGCACTGGTGGATTTGTTTTGCTACTATTTAGTTTGGAATTTGTAAGTTTATATTCGTTAATGAGATCTGATTGTAATTGTCCTTTTCTGCAATGACTTTGTTAGCTTTTGATATCAAGGTTTGCTCATCTCATAAAGGGGTCTTGTGAATGTCTCTTATTTTTTATTATCTGGAAGAGTACTTGCAGGATAGGAATTAATTCTTTCTTGAAAACATGTTTTTTCATATGAATCCCCTGTTTTAGGCAATTGGGCCAGGAATTTTCTTTGAGGAAAGATTTTGGGTACTGATTTAATTTTCTTAATGATTATAGATCTATTCAGATTTTGTTTCTGGTTTTAACAAGATATTTTTGTAGGAGTTTGTCTATTTTATCTAAAATTTCAAATTTATTGGCATAACATTATTCATAATATCCTCTTATTTTATTTTATTATTATTTTTTATATTTTTAAATTATTTTATTGAGGTCTTATTGGCTTATAACATTGTGTAAGTTCCAGGTGTACATTATTATATATCAGTTTCTGTATAGACTGCATCATGTTCATCACCAATAGTCTAGTTTTTATCTGTCACCATACATATGTGCCCCTTTACTCCTCTTGTCATCCCCTCATCCCCTTCTCCTCTGGTAACCACTAATCTGTTCTCCTTATCCATGTGTTTATCTTCCACATGAGTGAAATCATACAGTGTTTGTCTTTCTGTCTGGCTTATTTTACTCAGCATAATACCCTCCAAGTCCATACTTGTTGTCACAAATGGCATGATTCTGTCTTTTTTATGGCTGAGTAGTATTCCATTATATATATATACCACATCTTCTTTATTCATTCATCCTGATGGGCCCTTGGGTTGTTTCCACGTCTTGGTTATTGTGAATAATGCTGCGACGAACAGGGGATCTGTAAATCTCTTTGAATTGTTGATTTAATGTTCTTGGGTAAATACCCAGTAGCAGGATAGCTGGATCATATGGTATTCCTATTTTTAATTTTTTGAGAAATCTCCATACTGTTTTGCACAGCAGCTGCACTCGTTTTATTTTACTATCTGAAGAGATGTCTTTATTTATTCTTGTTTTTGGTTATTAGTTACTGATCAGTTTCATCAGAGGGATACAAATTTTATTGATATTTTCAAAGAATAATATTTTAGCTTTTTAAAGCCTTTCTATTGTATTCTCTTTCTATTTCAGTGTTTTTTGCTCTATCTTTCTTTTACTCTGTTTGCATTGATTTTGCTCTTCTTTTTGTATTCATGACGGATGCTTACTTTATATTGTGCAGCTTTCTCTCTTTAACATTTATATGTATGGCTATAAATTTCCCCTCAATACTGTTTTAGTTGTATCCCACATGTTCCCACATGCAGCATATTGGTTTTCATTCACATAAAATATTTTTTAATATTCCCTATTTTTAAAATGTGACTCCTATGTAATTTCTAAGTCTGTTCTTTAATTCCTAGTTATATGGGGAGTTTTGAAGTTACCTTTTTGTTATTGATGTTTAGTTTAATTGCATTGTGATCTGTATGATTTCAGTCCTTTGAAATTTGTGGAGATTTGCTTTATGGCCAATATATGGTAAAGTTTTTAAAATGTTCCTTGTGTGCTTGAAAAGAATGTGCTCTCTACAAGTATTGGATGCAATATTTTATACATGTGCATTAGGTTAATATTGTTTTTCAAATCTTTTATTTATTTTTATTTTTTTATTTTTAAAAATGTTTTGTTTATTGCAGTAACATTGGTGTATAACATTGTATAAATTTCAGGTGTACATCATTATACTTCTATTTCTGTATAGATTACATCATGTTCACCACCCAAATACTAATTACAACCTATCACCACACACATGTGCCGAATTATCCCTTTCGCCCTCCTCCCTCCCTCCTTCCCCTTTGGTAACCACCAATCCAATCTCTGTCTCTATGTGTTTGTTTATTGTTGTTATTATCTACTACTTAATGAAGGAAATCATACGGTATTAGACCTGCTCCCTCTGACTTATTTCACTTTGCATAATACCCTCAATGTCCATCCATGTTGTCACAAATGGCTGGATTTCATTGTTTCTTATGGCTGAGTAGTATTCCATTGTGTATATATAGCACATCTTCTTTATCCATTCGTCCCTTGATGGGCACTTACCTTGCTTCCAAGTCTTGGCTATTGTGAATAACGCTGCAATGAACACAGGGGTGCATGTATCTTTATGCACTTGTGTTTTCAAGTTCTTTGGATAAATACCCAGCAGTGGAATAGCTGGATCATATGGTAGTTCTATCCTTGATTTTTTGAGGAATCTCCATGCTGTTTTCCGTAGTGGCTGCATCAGTTTGCACTCCCACCAGCAGTGTATGAGAGTTCCCTTCTCTCCACATCCTCTCCAACACATGTTGTTTCCTGTCTTGTTAACTATAGACATTCTGACGTGTGTGAGGTGATATCTCATTGTAGTTTTGATTTGCATTTCCCTGATAGTTAATGATGTTGAATATCATTTCATGTGCCTGTTGGCCATCTATATATCTTCTTTGGAGAAATGTCTGTTCAGGTCTTTTGCCCATTTTTAAATTGGGTTGTTAGTTTTTTTGTTGTTGAGATGCATGAGTTCTTTATATATTTTGGAGATTAAGGCCTTATCAGATGTATGGTTTGCAAATATCTTCTCCCAATTGTTAGGTTGTCTGCCCGGTCAGACATGGTGCTTGAAAATATGTTGCTAAGACCGATGTTGAAGAGCGTACTGCCTATGTTTTCTTCTAGAAGTTTCACAGTTCCAGGTCTTACATTCAAGTCTTTAATCCATTTGGAGTTAATTTTTGTGTGTGGTGTAAGGTAAGGGTCTACTTTCATTTTTTTGCATGTGGCTGTCCAGTTTTCCCAACACCATTTGTTGAAGAGACTTTCCTTTCCCCATTGTATGTTCTTGGCTCCTTTGTCAAAGATTAGCTGTCCATAGATGTGTGGGTTTATTTCTGGGCTTTCGATTCTATTCCATTGATCTGTGTGTCTGTTTTTGTGCCAGTACCATGCTGTTTTGGTTACTATAGCTTTGTAGTATATTTTGAAATCAGGGAGTGTGATACCTCCAGCTTTGTTCTTTTTTCTCAGGATTCCTTTAGCTATTTGGCGTCTTTTGTTGTTCCATATAAATTTTAGGATTCTTTGTTCTATTTCTGTGAAAAATGATGTTGGAACTTTGATAGGGATTGCATTGATTCTGTGGATTGCTTTAGGAAGTATGGACATCTTAACTATGTTAATTCTTCCAATCCAAGAGCACAGAATATCTTTCCATTTCTTTGTGTCTTCTTCAATTTCTTTCAGCAGTGTTTTATAGTTTTCGGTGTACAGATCTTTCACCTCTTTGGTTAAGTTTATTCATAGGTATTTTATTCCTTTTGTTGCAATTGTAAATGGGATTATATTCTTAATTTCTCTTTCTGCTACTTCATTGTTAGTGTACAGAAATGCAACTGATTTTGTATGTTGGTTTTGTATCCTGCAACTTTATCATATTCGTTTATTACTTCTAAAAGTTTTCTGGTGGATTGTTTAGGGTTTTCTATATATAAAGTCATGTCATCTGCAAATAGTGACAGTTTCACTTCTTCCTTTCCAATTTGGATCCCTTTTATTTCTTTTTCTTGCCTGATTGCTCTGGCTAGGGCTTCCAGTACTATGTTAAATAGGAGTAGTAACAGTGGGCATCCTAGTCTGGTTCCCGTTCTTAGAGGGATAGCTTTCAGTTTTTCACCATCGAAGATGATATTAGCTATGGGTTTGTCATATATGGCCTTTATTATGTTGAGGTACTTTCCTTCTATCCCCATTTTATTCAGAGTTTTTATCATAAATGGATGCTGTACCTTGTCAAATGTTTTCTCTCCAGCTATTGAGATGATCAGGGGATTTTTAGTCTTCATTTTATTATGTGGTGTATCACCTTGATTGCTTTGCGAATGTTGAACCATCCTTGCATACCTGGAATAAATCCCACTTGATCATGGTGTATAATCCTTTTAATGCATTGTTGTATGCGATTTGCTAGTATTTTGTTGAGGATTTTTGCATCCATCTTCACCAGTGATATTGGCCTGTAATTTTCCTTTTTTTGTGGTGTCCTCGTCTTGTTTTGGTATCAGGGTAATGTCAGCTTCGTAGAATGAGTTAGGGAGCTTCCCTCACTCCTCAATTTTTTGGAAGAGTTTGAGAAGGATAGGTACTAAGTCTTCTTTGAATGTTTGGCAGAATTCACCAGGGAAGCCATCTGCTCCTGGACTTTTATTTTTGGGGAGGTTTTTGATTACTGTTTCAATCTCCTTACTGGTGATTGGTCTATTCAAATTCTCTATTTCTTCTTGATCCAGTTTTAGAAGGTTGTATGATTCTAAGAATTTATCCATTTCTTCCAGATTGTCGAATTTGTTGGCCTATAGCTTTTCATAGTATTCTCTTGTAATCTTTTGTATTTCTGAGGTGTCCGTTGTAATTTCTCCTCTTTCATTTCTGATTTTACTTATTTGTGCCTTCTCTCTTTTTTTCTTGGTGAGTCTACCTAAAGGTTTGTCAATTTTGTTGATCTTTTCAAAGAACCAGCTCTTGGTTTTATTAATTTTTTCTATTGCTTTTTTAGTCTCTATTTCATTTATTCCTGCTCTGATTTTTATTATTTCCCTTCTTCTGCTGATTTTGGGCTTTGTTTGTTCTTATTTTTCCCGTTCCTTTAGGTGCATTGTTAGATTGTTTATTTGAGATTTTTCTTGTTTGTTGAGATAGGTCTGTATTGCTATAAACTTCCCTCTTAGAACTGCTTTTGTATCCCATAAATTCTGGCATGTCATATTTTCATTTTCATGTGTCTCCAGGTATTTTTTGATTTCTCCTTTGATTTTTTCATGGACCCCATTGTTGTTCAGTAGTGATGTGAATTAAAGTAGACCCTTTGTATTCTTTTGTAAATTGGTTATTTTGCTCAATATTATTCTTTTCGATTCACACATGTGGATGCATGTAGCTGAAGGGCATTCATGTTTACTGTTGTCTTGTACAGGTCGCAACCCCTCCGTATAATCTCTTATGCCCCCTGAATTTCAGATTTCAGAACTTCTGGATTTGGAATTATGTGTATATTGTCTACCATTGTGTCAGTAGGTTCTGGGGTAGCACTCCGTACTCAAATACATAGTATTTCCACAACAGAATGAATGTTCACACGAAGTACAATTAATAAATACTATAAATAGACTCGTGTAGATTCAGATCATGTTTTGCTGCTAAATGAATTCACCCCAAATCTTAAAAAATCCTTTTTCTCATCAGAGTTTTTTGTATGATAGAAAAATAGATAGATATTCTGGCAGGTACATAGTAGCATTTCATTGTGTATATTTAGAAAAATTAAATAGTGAAGTATAACACATACAGAAAACTGTATAAAACACAAATATACCACCTAAGAAATTATTAGAAACCAATCACCGGTATATCACTTCCCAGATTTAGAAGTAGAACTTTGCCACCGTGTCTGAGGCTCCTCTTACGTATCCTGCTAATCGTTACTTTTCTCTCCTTCTCCAAGGAAAATAATCTCTATTCCCTTTCCAACATTTTATTTTAGTTTTTCCTACTTTTGAAATTTATGTAAATGCTCTCATACATTATGTACTCTTTTCTTGGCTTCTTTTGTTCAATATTTTACTTTTTTTTGTGTGTGTGTGTGTGAGGAAGATTGGCCCTGAGCTAACATCTGTGCCCATCCTCCTCTATTTTTGTCACTGCCACAGCGTGGCTTGATGAGCGATGTGTTGCTCTGTGCCCAGGATTCGAACCTGTGAACCCTGGGCCACTGAAGCAGAGCCTGCAAATTTAACCACTATGCCACCAGGCCGGCCCCTCAATATTTTACTTTTTGAGATTCATTTAAATAGTTCTATGTCGTGGTAGTTTGTTAATTTCCATTGCTGTGAGTCTCTCCATTGTATAATGATACCACATATTACTCCTGCAATCTACTGTTGAAGGATTAGTTGGTTTTTTGGCTGTTAGGAATAATGCTGTGATGATAATTCTTGTGTATGTTTCTTGGCACACACATGCATTCCCTTCTGTTGCGTACATCCTAGGAGTGGAATTGCTGGGTTCTAGGACGTCCCTATCTTCAATTTAATATAAATGTCGAACTGACTTCCAAAGAGATTGTACCAAATTGCACTTTTACCGGCACTATGTGAAGGTTCTGGTTGCACCACATTCTTGATTATACTTGGTGGTGTCAGCCTGTTTTATCATAGTCATTTTAATGTGTGTGTATTGGGGGGCATCTCCTGATGGTTTGATTTTATATTTCTGTGATTAATAATGAGATCAAGTACTTTAAAAATATGTATTAACATTTCTATTTCCTAATTTCTAAACTGCCTTTTTGAACTTTTGTGCATTTTTCCATTTAGTTATGTTATAGTCTAATTTATTTACAGAACTATTTAAATTATTCTAGATGCTAGTCCTTCGTTGATTCTGTGTATTACAAATATTTTCTCTATCTTTGTGGTTTGTCTTTTCACTTTTTTTACATTGCTGTTTGAAAAATAAGTATTTTTTATTTTAATTGATTGAATTTATCAATACTTTTTAAAATTAGTGCTTTATTTGCGTCTGGTTTAAGAAGTCTTTTCTTCCCTGACTTTAGGAAGATATTTTCCAGCATTCTCTTCTAAAAATTTTATAATTTTGCTTTTCACAATTTGTTCTTTAGTCTACCTGGAATTGATTTTTGTGTATCTTTTGAAGTGAGGAGGGGTGTCTACTTTTTATTTGTTTTTGCATTGTCACATAATTATTAATTCAAATGATTCATCTATAGACTCCTTTGAATTGCAATTGTGTGAAAATGTCATATGTGAACTAAATGCAGCTTTGTTTTTTCTTTAGAGAATTTATAACCTTTATTTATTTTCCTCACCCTACTGCACTGGTTGTGACCTCAAGTACAACGTGGGCTAGTTGTGGTGAGAGCTGGTATTTTGACTTGTTCCTCATTTAGACAGAAAAGATTTAAATGTATAATCATTTCTTATGTGCTGTAACATATTGCTGTATGTTTGAAAACAAGTACCCTTTTTTCAGATTAAGAAAGTTTCTTCTATCATCGTTTTGCTAAAAGGACTTTTTAATGAGAGGATGTTGAATGAAATCAAATGTTTTTTCTTGCATCTGTTGAGATGTTATCCTTGCATCATATGATTTTGGTCCTTTGTTCTATAAATATGGTGGTGACTTTGATTGATTTTTTAAATTGAGGTATGATTGGCAGATAACATTATATTAGTTTCAGGTGTGCGATGTAATGATTCACTATTTGTATATATTGTGACATGATCACCACGATAAGTCTAGTTAATATCCATAGTTGCAAGTTGTTCTTTTTTTTTTAAAATTTTTTGTTTATTGCAGTAACATTGGTTTATAACATTGTAAAAATTTCAGGTGTACATCATTATACTTCTATTTCTGCATAGATTACATCATGTTCACCACCAAAATACTAATTACAACCCATCACCACACACATGTACCGAATTATCCTTTTCACCCTCCTCCCTCCCCCCTTCCCCTCTGGTAACCACCAATCCAATCTCTGTCCCTATGTGTTTGTTTATTGTTATTATTATCTATTATTTAATGAAGGAAATCTTATGGTATTTGACCTTCTCCCTCTGACTTATTTCACTTTGCATTATACCCTCAATGTCCATCTATGTTGTCACAAATGGCTGGATTTCATCGTTTCTTATGGCTGAGTAGTATTCCATTGTGTATATATAGCACATCTTCTTTATCCATTCGTCCCTTGATGGGCACTTACCTTGCTTCCAAGTCTTGGCTATTGTGAATAATGCTGCAATGAACACAGGGGTGCATGTACCTTTACAAATTGGGGTTTTCAAGTTCTTTGGATAAATTCCCAGCAGTGGAATAGCTGGATCATATGGTAGTTTTATCCTTGATTTTTTGAGGAATCTCCATACTGTTTACCATAGTGCCTGCACCAGTTTGCACTCCCACCGGCAGTGTATGAGAGTTCTCTTCTCTCCACTTCCTCTCCAACACATGTTGTTTCCTGTCTTGTTAATTATAGCCATTCTGACGGGCGTGAGGTGATATCTCATTGTAGTTTTGATTTGCATTTCCCTGATAGTGATTTTGAACATCTTTTCATGTGTCTGTTGGCCATCTGTATATCTTCTTTGGAGAAATGTCTGTTTAGGTCTTTTGCCCATTTTTTAATTGGATTGGTAGTTTTTTTTTTGTTGAGATGCATGGGTTCTTTATATATTTTGGAGATTAAGCCCTTATCAGATGTATGGTTTGCAAATATCTTCTCCCAATTTTTAGGTTGTCTTTTCGTTTTGTTGATGGTTTCCTTTGCTGTGCAGAAGCTTTTTAGTTTGATGTAGTCCCATTTGTTTATTTTTTCTATTGTTTCTCTTGCCCGGTCGGACATGGTGTTTGAAAAGATGTTGCTAAGACCGATGTCGAAGAGCGTACTGCCTATGTTTTCTTCTAGAAGTTTCACAGTTTCAGGTCTTACATTCAAGTCTTTAATCCATTTGGAGTTAATTTTTGTGTGTGGTGTAAGGTAAGGGTCTACTTTCATTTTTTTGCATGTGGCTGTCCAGTTTTCCCAACACCATTTGTTGAAGAGACTTTCCTTTCCCCATTGTATGTTCTTGGCTCCTTTGTCAAAGATTAGCTGTCCATAGATGTGTGGGTTTATTTCTGGGCTTTCGATTCTATTCCATTGATCTGTGTGTCTGTTTTTGTGCCAGTACCATGCTGTTTTGGTTACTATAGCTTTGTAGTATATTTTGAAATCAGGGAGTGTGATACCTCCAGCTTTGTTCTTTTTTCTCAGGATTCCTTTAGCTATTTGGGGTCTTTTGTTGTTCCATATAAATTTTAGGATTCTTTGTTCTATTTCTGTGAAAAATGTTATTGGAACTTTGATAGGGATTGCATTGATTCTGTGGATTGCTTTAGGAAGTATGGACATCTTAACTATGTTAATTCTTCCAATCCAAGAGCACGGAATATCTTTCTATTTCTTTGTGTCTTCTTTAATTTCTTTCAGAAATGTTTTATAGTTTTCAGTGTACAGATCTTTCACCTCTTTGGTTAAGTTTATTCCTAGATATTTTATTCTTTTTGTTGCAATTGTAAATGGGATTATATTCTTAATTTCTCTTTCTGCTACTTCGTTGTTAGTATACAGAAATGCAACTGATTTTTGTATGTTGATTTTGTATCCTGCAACTTTACCATATTCGTTTATTACTTCTACAAGTTTTCTGGTGGATTCTTTAGGGTTTTCTATATATAAAATCATGTCATCTGCAAATAGTGACAGTTTCACTTCTTCCTTTCAAATTTGGATCCCTTTTATTTCTTTCTCTTGCCTGATTGCTCTGGCTAGGACTTCCAGTACTGTGTTAAATAGGAGTGGTGACAGTGGTCATCCTTGTCTGGTTCCTGTTCTTAGAGGGATAGCTTTCAGTTTTTCACCATGGAGGATGATATTAGCTGTGGGTTTGTCATATATGGTCTTTATTATGTTGAGGTACTTTCCTTCTATCCCCATTTTATTCAGAGTTTTTATCATAAATGGATGCTGTATCTTGTCAAATGTTTTCTCTCCATCTATTGAGATGATCATGTGATTTTTATTCTTCATTTTATTAATGTGGTGTATTACATTGATTGATTTGCGAATGTTAAACTATCCCTGCATACCTGGAATAAATCCCACTTGATCATGGTGTATAATCTTCTTAACGTATTGTTGTATGCGATTTGCTAGTATTTTGTTGAAGATTTTCGCATCGATTTTCATCAGTGATATTGGCCTGTAATTTTCTTCTTTTGTGTTGTCCTTGTCTGGTTTTGGTATCAGGGTAATGTCAGCTTCGTAGAATGAGTTAGGGAGCTTCCCCCACTCCTCAATTTTTTGGAAGAGTTTGAGAAGGATAGGTACTAAGTCTTCTTTGAATGTTTGGTAAAATTCACCAGGGAAGCCGTCTGGTCCTGGACTTTTATTTTTGGGGAGGTTTTTGATTACTGTTTCAATCTCCTTACTGGTGATTGGTCTATTCAAATTCTCTACTTCTTCTTGATCCAGTTTTGGAAGATTGTATGATTCTAAGAATTTATCCATTTCTTCCAGATTGTCAAATTGGTTGGCATATAGCTTTTCATAGTATTCTCTTATAATCTTTTGTATTTCTGAGGTGTCTGTTGTAACCTCTCTTCTTTCATTTCTGATTTTACTTATTTGTGCCTTCTCTCTTTTTTTCTTGGTGAGTCTAGCGAAAGGTTTGTCAGTTTTGTTGATCTTTTGAAAGAACCAGCTCTTGGTTTTATTAATTTTTTCTATTGTTTTTTTGGTCTCTATTTCATTTATTTCTGCTCTGATTTTTATCATTTCCCTTCTTCTATGGATTTTGGGCTTTGTTTGTTCTTTTTTTTCCTGTTCCTTTAGGTACATTGTTAGATTGTTTATTTGAGCTTTTTCTTGTTTGTTGAGATAGGCCTGTATTGCTATAAACTTCCCTCTTAGAACCGCTTTTGCTGTATCCCATAAATTCTGGCATGTCATATTTTCATTTTCATCTGTCTCCAGTTATTTTTTGATTTCGTCTTTGATTTCTTCATTAACCCAGTCGTTGTTCAGTAGCATTTTGTTTAATCTCCATGTATTTGTGGCTTTTCTGATTTTCTTCCTATAGTTGATTTCTAGTTTCCTACTGTTGTGGTCAGAAAAGATGCTTGGTATTATTTCAATCTTCTTAAATTTATGGAGACTTGTTTTGTGGCCTAATATGTGATCAATCCTGGAGAATGTTCCATGTGCATTTGAAAAGAACGTGTATTCTTCGGTTTTTGGATGGAATGCTCTGTATATATCTACTAGGTCCATCTGTTCTAGTGTGTCGTATAAGGCCAATGTTTCCTTATTGATCTTCTGTTTGGATGATCTATCCGTTGGTGTAACTGGAGTGTTAAAGTCCCCTACTATTATTGTGTTACTGTCTATTTCTGTTTTTACGTCTGTTAATAATTGCTTTATATATTTAGGTGCACCTACATTGGGTGCGTAGATATTTACAAGTGTTATATCCTCTTGTTGGCTTGTTCCCTTGATCATTATGTAATGCCCTTCTTTGTCTCTTTTTACAGTTTTTGTTTTAAAGTCTATTTTGTCTGATATGATTACTGCTACCCCAGCTTTCTTTTCATTGCCATTTGCGTGGAGTATCTTTTTCCATCCCTTCACTTTCAGTTTGTGAGTGTCTTTAGGTCTGAAGTGTGTCTCTTGTATGCAGCATATATATGGGTCTTGTTTTTTTATCCAGTCAGCCACCCTATGCCTTTTAATTGGAGCATTTAGTCCATTGACGTTTAAAGTAACTATTAATAAGTATGTACTTACTGCCATTTTTTAACTTTTTTTTTCTCAGTGTTTTAGTAGTCCTTCTCTGTTCCTTTCTTCTTCTATACAGAATTGATGGTCACTTTAGTTTGACCTCTGTCTGAAAGCTGTACTCTTTAACTCCCCTCCTCCCTCATTTTATGTTTTTGATATCATATCTAACCTCTTTTTTGTGCATTTGCATCCATTACGTTCTTATCATGGAAATAGATAATTTTTCCTATTTGTGGTCTTCTCTTTTCCCCTTAAATCAGTCCCTTTAACATTTCTTGTAGCACTGGTTTCTTGGTGACAAACTCCCTTAATTTTTGCTTGTCTAGGAACATTTTGATCTCTCCTTCCATTTTGAATGATAACCTTGCTGGGTAGAGTATTCTTGGCTCTAGGTTTTTTCCTTTCAGCACTTTAAATATATCATGACATACTCTTCTAGCCTGTAAGGTTTCTGCTGAGAAGTCAGCTGATAGCCTTATGGAGTTTCCTTTGTATGTAACTTGACTTTCTCTTGCAGCTTTTAGGATTCTCTCTTTATCTTTAATTCTGGATATTTTGATTATGATGTGTCTTGGTGTGGGCCTCTTTGGGTTTATCTTGTTTGGGGCTCTCTGTGCTTCCTGTACCTGGATGTCTGTTTCCTTCCTTAGGTTAGGGAAGTTTTCATCTATTATTTCTTGAAATAGATTCTCTGCCCCCTTGTCTCGCTCTACTCCTTCTGGGACACCTATAACACAGATGTTAGTGTGCTTGATGCTGTCCCAGAGGTCCCTTAGACCGTCCTCACTCTTTTTCATTCTTTTCTCTTTTACCTGTTCACCTTGGGTAATTTCTTCTAGTCTTTCGTCCAGCTCACAGATCCATTCTTCTGTATCCTCTACTCTGCTTTTGAGTCCCTCTAGTGAATTTTTCATTTCCAGTATTGTATTCTTCATTTCTGATTGGTTCTTTTTTATGTCTTCCATTTCTTTGTTGACATTCTCACTGAGTTCATCTATTCTTCTCCCAAGATCAGTGAGCATCCTTAACACTCTTAGTTTGAACTCTCTGTCGTGTAGGTTGCTCATTTCTGTTTCACTTAGTTCCTTTTCTGGGGTTTTGTCCTGTTCCCTTACTTGGAATGTATTCCTTTGCCTCTTCATTTTGCCTCTTTCCCTGTGCTTGTGTCTATGTATTAGGTAGGTCAGCTACGTCTCCTGCTCTTGGATAGGTTACCTTAAGTAAGTGGTGGTTTAGGAGGCCTGCTGTGTGCTTCCCTCAGTTCTCAATGTTCCAGTGGTGACCCCTACGTGGGCTATGTGTGTCCTTCTGTTGTGGCCTGTTTGCTCTCCCTGTAGGCACCCAGGGAGGCCGATTTATGCTCCAGGCCAGCTGTTGTAATGCTCAGCTGCTTGTAGTTGTTGTGGGCCCTTCAGTTTCTTTATCAGGTGTGGGGAGCCCCAGCACAGTTGACTGCAAGTTCTAATACCACATTTGTGTTGCAGTATTTCTTTTAAGTGAGTAGGCCACCAGCGTGGCAGCTTGTTAGGCTCAGGGCCTTACAATTGCTGTAAGCCTCTAGCCTATTAGGTCTCTTGTCAGCTCTCTGATGATTGCAGCTGGGTGGGGCTGGCCTCAGGCACAGGAGCACCCAATTGTTTCAGGCTTTGGAAGGTGGGGCAAACACCCTATGTGGGTCTTTGAGAAGCACAAGTCTTCTGCAGCTTACAAGCCCTGCCACCCACAGGTCCACACACGCAGTCAACACAGTCCTGACCATTGTGCGCGCCCTGACCTCCCCAAGCGGGCCCAGTCTCTCCACTGCGGGAGCCCCACACACTCCGCCACCGCCCCACACTCTCCACCCGCTCCTTGTGCACACCCTGCACCGCTAAAGTCAGCTCCATTGCCACGCTGCAGAGAATCCAGTCACCAATCTATGCAGGCCCACAAGTTTCCTGAGGGCTTCTTGTTGGGTGGGGCCAGTCTCTAGGGTGGGCTGCCTGCCCTGGCTGAGCTGGATTAAATCGGTGCTCTAGCGGGTGGGGCAGACCCTGGGCTAGCAGGCCTCAGGGAGAACTCCAATGGCGTCTGTGTCAGCACGCCCACACCAGGCCACAACAATGGCCGCCGCCAATGTCCCAGTCCCTGGAGAGGTCTCAGCCCTCACTGAGATGCACTCAGGGCCTGTCAGGTGAGTCTCTTTTCACCAAAGCACTGTGCACCTTTCTTTCTGGTGATTTTAGGATGCTTTCTGAAACGGGTGAGTTTGCGCGCGGGCCCTTTAAGAGCCGGTTTTAGTTTCTTTGTGAACCGGGTTTTCTGGGGGTATTCCCCAGTGTTTTAGTAGCAGGCAAAGTCAGATATTATGCTGCTGGTGTCGATTGTGCTGGGTCCACAAAATGCCCCCAGCGGGGGCACTCCCCGGCTCAGGGCCCCGCGCCTCCAGGGAGGGCTGCGTACCTGTGCGCTGCTCCTGGCGGCCGTGCAGCTGGCGGCTTGTGAAGGCGGCATTTTTCCTCTCCAGAAGGGAGTCTCTGCCTCTTCCATCTCAGTTAGGATTGTCCGTTGTTGCAGGAGTTCCTCTTATCCAGTTTTCACTTCTGTCTCAGGGGTGATTTTTCCACGAGTAGTTGTAAATTGGCTGTGTCCACGGGAGGAGGTGAGTTCAGAGTCTGCTTACGCCGCCATCTTGACTCGAGATCCCGCAAGTTGTTTTTTCTTATGATGAGAACTTTTAAGATTACTCTCTAAGCAACTTTCAAATATGCAATACAATATTATTAAGTATAATTACCGTGCTACACATTATACCCCTACTTATTTATTTTGTCACTAGAAAATTGTACCTTTTGATCCCCTTCACTCGTTTTCTTCTGCCTGTGGCAGCTACCAATCTGTTCTCTTTATTATGAGCTCAATTTTTTTTTTAGGTTCCACATTTAAGTGAGATCATACATTTTTTGTCTTTCTCTGTCTGACTTATCTTAATTGCTAACTTAGCATATGCAAACTTAGCATAATGCGCTCAAGGTCAATCCATGTTGTTGCAAATGGCAAAATTTCTTTCTTTTTTATGGCTGAACGATATTGCATGTCTATCTATCTATCTATCTATCTATCTATCTATCTATCTATCTATCTATGTATCTATCTATGTATCTATGTATCTATCTATGTATCTATCTATCTATCTATGTATCTATCTATCATCTATCTATCTATACTTTCCTTATTTATTCATTCATTGGTGGACACTTAGGTTGTTTCCATATCTTGGCTATTGTAAGTAATGTTGCAATGAACATGGGGGTGAGTATATCTTTTCTAATTAGTACTTTTGTTTTCTTTGGATAAATACCCAGAAGTGAAATTACTGGATCATATGGTAGTTCTATTTTTAATTTTTTGAAGAACCTCCATACTGTTTTTTATAGCAGCTGGAACAATTTACATCCCCACCAGCAATGCACAGGCTTCCTTTTTCTCTCATCCTCACCAACACTTGTTATTTCTTGTCTTTTTGATAATAGCCATTCTAACAGGTGAGAGATGATATCTCATTGTGGTTTTGATTGTATTTCCCTGATGATTAGTGGTGTTGAGCACCTTTTCATGTACCTGTTGGCCATCTGTATGTCTTCCTTGTAAAATTGTCTATTCAGATCATCTGCCTATCTTTAAATCAATTCTTTGTTTTTTTGCTATTAAATTGTATGAGTTCTTTATATATTTTGGGTGTTATCAGATATCAGATATATCAGATACCCTTATCAGATACATGATT
The DNA here is from genome assembly GCF_020826845.1 of Diceros bicornis minor. Lineage (NCBI taxonomy): Eukaryota > Metazoa > Chordata > Mammalia > Perissodactyla > Rhinocerotidae > Diceros > Diceros bicornis. The sequence continues at coordinate 31,551,673 of NC_080767.1, read as the reverse complement.
TGCAAATATTTTCTCTCATTCAGTAGGTTGCCTTCTCATTTTGTTGACAGTTTCTTTTGCTGTGCAGAAGCTTTTTAGTTTGATGTAGTCCCACTTGTTTATTTTTGCTTTTGTTGCCTTTACTTTGGATGCCAAATAAAAAAAAAAGTCATCACCAAGACCAATGTCAAGGAGCTTGCTGCCTATGCTTTCTTCTAGGACTTTTATGGCTTCAGGTCTTATATTCCAGCCTTAATCCATTTTGAATTCATTTTTGTGTATGGTGTAGGAAAGTGGTCCACTTTCATTCTTTTTTTTTCCTGGTACGCTTTTTTTTATTGCAGTAATATTGGTTTTATAACATTGTATAAATTACAGCTGTACATCATTATACTTCTATTTCTGCATAGAGTACGTCATGTTCACCACCCAAATACTAATTACAACCCATCACCATACACATGTTACTTTCATTCTCTTGCGTGTGGCTTTCCAGTTTTCTCATCACCATTTATCAAAGAGACTGTCCTTTCTCTCTTCTATATTCTTGACTCCTTGTCATAAATTAATTGACCATATATATGTGGGTTTATTTCTGGGCTCTCTATTCTGTTGCATTGATCTATGTCTGTGTTTATGCTAATACCATACTGTTTTGATTACTATAGCTTTGTAATATAATTTGAAATCACAGAGTGTGATGCCTCTGGCTTTGTTCTTTCCCAGGATTGCTTTGGCTATTCAGGGTCTTTTGTGATTCCATGCAAATTTTAGCATTCTTTGTTCTATTTGTGTGAAAAATGCCCCTGGAATTTTGATAGGGATTGTATTGAATCTGTAGATTGCTGTGGGTAGTATGGACATTTTAACAGTATTAATTCTTCCAATACAGGAGTGTGGAATAGCTTTCCATTTATTTATCTCTTCTTCAATTTCTTTCATTAACGTCTTTCAGTGTCCAGGTCTTTCACCTCCTTGGTTAAATTTATTCCTAGGTATTTTATTTTTATTTTTTTGGTGAGGAAGATTGGCCCTGAGCTAACTTCTGTTGCCGATCTTCCTCTTTTTGCTTGAGGAAGATGGTCCCTGAGCTAACATCTGTGCCGATCCTCCTCCGTTTTGTATACAGGATGCCGCCAAAGCATGGCTTGATGAGTGGTGTGTAGGTCCACATCTGGGATCCGAACCCGTGAACCCTGGGCCACTGAAGCGGAGAGTGCAAACTTAACCACTATGCCACCAGGCTGGCCCCAGTGTTTTATTCTTTTTGATACAATTGTAAATGGACTTGTTTTCTTAATTTCTCTTTCTAATAGTTCATTATTAGTGTATAGAAATGCAACAGATTTTTGTATATTGATCTTGTATCCTGCAACCTTACTGAATTTGTTTATTAGTTCTAACAGTTTTTTGGTGGAGTCTTTAGGGTTTTCTTTATCTTTTTTTTTTTTGTGAGGAAGATTAACCCTGAGCTAACATCTGTCACCAATCTTCCTCTTTTTGCTGAGGAAGACTGGCTCTGGGCTAACAGCCATGCCCATCTTCCTCCACCTTATATGGGATGCTGCCACAGCATGGCTTGACAAGTGGTGTGTCGGTGTGCACCTGGGATCCAAACCTGGGCTGCCCTAGCGGAGTGCGTGCACTTAACCACTATGCCACCGTGCCAGCCCAGGGTTTTCCATATATAATAGTAATTTATCTTTTCAAAGCATAATCTTGTAGATTTGTTGGTCTTCTCTATCATAGGTTTTATTCTATTTTGTTATGTTTTGCTCTCATCTGTCTTATTTTTCATTTGTCTTCCTTGGATTGGTTCTGCTGTTCTTTTATAGCTTCTTAAGATGGATTCTTAGCTTATGATTTTGCAGCCTTTTTGTTTTCTTTTCTAACATTTTCATTTTAGATATAAATTCCTGTAAATAATTTCCTATAAATGATGTTTTATATTGGTTCTGATTCAGATCAAATATTTTCTAATAGCCATTATGGTTTCTTCTTTTACTCCTAGAGTATTCCTAGCCGAGTTTCCCAATTTCTAAGTATGTGGGGATTTCTACTTATAAATTTGTTAGGATTTTTGGGTTAATTGCATGTGGCCTGTATGATTTCAACACTTTGACATTCGTTGAGATTTGCTTTATGGCTCAGTAAGTGAGCAAGTTTTGCAAATTTTCCTTGAGTTCCTGCAAGAGATGTATTCTCCACAAGTGTTGAATGCAATGTTCTATCTATGTCCATTAAGTTAATATTGTTAATTTTGCCTTTAAAAGTTCTATACCTTTACTGAATTTTCAAAATCCATTTGTTCTGTCAATTACCATGAGAAGTGTGTTAAAATATCCCACTAAGAGTGAATTTTTCCAGTTCTCCTTGTTCTATTAATTTTTCTTTATGTATATTTGTGGTTTTTCATTACTGAAAAATAGTAAAATTGTATATTTTCATGAAGGAAAGATTTCATTCTTATAACATGAAACTTTATATCAGTAATAATGCTTTTTGCCTTGAAATCTATTTGTTTGATAATAATAGAGCTATTCCAATATTTTTATGGTATATGAGTTTCCAATCCTTTTATTTTCAATCTTTCTTTATGTTTGTTGAGTAAGCATTTTATTGAAGAAATATTTATTGAAGCATGCAGAAAATGCACAAAACCACACATATATAGTGTAATGAATTTTCTCAAGGTTAACACAGTCATATCACCAGCACCCACAGTATGTGACAGAACATGAGCAGCACCCCAGAATCCTTCCTCAGACCCTGTTTCGAGACAGTCAGCACTTATATTTGTTAATAATTGTGTAACACATATTGGAGAGAAATCACTTACAGAAAGTGAGAGGGATGTGTTGAGAGAGAACCACTTTAACTATACGTTTTCATTCTAAAGCAATATATGGTTACATTAAAAGACAATGTCTTCCACACAAAGAAATGGAAAGATATTCCGTGCTCTTTGATTGGAAGAATTAACATAGTTAAGATGTCCATACTTCCTAAAGCAATCTATAGATTCAATGCAATCCCTATCAAAGTTCCAATAACATTTTTCATAGAAATAGAACAAAGAATCCTAAAATTTATGTGGAACAACAAAAGACCCCGAACAGCTAAAGGAATCCTGATAAAAAAGAACAAAGCTGGAGGTATCACACTCCCTGATTTCAAAATATACTACAAAGCTATAGTAACCAAACCGCATGGTACTGGCACAAAAACAGACACACAGATCAATGGAATAGAATCGAAAGCCCAGAAATAAACCCACACATCTATGGACAGCAAATCTTTGACAAAGGATCCAAGAACATACAATGGAGAAAAGAAAGTCTCTTCAACAAGTGGTGCTGGGAAAACTGGATAGCCACATGCAAAAAAATGAAAGTAGACCCTTACCTTACACCATACACAAAAATTAACTCCAAATGGATTAAAGACTTGAATGTAAGACCTGAAACAATGGAACTTCTAGAAGAAAACATAGGCAGTACACTCTTCGACATCGGTCTTAGCAACATATTTTCAAGCACTATGTCTGACCAGGCAAGAGAAACAATAGAAAAAATAAACAAATGGGACTACATCAAACTAAAAAGCTTCTGCACAGCAAAGGAAACCATCAACAAAACGAAAAGACAACCTAACAATTGGGAGAAGATATTTGCAAACCATACATCTGATAAGGGGTTAATCACCAAAATTTGTAAAGAACTCATGCATCTCAACAACAAAAAAACTACCAACCCAATTAAAAAATGGGCAAAAGACCTGAACAGACATTTCTCCAAAGAAGATATACAGATGGCCAACAGACACATGAAAAGATGTTCAAAATCACTAACTATCAGGGAAATGCAAATCAAAACTACAATGAGATATCACCTCACGCCCGTCAGAATGGCTATAATTAACAAGACAGGAAACATGTGTTGGAGAGAATGTGGAGAGAAGGGAACTCTTATAAACTGCTGGTGGGAGTGCAAACTGGTGCAGCCACTATGGAAAGCAGTATGGAGATTCCTCAAAAAATCAAGGATAAAACTACCATATGATCCAGCTATTCCACTGCTGGGTATTTATCCAAAGAACTTGAAAACACAAGTGCATAAAGATACATGCACCCCTGTGTTCATTGCAGCGTTATTCACAATAGCCAAGACTTGGAAGCAAGGTAAGTGCCCATCAAGGGACGAATGGATAAAGAAGATGTGCTATATATACACAATGGAATACTACTCAGCCATAAGAAACGATGAAATCCAGCCATTTGTGACAACATGGATGGACATTGAGGGTATTATGCAAAGTGAAATAAGTCAGAGGGAGAAGATCAAATACCGTATGATTTCCTTCATTAAGTAGTAGATAATAACAACAATAAACAAACACATAGAGACAGAGATTGGATTGGTGGTTACCAGAGGGGAAGGGGGGAGGGAGGAGGGTGAAAGGGATAATTCGGCACGTGTGTGGTGATGGGTTGTAATTAGTATTTGGGTGGTGAACATGATGTAATCTATGCAGAAATAGAAGTATAATGATGTATACCTGAAATTTATACAATGTTATAAACCAATGTTACTGCAATAAACAAAAAATTAAAAAAAAATGAAAGACAATGTCTTCCACAAGAAAATGAAAAAATATTGACTATTTGCATGAATTATGCATAGGGAAGTAATTTTAAGTTTTAACTCCAACAAAGGGGGTTACAAAGAAGATGTCTTGATTTGATAATAGACAAAATATAAACTTCCTTACAAAAAAATCACAGAGTTAAGAGATAAAGAATTAACTAGGAACATTACCCACACAAAGAAGATAAGGATATAATATCTTTAACATAAAAAGACCTATACAATTCAATTAAAAAATCCCAGTAGGTAATGGTCAGATGACATGAACAAGCAATCGATGAGAAAATTTTAAAAATTGGTTATAAAACTCAGGACAATAGTTCCTTTACCAGTAATCAAAGAAATTATAGCTAAAGTAAGGAGATACTATTTTGGCTATCATATTAGTTACAATTAAGGGGAAAATTCAACATCAACGTATGGAGAGCACGTAGTCAAAAGGGCACTCTCATTTGGGAATTTTGGCAGAGTGGATGAAGAACCCTACAAATGTTATACTTAGACATTCTACTTTTGAAAATATTGAAAGTAACAGACTAGGAATCTAAATTTCTTTTCAGAGACTTTCATCGCACCATTGTTTGTAATATTGAAAGGTTAGAAGTCCTCTAATCATCCAACAATGGTGAAAAGTTATATAAATCATGGATCTTACTTCTGATGTAATCTTGGAGAGCCAAATGTTCAGGAAGAGTTGTTAATATGGAGACAACTCATGTATAAGATTCAGCAAAAAAGTATATATAATTGTACCTCCAGTATTTTCTCAACAAAGTAAAAGACAAAAAGCAGTTAGGAAAAGACGGGAGGGAAATGATGTAAAATATTATCAAGGGTTGTCTTTATATGGAGGGATAGTGAATGTTTTTTTCTTCTTTTTACTGTTTTTTATGTTTTACGTGATTACTAAAATGAGCATGTATTGTTCTGTAAGAGAGATAAATGAAATAAACTGGAGTTTAAAAACTAAAGAATCAAGGACTTGTGGCAATAACTAATCACTCACTGTCAGTCTTAGATGTAATCTCAGCTGCGTGATTTTGGGCCAGTCCACTGATCTATCTGTGTCTAGTTTCCTCGCCTAGAATTATTCTCACTCACTTAGTTCCAGAAAATAGTCTGTCGTGTTGGTTTAGCTTTCTCCATGTGTGGGTTAATCCCAACGAGTGAGGTGCTTCCAAAGCTGGGCTTGGAAATGGTCCCTGAAACTCAAAGCACTTGACTCTTCCAGGTCTCAACACCATTTCTTGTACCTGGGTGGGACCTGTTAGTCACAGGCTGAGATGCTAACTGGGCTTCCTCTTAGAACCTGAGTTCTGTCTGATGTCATTCTTGTGGTAGCTCCCACTCTCTGGTTTCAATCTTCTTGGACACCTATACTCACTAAACACGTCGTCCTTGACAAAGACGACCTTAACGTTTCCCTCAGCTTGACTAAACTTTCTACAGGCTTCTTCCTGACTTTATGCTCTTGACAACTGTTTTCATAGAAAATTTACTTTAGAAAACCTGTAATCATGGAGCACAGATTGGTGGTTACCAGAGGGGAATGGGCTCGGGGAAGGGTGAAATGGGTAAAGGTGCACATATGTGTGGTGATGGATGGAAACTAAACTTTTGGTGGTAAACACAATACAATCTATACAGAAGCTGAAATATAATGATGTACATCTGAAATTTACATAATGTTATAAACCAATGTGACCTCAATAAAATAAAAAAATTAATAATAAACAGTTAAAAAACCCCTAAAACTTGTAATTATAAATTCTTTCTCTGCCTCTTTGAAACAAATCTTTTAAAAAGCTTCTTGCCAGTTTTACAACTCAGGAATGCCCCATCTCTATAGATGGGAGCCATCTATTTGAAATGAAATGAGCAAGGAAGGCGGCCCCCATCTCCCAGTCTTTGTGGCCAGGTAGAAGCCTAATTCTGGTGGATGATGCTTTGTTCCAAGTTGCAGAAGTACGTCCTGTCATAAAGATACAAGAAGTTTATCTCTTCTTTAGGTACAGCCAATTAGCAAATACAGATGCCTTGTGTTTTTCTGTTCACCCCAGCTCTTAAAAATCTCCTGTACTTTGCTTCAGTGGACTTGAGTTTAGACTGAGTTCTGCTCTCTCCCCCCACTGCAATGGTCTTGGATAAAGTCTTCCTTCCCTGTTTACCTTTGTCTGGAGCAATTTTTGCTTTGACACTCTTTAGGGATTGCTGGCCACTCCCTCTCTCCAGGCTGCAGCATTGTCTTTGGCCAGTTTGTCCTATCCAGTCCTGCCTAGTAAGGAATCCTTCATTTGTTAAACCTACTTGTGATGCTGAGCATCCATCCTGCCTTAAATTGGAGCATTTCAAATTTATAATAGAGAAGTCCAATGAGGAAGGCATCACGAATAGCCTGGTCTTCTACTGTGGGAAAGGACGTTTTATGGGGTGGGACATCTTCCCCAGCCAAGGAGTCTCCACAGAGCCCCTTTCATGTCCCTGTTCCTTAGACTGTAGATAAAGGGGTTCAGCATGGGGGTGACCATTGTGTATACCACAGATGCCACCATTCCAGTATCTGCTGAGTAGGAGAAAGAGGGCTGGAAATACACCAGAAAGAGTGTCCCATAGAAGAGAGTGACCACTGTCAGGTGAGAGCCACAGGTAGAGAAGACTTTGTGCTTCCCCCCCGCAGAGGGGACCCTGAGGATGGTGTGGATGATGTGGGCGTAAGAGACCAGGACACAGGTGAGAGGGACCACACCTGAGAGGGCTGCATTAGCAAACATCACGATCTGAATGAGATGGGTGTCCGAACAGGCAAGTTTGAGGAGTGGGAGGAGATCACAGAAGAAGTGTGGGATTGAATGGGAGGCACAGAAGGAGAATTGAGACATCAGGAGAGTGAGTGAGAAGGCCAGGAGGTGAGAGCAGAGCCAGGATGCAGCGACCAGCAGCAGGCAGCGTTGGGGATGCATGATCATGGTATAGTGTAGAGGAAGGCAGATGGCCACGTAGCGGTCATATGCCATCACAGCCAGCAGGAAGTCATCCAGCAGGGCCAACGCCACAAAGAAATACATTTGCACCAGGCACCCAGTGTGGGAGATGGTGTGGTGCTGTGTCTGGGTGTTCACCAGCACCTTGGGGACAATGGTGCAGGAGACGCAGGTATCAATGAAGGACAGGTTGGCCAGGAAGAAGTACATAGGGGTGTGGAGGTGAAGGTCAGAGCCAATGGCCAGGATGATGAGCAGGTTCCCCACCACGGTGACCAGGTACATGCCCAGAAAGAGCCCAAACAGAAGATGCTGCTGCTCCCAATGTTCAGAGAAGCCCAAGAGCAGGAAGTCAGAGAGGATGGTTTGGTTTCTAATCTCCTTCTAAGGTAGAGAAATTAGAGCAGGTTTATTCTTAAATAAGGATTGGCTCTAAATATTACAGAGTCCAAGGACTTTGGTCTGTTTTTCTTTATTCCTTGAAGAGATCCCTGAGATTCATTAGTAGCTGTAATGTCAAATGAGTACATATATACAAATATGAGGACTGCGGCCTACAATAATTAGGCATCATAATGGGGTTTAGTTTGGTTTCTAGATTCCTGCCCCATATCTGCCTGGATGACTGAACTGGTTTTCACCTGAAATGAATATCTCCAAGTTTTAATTCATTTTTACACTTTAGAACACTTGTTCAATCTTATTGCCTTATTATGGAGTCCTTTGACGTCAGGCATACACTAGGATTTAGTTGGCAATACAAGGTTCTGTGTGTGTGCGTGTTTATTGAGAAAAATGGAAGAATCAGTCTCTAGGTGTGCTAGGAGTCTCTGCCTCATTCTGTTTGAAGACTATTCCAATGAATTAATGTGAATATAAAAACTTTGTTAACTGAAAAGTACTTTGTCAATAAAAGGCATGTTGTTTTCATTATCATCATCAACTTCACCATGAGCAGCATCAGTTTTAAGATCACAGTCTTTGGAGTCTAGAGACTGGTTGGGAATCCTTTCTCTGCCCATTCTCTGGAGTGAGTTCTTAGGCAAGTTACTTAAGCTCCCCAAGTCTCTGTTTTCTATCTTGTACAATGTGTACTTACTTCATAAAGTCTTTGAAGTTGTTACAAAGGTAACAATAATGGAGCGCAGGCTATAATTAGTGGAGTGATTCTTCCTATCATTGTTAGTAGAAGTTGTTGGAATGTGAGCCTGGGACCCACGATGCAGTGTTTAGCATCTGACAACATGCTTTATAGCTCTACTTCTCACATGCGTTTTTTCACTTTTGTAAATGCCCCCTTTGAGTTTGCTTTCTTTGTGTTTAGATGCAGATAATAACACTACCTGATAGGTTTGTTGAGGAGACAAATGCTGGATCAATGGAAGTTTCTTCATGAACCATGATGTGCAATCAAAATGAGAAATTCCAATGTTCCTGTTTGATGATGTGGAGGGATAAATGCAACGGACAGTCAGAGGCAGCATGTGTTAATGTCACAGTTGTTTAGTGTGTGATTAAAAATATAATATCCCCTCTGGAATCTGATTGAATTTCCCCACTTTTTATTCTCTGTGTGACTTTGAGAAAGTCACTTTACCTTTCTGGTCTTCATTTTTCACGTCTGTTTAAATGAGTGATAATAAAGTTTACTGTATAGATGGTCATGGGGATTAAATTAGAAAATGATTATAAAATATTTAGACCAAGGCTGGCACATAGTAAGTAGTCAATAAATATCAGCCATTGTTGTTATTGTTGTTAATATATGAGGGTGCTTCATCCCGTGGTGTTCGTCCCAGTCACTGCCTGAGAGGAGATTGGACTTGTGAATTGTGAGGTGTGAGATGAAGAGCCATCATCATCATCACCATCACTATCCTTGGGTGGTTATGACTCTACTCAGAACTATCAATGACAGAGCATCTGCTTTGGCATCTGAAAACCAAGTGTAAACTTGGTCAAATAACTTAATCACACAAAGTCCAGATGTCATTAACTGTACACTGGGAATAAATAAATCTATTTTAAATAGTTATTCACTGACTCTAATTTAAAAAAAAAGGACATCAACAGGTTTGTTAAATTGTAAATGGTGGTAGTGGAGTATAGTGCCGGTAATGGCCTAGGGTGGCAGCTAAGAGTGATTCTGGGAAGCATGCCTGCCCAAGCGGATGTGGTCTTACAACTGATGCTGTGATGATGAGGTTGATGATGAAAATGAAATGACGTGCCCTTTATTAATAAAGTGCTCTTCTGTTTACAAAGTTCTCATATCCACAGGTTTTGTTATTGCACAGGTGCTATGTCCTGTCACTGATGGGGCTTGAGGAAGGGAATTCTGAGACTCTGTCTCCATAATGACCTCAGCCTGGACCATCAGGAACCTGATGAACACCTCAGTTAGGTATCCCTCATCGACAGCAGAGGAGCTGGGAAATGATTGGCAGAGAGAGAGAGAGAGAGAGAGAGAGAGGTAGAAAACAAAAGAGAAAAAGGAAAAGGGGAGAAGCTCTAATGGACTATGTGTGTGTGTATGTAAGTGTGTGTGCCTGTGTGCACGTACGCCTTTGGTATCCTGTGGTCTCCCTCCCCATCCCTATGCCTTAGCGCTTACCTGGAGATGCCTGCCAACCTCAGTCCCTGCCACTATCACCAAGGAGGTTGGGGTCCCTTCTCCTTTGCCTCCCCAGGAAGACATGATTGGAGCCACAGAGCCCTTCCTTCTCTGCTGCAGCAGCACAGACTGAAGACTCAGGAGGAACTGCTAACTATTCACTCTCTCCTGGGCCCCAATCCCAGACTTGCTAGTTAGAGAGAAGATGAGGCAATTTTTGACTATGGCCCCCTGAGTCCCAGCAGGGGACTGTAATGTCCCTTTCAAGAGACTAGGGCTAGGATCCATGGGGGCACTGCTCTGATATTTTTCCCTTAGGTGAAGTGCAGGCTGGATTTGTCATCTTGTTACCAAATTCACCTCACTCCGGGACTGCAACTCACATTCAGAGGAGCTCTGAGGAGGGGCCCACGAGTGGGCCTCGTACCCACAATCTGTCCCCTCCCTGGAAGGTTCTTTTCTGTTCACAGTGTCGCAGATTTCAAATGAAACCGAAGCTTAGAGTGCAACAGCACAAGCTTTTATTCAATGGCCAAAGAATGGAGAAGTGGGAACTATGTTCAGAAATCAACTTCTCAGCTCTTGGGGCAAGTAAGCAGCTGTTATACAGGGTCCAGGTAATGAAGGGGAGGAAAATTCATAGTTTTCAGAGAATTGGTGAGACTTTTCTGGGGATCAAGTGTGCCACCTCTTTCTTTTCTTATTTAGTCATATCCTGCCATTGCCATGGCAAATGTAAACTGTCAGGGCCCTGGTGGGTGTGTTATGTAGCATAGTAATGCACTACAATGAGCATGTAATGAGCTGCAGGGTCTATGTCAGGTCAAGTCGGACTGCCATGTTGCCTTCAACTGGTCTTAAGTGGTTTTGACTATATGTCTCAGGCATTTCCTCCTTCCTGTCACTGTGGTTTCCTGTAAGCTCAAGAGAACACATCAGGCTTGGTCTGAGCAGGGCTGCAGTTAATGACTTACGGGGTCGGTGGGCCGGGTAAGAATCTTCCACCTATGCCTGTCATGGAGTATACACTTTCTAATTAGAGCCCAGTTGTCGTGGATGAAATATTGTATGTTCTAGAAAAAAGTAAAGAGAAAAAAAAATAGACTGGAGGTCACAATTGTTGCCTTCAAATGTCATGTTGAAGAGGGAACATTTGTGTTCTCTATGGCCCCATGGAGCTGACATATGATCAATATGTAGAATCTATAGTATTCATCTTTTTGTGACTGGCTTATTTCACTTAGTATAGTGTCCTTAAGTTTCATCCATATTGCAGCATGTGACAGGATTTCCTTCCTTTTAAGGCTGAATAATGGTCCATTGTACGTATGTGCCCCATTTTGTTTACCCAGTCATCCGTGATGGACATTGGGTTTGTCCGTGTTTCTTGGTATACTAGTGTACTCTTTTCTGTTGGATATTTACTCATGAGTGGAATTGCTGGGTTCTAGGATGTTCATATCTTCAATTTTAGTTTGTAATGCCAAACTGACTCTGCATGGGTTGTACCCAATTACACTTCTGCCAGCAGTGTATGAAAGTTCCAGTTGCATCACATCCTCTGTGACCTTAGCTCTGTTCATCTTTTTCATTTTAGCAGCTCTGTGGAGGTGTGCAATGCTATCTCCTGATAGTTTGAATTTACGTTTCAGTGATTAATAAGTCTGGGCAGCTTTTATATGCTTTTTAAAAAATTAAGCATTTTTATTTTGAGATAATAGTAGATTTACATGCAGTCGTAAGACATATTACAGAGAGATACTGTATACTTTACTTTAATCCTGCTCCTTTTCCCCCCCCATGATAAGAGCACTTAACATGATGTACACCCACTTAACAAATTTTAAGTGTTAATTTTACACTGTTGTTAAGTATAGGCACCATGTTGCAGAGATCTCTAGAACGTATTCATCTTGCGTAACTGAAACTTTATACCTATTGAATAACAACTCCCTATTTCCTCTTGCCCCCAGCCCCTGGCAACCACCATTCTACTTTCTGTTTCTAAGGATTTGACTACTTTAGATTTCTCATATAAGTGGAATCACGTAGTATTTGTCCTTCTATGACTGGCTTGTTTCACTTAGCATAATGTTCTCCAGGTTCATTCATGTTGTCGCATATGGCAGGGCTTCTTTCCTTCTTAATACTGAATAATATTCCATTGTACATGTATACCACATTTTCTTTAACCATTCATCTGTCGATGGACATTTAGGTTGTTTCCATATCTTGGCTATTGTGAATAATGCTGCAATGAACATGGGAGTGCAGATATCTCTTAGAGATCCTGATTTCAATTATTTTGGATATGTATCCAGACGTATATTTTTTTTAGTTATTTTTTATTTTCTACTTTTGAAAGTGCCTACTTATTTTTTCTAGTTTTCTATTTGCTTATTCTTCTTGATTTAACTCTTCAAATATTCTGTATACAAGTCTCTTGTTGATTATATGATAAAATATTTTTTCCAGACTGTCCTTTTACTCGTTATTTTTCTTTTTTTTCGTGAGGAAGATCAGCCCTGAGCTAACATCCGTGCTAATCCTCCTCTTTTTGCTGAGGAAGACCGGCTCTGAGCTAACATCTATTGCCAATCCTCCTCCTTTTTTTTTTTTTTCCCCCGAAGCCCCAGTGGATAGTTGTATGTCATAGCTGCACATCCCTCTAGTTTCTGTATGTGGGCTGCTGCCTCAGCATGGGCGGAGAAGCGGTGTGTAGGTGAGCGCCCGGATCCCAACCCGGGCCGCCAGTAGCCCAGCGCTCGCACTTAACAGCTAAGCCACGGGGTCGGCCCCCTTTTATTCGTTTTTAAATCGCAGTTTTTGAGTAACGTCTTTCATTTTAATTTGATTGAATTCAGCAATATTTTCCTTTTTGATTAGTGATTATTTTGTTTCTAGTTTAAAAAAGGCTTTCTATCATTGGTCAGGAAGATCTTTGCCAGTATTCTCGCTTGAAAGCTTTCTAATTTTGCCTTTCAGGGCTTTTAATTCAACTGGAAGTGATTTTATGTCATTGCAAAGTAACAGCCCAGTTTCTTTTTCTTTTTTTTTTTTACATCAAGACACCCGATTTTCCTAGCATCCTTTACTGACAAGTCCATTCTTTCTCCATTGCCGTGGAGGGCCAATTCTGTCAATATTGTGCCATATATGTGTGGGTTCTTTTCTGGGCTTTCTCTTCTCCATTTCCCAATTCCACACTGTCTTATAAACTATGGCTTATAAGAATATAAATATATAAATGTACCTTTATATCTGACAGAAAAAAATCTTCCCATTTTGTTCTTCCTCAAAAATTTCTTGGATATTTCTTTTTTCATTTCCTTCTGTATTTTTATTTTATTTATTTATTTATTTTATTTTAAAATATTTATTTATTTATTTATTTTGTGTGTGTGTGTGTGTGTGTGTGTGTGTGTGAGAGGAAGATCAGCCCTGAGCTAACATTCATGCCAATCCTCCTCTTTTGGCTGAGGAAAACTGGCCCTGAGCTAACATCCGTGCCCATCTTCCTCCACTTTATATGGGATGCCACCACAGCATGGCCTGACAAACGGTGTGTCAGTGTGCACCCGGGATCCGGGCCGGGCTGCCAGCAGTGGAGCACGCGCACTTAACCCCTATGCCACAGGGCCAGCCCCTCCTTCTGTATTTTTAAATGTGCATGTCTCTTTCCAAACAAATATACACACAGACAGATACATACACAGACACACACATACACAGACACACACATACACAGACACACATATACTTGTTGAAGTTTTAAATGGAATCGAACAGTTTCAGACAATTCAAATAGATGGCTCTCATAGTTGTAGAGACTTCCACCTCATGACCATTATATATCAATTTATGAAGATCATTAATACATGTCAATAAAGTTTTTTTAACTAGTGATCTTGTACATATTTTGTTGGATTAATTTCTGGGTACTTGATATTTTTAAATGCTATTTTAGGCATGATCTTTATAAATATTTCATTTCTTTTTGTTCTTAGTGCATAGATGTACTTAATTAAGGATTCATTTTGTGTTTAGCAATTTTGCTAGAATTTTTAATAAATTATAATATTTTATTTGTAGATTTTTTGTTTGTTAAGGTGGGCTTGTATCGCTATGAGTTTCCCTCTCAGGACCGCTTTTGCTGCATCCCATATGGTTTGATATGGCATATTATCATTTTCGTTTGTTTCCAGATAGTTTTTGATTTCTCCTTTAATTTCATCAATGATCCATTGGTTGTTCAGTAGCATGTTGTTTAATCTCCACATTTTTGTCACTTTCCCAGTTTTTTTTTCATGGTTCATTTCCAGTTTCATAGCCTTATGGTCTGAAAAGATGCTTGTTATGATTTCAATCTTCTTAAATTTATTGAGGCTTGCTTTGTTTCCCAACATATGGTCTATCCTAGAGAATGTTCCATGAGCGCTTGAGAAGAATGTGTAGTCAGCTGTTTTTGGATGGAGTGCTCTGTATATGTCTACTAGGTCCATCTCTTCCAGTTTTTCATTTAAGTCTACTATTTCTTTATTGACTTTTTGTCTGGATGATCTATCCATTGCTGTAAGTGGGGTGTTAAGATCCCCTACTATTATTGTGTTGTTGTTGATTTCTCCTTTTAGGTTTGTTAATAGTTGCTTTATGTACATTGGTGCTCCTATGTTGGGTGCATATATATTTATAAGTGATATGTCTTCTTGATGGAGTGTCCCTTTTATCATTATATATTTCCCTTCTTTTTCTTTCTTAACCTGTTTTATCTTGAAATCTGCTTTGTCTGATATGAGTATGGCAACACCTGCTTTCTTTTGTTTGCCATTAGCTTGGAGTATTGTCTTCCATCCTTTCACTCTGAGCCTGTGCTTGTCTTTAGTGCTAAGATGTGTTTCCTGAAGGCAGCATATCGTTGGGTCTTGCTTTTTAATCCATCCTGCCACTCTGTATCTTTTGATTGGAGAGTTCAACCCATTTACATTTAGGGTAATTATTGATATATAAGGGCTTAATGTTGCTGTTTTGTCACTTATTTTCTGGTTCTTTTGCATTTCTTTTGTTTCTTGTCCCATTTGTTTTGGACTGCCAATTCAGTTTGGTTGTTCTGTCTTCTGACTCTTCTAGTTTTCTCTTTGTTTATCATATGTGGTTTTGTTTTGATTATTTGTTTAGTGGTTATCTTGAGGTTTGGGCAAAAAATCTTGTGTATGAGATAGTCCATTATATTTGTAGATTTTTTGGAATTTTGATTATACAATCATACCATCTATAAATAAAATGAAATTTTGTTTCTTCCTTTACAATATTTTATGTTTTATTGATTATACTTCCTTTTCTGCACTGGTTGCGATTTTCAGCACAATGTTAAATAGCAGTGCTGAGAGCTGCTCTTCTTATGTTGTTCACAAGAATATTTAAAAAGCAAAAGTTTAAGTATTTCCTTCTATCTCCATTTAGCTAAGAGAGCTCATTTTGATTGAATATTTCATTATATCAAATACTTTTTCTTCCCTCTGTTGAGATAATCAGATGATTTTTGTCCTTTGTTTTATAAATATGGGGAATTACTTTGATTGATTTTTAAAAGCATTTTGATTTTTTTATCAGGCAAAAATGTATTACTATTTTAAAAATTTTGCTTTCTGACTCTGCTTGTACTGCCAACACTTTGTAATGATTTTTTGCTCCTCAGTAAGTACTATGGACCAAATTATGTTCCCCCAAATTCATATGTTGAAGTCCTAACCTCAAATATGACTGTACCTGGAGATAGGGTCTTTAGGAGGTAGTTAAGGTTAAATGAGATTTTAAGGGTGGGTGTCCTAATCCGATAGGACCACAACCTTATAAGAAGAGGAAAGGAGAGACATCTTGCTCTCTCTGCCGTGTGAGAACACAGAAAGAAGGTGGCAAGCCAGGGTGGCAAGTTCTCACCAGAATCTGACCATGCTGGCACCCTGATCTTGGGCTTCCAGCCTCCAGGATTGTGAGAAAATAAATTTCTGTTGTTTAAACCACCTAGTCTGTGGTATCTTGTTATGGCAGCCTGAGCTGACTAAGACAATCAGGATAGCAGGCTTGATCCTGAAACGGACAATTTAGCACATATGGAAACACCATAGATTCTGCTGACACGTTTGTGTGTGTGTGTGTGTGTGTGTGTGTGTGTGTGTGAGATTGTTTTAGACAGCCTTATAAGAACTTTAGGTGTCATAGAACAAACCTCTTAAAATTGGCCTGGCCACATGCCACATGTAGATGTTGCTTATTTCCCAACCTTCTTGCCTATATAAAATAGGCAAACCTATTATCAGGGGTTTGGGACAATCTAGTTTTGTTAGAGGCTCTGCTGTAGGATAACCTATCATGGCACTCCAAATGCTGAACCATTTTGAATACCTCTAGACATAATCTCTGCAAGAGGAAAAAGTCTTTGATTAATTTTTGAAGTTGAACCAATCTTGTATTACTGGGAAAATCCAATGTGGTCATGAAAAGTTATCTTTTCTTATGCATTGCTGGATTTGTTTTGCTAGTATTTCGTTTGGAATTTTTGAGTTTATATTCCTTAATGAAATCTGATTGTTATTGTTCTTTTGTGTAATGACTTTGTTAGCTTTTGATATCAGGGTTTGCTCATCTCGTAAAGGGGTCTCGTGAATGTCTCTTTTATTATCTGGAAGAGTTCTTGTAAGATAGGAATTAATTCTTTCTTGAAAACATTTTTACATATGAATCTCCTGTTTTAGCCAGCTGGGCCCGGAATTTTCTTTGAAGGAAGATTTTGAGTACTGATTTAATTTTCTTTTTAAAAAAAATTATTTATTTATTTATTTATTTTTCCCCCAAAGCCCCAGCAGATAGTTGTATGTCACAGTTGCACATCCCTCCAGTCGCTGTATGTGGGACGTGGCCCCAGCATGGCCGGAGAAGCGGTGCGTCTGTGCGAGCCTGGGATCCGAACCTGGGCCGCCAGCATCGGAGTGCACGCACTTAACTGCCAAGCCACGGGGCCGGCCCTGATTTAATTTTCTTAATGCTTATAGATCTATTCAGATTTTAAATTTCTTCTTATACCAGTTTTAATAAGTTTATATTTTTATAGGAGTTTGTCTATTTTATCAAAAATTTCAAATTTATTGGCATAACATTATTCATAACATCTTCTTATTTTATTTTAATATCTGAAGAGATCTCTTTATTTTTTTCTTATAATTGGTTATTAGTTATTGACCACTTTCATCAGAGGAATATAAATTGTATTGATATTTTCAAAGAATAATCTTTTAGCTTCTTTGACCCTCTCTATTGTATTGTCTTTCTATTTCAGTATTTTTTTCTTTTTCTTTTACTCCCCTTGCACTGATTTTGCTGTTTTTTTTTTGTATTCATAATAGATGCTTACTTTATATTTTGCAGCTTTCCCTCTTTTTTTAACTTTTGTATGTATGGCTATAAATTTCCCCTAAATAATGTTTTATATGCAGCATGTTGGTTTTCATTCACATAAAATATATTTTAATATTCACTATTTTAAAAATTTGACTCCTAGATAATTTCTTTGTGTGTTCCTTAATTCCTAATTATATGGGCAGTTTTGAAGTTATCTTTTATT
The DNA here is from genome assembly GCF_020826845.1 of Diceros bicornis minor. NCBI lineage: Eukaryota > Metazoa > Chordata > Mammalia > Perissodactyla > Rhinocerotidae > Diceros > Diceros bicornis. The sequence goes on along the minus strand of NC_080767.1, from coordinate 31,533,835 downwards.
ATTGATGTTTAGCTTAGTTGCCTTGCGGTCTGTATGATTTCAATCCTTTGAAATTTGTTGAGATTTGCTTTATGGCTCAGTATATGGTCAAGTTTTTAACATGTTCTTGTGTGCTTGGAAAGAATGTGTTCTCCACAAGTGTTGGAGGCAAATTTATATATGTGCATTAGGTTAATACTGTTTATTGTGTTTTTCACACCTTTTACATATTTACTGTTTTTTTTGGCCTACTTGTTCTATCAATTACTAAGAGAAGTATATTAAAATCTTCCACTTAGAGTGTGTTTTTCTCTAGTTCTTTTTGTTGTTATATCAATTTAAAATGTCTATTTATGGCAATTCTTTTTTTTTTTTAAGATTTTATTTATTTATTTTTTCCCCCCAAAGCCCCAGTAGATAGTCGTATGTCATAGCTGCACATCCTTCTAGTTGCTGTATGTGGGACACGGCCTCAGCATGGCTGGAGAAGCGGTGTGTCGGTGCGCGCCCGGGATCCGAACCCGGGCCGCCAGCAGCGGAGCTCGCGCACTTAACCGCTAAGCCACGGGGCCGGCCCCTATGGCAATTCTTTTAGTCAAATATTTTAGAACTTATATCTTCCTGAAGAATGAAAGATTTCATGCTTATAACATGAGCCTTTATATCTGTAATAATACTCTTTGTCTTAAAGTCTAGTTGTTTGATAATGATATAGCTATGCCTATATTTTTATAGTATATGGTTTTTCAACTTTCTGTTTTCAATCTTTATGCATTGAAAGTTTTCAAGTAAATGTTTAATCGAGGAATTATTGAGGTATACAGACAAGTACACAACATAATAAATGTATGGGTTTGGTAAATTTTTTCATCTTGAATGCATCTACTTACCCCGCACCCAGGTCATGAAACAGAACATGGACAACAGCCCAGATACCCTCTTTGGGTCTCCTTTAGATTACCAGACTTCTCCCTCCTCCCCAAACAACCCAACTTTTAATTCCATTGATTAGTTTTGCCTGTTTTTGAACTTTACACATATCATATATTCTAGTACACACTTTTTTGTGTGTCAGACTATATCCAATAATATGTGAGATATTTCCATTTAATAGTAGTTTATTTGTTTTTGCTGTTATATAGGATTGCATTGATGAATAACCTAGAATTTATTTGTCAATTTTACTGTTGATGGACATATGAGTTATTTCCCACTTTTGGCTATAACAAATAGCACTGCTGTGAACATTTTTATTCCTGTCTTTTGGATTCCTCTTGGATATATCCTTATGAATGGAGTTTCTGGATCATAGGATAATGCACATATCAGCTTTAGTAGATACTGTGAAATAATTCTACTGTTGTACACATTTATACTCTGACCAACAGTGTCTGAAAGGTACTGCTGCTTTGTATCCTGCCATTACTTCTTATTTTGTCTGTCTTTTTAATTGTAATCATTCTGGCAGGTGTTTGCTGGTATTGCATTGTGGCTTTAGTGTGCATTTCCCAGGTGACTGATAATGGTTGAGAATAGTTTAATGTTTATTGACACTTTATACATTTTTTGGTGACATATCTATTCTAGTCTTTTTCCCATTTCTCTACAAGCTATCCTTATTATGTATGTAGATTTGGAGAGTTGGGAGGCAGCACAGGTAGCAAAATCAGGGTGAGCTTTGAGTTAGAAAGACCTATTTGCAACACTTTGTGTTCAGGTAAGGTTTCTTGTGCCTGGAGTTGTCTGTGAAGTTGGCACCTCGCCTTGGTTGGCTGTGTAGTTACCATCCTTAGAGTGACTGCACTGCTCTTTTTTTGTAATCCCATTTGAAATTAGAGAACTACTCGGAGTGGAGCTCTGAATACATTCCATGATGGATTCTGCATTTCTTTCCAAGGTGCTTCTGCTTCTATATTTGCTGTCCTTAGTGACCAGGAATCAGAATATTCACCAGTGACCTAGCTTTTGCCACAGTATCTGAGATATCTGGATGCTTCAAACTCTGTTATTCAATTCAGGAAGGACTGAACATTGAAATTAATCTATGAAAGAGAGTTCCCAAGTGTTCCTGCCTGCATTTTTTTTCTGTTTGAATAAGTCTCTATAGCTTCAACACACGTTAATAAAGAGAGGCAAATTAAAGGAGAGATCCCTTCTAGCTGATCTCTGTGAGCAGCGGGACTAGATAGAAGCGGTAGACTTATTTCACTTTGCATTATACCTTCAATGTCCATCCATGTTGTCACAAATGGCTGGATTTCATCGTTTCTTATGGCTGAGTAGTATTCCATTGTGTATATATACCACAGCTTCTTTATCCATTCGTCCCTTGAGGTATAATGCAAAGTGAAATAAGTCAGAGGGAGAAGGTCAAATACCATATGATTTCCTTCATTAAGTAGTAGATAATAACAACAATAAACAAACACATAGGGACAGAGATTGGATTGGTGGTTACCAGAGGGGAAGGGGGGAGGGAGGAGGGTGAAAGGGATAATTCGGCACATGTGTGTGGTGATGGGTTGTAATTAGTATTTTGGTGGTGAACATGATGTAATCTATGCAGAAATAGAAGTACAATGATGTACACCTGAAATTTATACAATGTTATAAACCAATGTTACTGCAATAAACAAAAAATTAAAAAAAAAAAAAAGAAGTGGTAGAGGAGGGAGTCTTAGTTGGCCTAGAGAAGGAGAAGTTACCGTGGAGAGGAAAAACTGTGAGTAGAGACTCTGAAGTGGAAAGCAGCTGGTGTATATGAGAGAATGACAGCTCAGAGACACTCTGTATTGCTATCTGTTAATAATTGTTGAAACAAAGCAAAACAAAAAAAAAGAGAAAATTCTTGCAGAAAGTGAGAGGAATGTGTTGGGTAGAACCCCTTGAACAATTTTATTTCCTTCTGAAATAATATGTTTTATTCAAAAGTAATGCACAAAGAGAAAATGAAAAAAAGTTGACTATTCATATGAACTCTGCATACTGAAGATTTTTCTCATTGTCACAAGCAGAAGAGGCCACAAAGAAGGAAGCTTCTTGATATGATAATGTACAAATTGAAAACTTAACATAATAAAAATCACAATGTTACAAGGTGCAGAATTAAGTGGGAATGTCAGAAAAATAAAGTAGACGAGGATATAATATTTTTGATGCACAAAAATCGGATGGGATTCAATGTAAAGCACTATTGACACTGTTTGATTCCTCTAAGAAGCACTTGCTGCTCTCTGTCCCCTGCCCCAGCCATCCTAAGTGCCATCCTTCAGTGAGTGGCACCTTCTCTCCCAGGGAAACCTGCCTGTCTGTGCTCCCTTCTTCTGGGGCTGAGGGCTTTGATGGAGGATGAGGGGCGCATATCCACTTCTGTTCTCCACCCTGCTTTCTCTTCACCATCCACTTATACCACATCTGTTTTTCCTGGTTCTTTACCTTCCTTCCAAAATAAGTTTCCTTTCCTCAGAGTTTTTCTCAGGAAAAGAGCAGTTATGTTGTACAATGTCCCCTCAATATTGTTATACAAAAAGGAAGATATACAGAAGTCAAAGCGAGACAACTCACGCTATAGATTAAGTAAAAAAGTTTATACACAATTGTACTTACAGCATTTTCTCATCAAAGCAAAAACAAGCACATTTAGAAAAAGACAGAAAGGTAATGATATAAAATATTGACAGCGATTATCTTTAAATGGAGGGATGGTGGGTGATTTCTTCCTTTTTCCTAGTTCTTTATGTTTTATATTCTTATTATCATGCACAAAAATTGTTTCACAGTGGAGAGAAACAAAAGAAACTGAAAATTAAAACCAAAGAATCAAGGACTTGTCTCAATAACTAATAATCACTCACTGTCAGAGTCTTAGATCAAATCCCAGTTGAGTGATTTTGGGCCAGGCCTCTGATCTCTCTGTGCTTAGTTTCCTCTCCTGGATTTATTCTTGCTCGCTTAGTCCCAGAAAATAGTATATCTTCTTGGTTAAGCTTTCTTCGTGTGTAGATTAATCCCTATGAATGAATTGCTTCCAAAGCTGAGCTTGGAAATGGTCCCTGAAACTCTGAGCAGTTGACCCTTTCAGGTCTTGTCAGCATTTCTTATAGCTGGGTGGGACCTGTTAGTCATAGTCTGAGCTGCTAACTGCTTCCTCCTAGAACCTGAGTTCTGTCTGATGTCATTCTTTTGGTGGTTCCCACTCTCTGGTTTCAGTCTGCTTGTACACTATACCCATTAATGATGTCATCCTTGACCAAGACTGCCTTAACATTTCCCTTAGCTTGACTCAACTTTCGATAGGCTTCTTACTGTCTTTAGGCCCTTAATGTCTGTTTTCTTAGAACATTTACTTTAGAAAACTTGTAATTATAAATTCTTTCTCTACTTTTTTTGAGACGTAAATCTTTTAAAAACCTTTTTGCCAGTTTTACAACTCAGAAGTGTTCCATTTCAACAGATGGGGGCCATCGATTTGAAGTGTAATGAACAAGGAAGGTAGCCCCCATCTCCCAGTCTTTGTGGCAGGTTAGAAGCCTAACTCTGGTGTATGACGTTTTGTTCCAAGTTGCAAAACTACCTCCTGTCATAAAGATATGAGAAGTTTATTTATTGCTTGGGTAAAGCCAGTTAGCGAATACAGATGGCTTGTCTTTTCCCACTCACCTAGCCCTTCAAAATCTTCTACCTTTTGTTTCAGTGAGTAAACTGAAACTTCAGTTTAGACTGAGTTCTGCTGTCTCCCTTTATTGCAACAGTCTTGGATAAAGTCTTCCTTGCCTGTTTAACTTTGTCTGGTGCAATTTTTTGCTTAGACACTTGGTAGGGATTGCTGGCTACTCCCTCTCTCTAGGCTACAGTGCTGTCTTTGGCCAGCTGGTCCTATTCCAATCCTGCCAAGTCAGGCATCCTTTGTTTGTTAAACCTGCTTGTGATGCTGAGAATCCATCCTGCCTTAAATTGGAGCTTTTCAAATTGTAAGTGAGAAGTCCAGTGAGGAAGGCATTTCCAAGCCTGGTCTTCTACTGTGGGGGAGGACTCTTTACGGGGTGAAATACCTTCCCCAGCCAAGGAGTCTCCACAAAGCCCCTTTCATATCCCTGTTCCTCAGGCTGTAGATAAAGGGATTCAGCATGGGGGTGACCATTGTGTATAACACAGATGCCACCGTTCCAATATCTGCTGAGTAGGAGGATGAGGGCTGGAAATAGACCAGAAAGAGTGTCCCATAGAAGAGAGTGACCACTGTCAGGTGAGAGCCACAGGTAGAGAAGACTTTGTGCTTCCCCCCCACAGAGGGGACCCTGAGGATGGTGTGGATGATGTGGGCATAAGAGATCAGGACACAGGTGAGAGGGACCACACCAGAGACGGCTGCATTAGCAAGCATCATGCTCTGAAAGAGATGGGTGTCTGAACAGGCAAGTTTGAGGAGCGGGAGAAGATCACAGAAGAAGTGTGGAATGGAATGGGAGGCACAGAAGGAGAATTGAGACATCAGGAGAGTGAGTGAGAAGGCCAGGAGGTGAGAGCAGAACCAGGATGTGGCGACCAGCAGCAGGCAGTGTTGGGGACACATGATTGTTGTATAGTGTAGAGGAAGGCAGATAGCCACATAGCTGTCATACGCCATCACAGCCAGCAGGAAGTCATCCAGCAGGGTCAATGCCATAAAGAAGTACATTTGTGGGAGGCAACCAGTGTAGGAGATGGCACGGTGCTGTGTCTGGAAGTTCACCAGCACCTTGGGGACAATGGTGCAGGAGAAGCAGGTATCGATGAAGGATGGGTTGATCACGAAGAAGTACATGGGGGTGTGGAGGTGAGGATCAGAGCCAATGGCCAGGATGATGAGCAGGTTCCCCACCAGGGTGACGAGGTACATGCCCAGAAAGATCCCAAACAGGAGAGGCTGCTGCTGTGGGTGTTCAGAGAAGCCCAGGAACACGAAGTCAGAGATGCTGGTTTGGTTTCTAATTTCCTTCTAAGGCAGAGAAATTAGAGGGGAATCTTGCTTAAATAATGATAGGCTCTAAATATTAGAGTCTAAGGACTTAGTGTGTTTTTCTCTATTCAGGTCACTGAGATTCACAAGTATCTATAACTGCTGGTTTGCAAATATGAACAAATATGAGGACTGTGGACTCTGATAATGAGGCATCAGGGTGGAGATGTAGTTTGGATTCTAGATTCCTGTAACGTGACAAGATTTCTCCATGGATTGTCTGAATGAGACTGAACTGGGATTCACCTGAAAGAATCTCTTCATATTTAATTCCCTTACAAAAAAACCTTTAGAACAACAGTTTTAATTTCATTACCTTCTGGACAATGGATTTTGGGGTCATGTATATACTAGGATTTTGTGGGCAATACAGGGTGCTCTGTGTGTATGTGTGTGAGTCTGTGAGTACATATTGAGGATGGAAGAAGTAATAGTTTCTTCAGAGAGAAGGGAGCTGAGACTTTGGGATCTCTAGGTGTGCTGGAAGTGCTCTTCAGTGAGTTCGTGTGGATATCAACACACTGCAAAGTAAAGAGCACTTTATCATTCAAGGCACATCATTTTCATTTTAATCATCAACCTCACCATCAACATCTTTCGTTTTCACTTCTGGGCTTTGGCATTCTGGAGACGGGATGGGAATCCTTTCTCTCTTCCTTATTTTCAGCCTGACCTTGGTCAATTACTTAACTCTGAATCTCTGTTTCCTAGTTTGTACCATGTGTAAGTACTTCAGAGAGTCATTGGAGTTATTATTGAGATAACATATATGCAGAGCATATTACTAGTAAGGGTAGTGATGTTATTGTCCTTGTTAGTAGTAGCTGATGCAGTGTGAACCTGGGACACGCGATGTAATGGAAAAACATCAAATGACATGCTTAATAGCTTGTTACTCACATGCCTTTTCAACTTGATGAAATGTTTACTCCCTTTAAGTTTTGCTTTTCTCATCCATAAGATATAGATAATAATAACCCTACCTGATAGGTGTGTTGAGAGGACCAAATGCTGGAATCAGCTGAAGTTTCTTTATCAACCATGATGCGCAATCAAGATGAGGAATTCTAATGTTCTTGTTTGATGATGTGGAGAAATAAATGCAATGAACAGTCAGTGGCAGCACATCTTAATGTCAAGTTTGTTTCGTGTCATGATTAAAAATAAAATATACCCTCTGGAGTCTAACAGAATTTTCCCATTCTTTATTCTTGATGTGACTTTGAGAAAGTCACTTAAGTGTTCTTGGTTTCAGTTTCTACATCTGTTTCAACGGGATAATGATAGAGTTTGCTGTATAGAGTGGTTATGAGGATTAAATTAGATAATGATTATATAATGTTTAGATCAAGGCTGGCACAAAATAAGTGCTCAGTAAATATTGTTTATTATTGTTATTGCTGTTTTTAATAAAATGAAGGTGTTTTGTCATTATTGTGTCCTGGTCACTGCCTGTGGGTTGGGCTTCTAAGTTGTGAGATGTCAATACTAAATGTCATCATCATTATCATCACCATTATCATCATTGGCAGGAACACCTTTGAAAGGTTATGACTCTACTCAGAACTGTCAATGGCAAAGTGTTTGTTTTGGCATCTGGAAGCCAAGTGTAAACTTGGTCAAATAACTTAACCATCAGAGCTCCACAAATTATTAATTGCATAGTGTGAATAAGTAAGTCTATCTTAGTTATTCGCTGGCTCATTTTAAGAAAAAGAAAGGATGTGAACGAATCTGGTAAGCTCTAAATGAAAGTGGAGGAGCAAATTACTGGTATTGACCTGGTGTGGTGGCTGAGAGTGATTCTGGGAACCACCCCTGTCTGAGTGGACTGAGAGTGAATTATGTTTTGTTGCTGCATAGATGCTATCTCCTGGTTACTGGTGGGGCTTGGGAAAGGGTATTCTGAGACCAATTCTCCATAATGTCTTCAGTCTGGACCATCAGGGACCTGATGAATACCAGAGCTAAGCACCCCTCATGGTGATCAGAGGAGCCAGAAAATGACTGGCAGTTAGGGATGTAGGAAAGAAAAAGGAGAAAAGCAAACTGGGGAAGGTCTATGGGTTGTGTGTCTGTGTGTGTGTGCGCATGTTCATACTTGGGCCTTAGATAGACTCTGCTCTCTCTCCCCATCCCTATGTCTCAGTTCTTACCTGGAGAGGCTCGCCAGCCTCAGTCACTGACACTTCCACGAAGGAGATTGGGTTCGCTGTCCAGTTGTCTCCCCAAGAAGACATGTCTGGAGTCACAGAGCCCTTCTCTGTCTGTAGGAACAGCGCAGACTGAAGACTCAGGTCTTGAGTGGTAGCTCAGACACAGGAATCAGGAGGAGCTGCTGACTCTTCACAGGCAGTGTCTCCTGGAACCCATTCCCAGACCTCCTAGCTGGAGACAAGATGGGGCAATTGTCCAACCTCCCAGCTGTCCCCTCTGGACTGTGGCCCCCTGAGTCCCTGGAGTGTCAGTGATAATTCCATTCAGAATGACCAGGGCTGGGATCCATGGGAACACTCCTACTTTTTCCATTGGGTGAGGTGCCGCTTAGCTCCATCCTTCAGCCCTAACATTGAACAGAGTCTGTCTCTGTCATGGAGTCCACATTTTCTAATTAGAGCCCAGAGCTCATGGATGAAGCACAGTATGTCCTAGAAAACAAGTAAAAAATAAAGATAAAATAGATCAGAGATCACAATCTTTGCCTTCAAATGTCATGTAGAAGAGAGAACATTCTTATTTTTTATGACTCCAGAGAACAGAGATATGAATAATATGTAGACTCTATTTAAGGTCCAGGGTGTGATCTCTGGATTTATTTGTTTAGGTATTTACGCTGCAAATGTATCTTTCATATGAAAGAGTGTGTAAAACATATATGTGCTCTTTAAAGAATGATAAAATTAGTGCCCATTCTCCCACCACTCATCTTAAATAGCATATGGCTCCATCCTTTAGAAGCCCCTTGTGCTCCTCTTTTCAATCATATTCCTTTCCTCCCCCTTTAAAGGAAACCACCTTCGTGAATATTGTGTATGATTTTCTTATTTTTGTCTGTAGTATTGCCATATATGCATTATTGGGGGAGGTCATTGAGAGGATGTGACTGCCGGTTGACCCGCGAGCTGGACCTGTGCAATCAGAGGCTCCTCGCCCCTCCATTGTCATTGGAATGTACACTCTGCCCACGGTTCCCACAGTGGCAGCCTTGAGAAAGCAATGTGTTGTTGAGACCATCTGTACGCTATACGTGACTGAACTCAGGGACCCTATATAAATTTTTAACATTCTGGTGGGCGGATGTGGAAATCTACTTATCTTGCCGCCGCCCAAGACAAGGCTGGTAAGTAAGGTTCCTTGCTGATTAAACCTGCCACCTACCCATCAGGAGTGGCTTGCCTCTTCCTTTAGTCTCTTCTTGCCTCTATGTAGGAGGGCCAGTTTGCAAACTAACATGCATATATGTCTAAATTATATACAGTATTCTCTGGATTTGCCCGTTTTTGTCCTTTATGTGAAATGAATTATGTTTTTTTATATTCTTCTGTAAATTGCTTATTTTGTTCAACATTATTCATTTTGATTCATGCATGTGGATGCATATAGCTGAAGGGCATTCATGTTCACTATTGTCTTGTACAGGTCACAACCCCTCAGCATAAACTCTTCTTGCCCTCTGAATTTCAGAACTTCTGATTTGGAATTATGTGTACGTTGTCTACCATTCTCTCAGCAGGTTCTGGGGTAGCACTCCATACTCAAATACATAGTATTTCCACAACAGAATGAATGAATGTTCACATGAAGTATAACTAATAAATGCTATAAATAGACCCGTGTAAATTCAGATCATGTTTTGCTGCTAAATGAGTTCACCGAAAACCTAAAAATATCTTTCTCTCTCCAGAGCTTTTTGTGTGATAGAAATATAGATAGATATTCTAGTGGGTATGTAGTAGGATTTCATTGTGTATATTCAAAAAAATTAAAGAGTGAAGTATAACACACAGAGAAAATTGCACAAAACAAAATATACCACCTAAGAAATTATTAGAAACCAATCACCTTGTATCACTTTACAGATTTAGAAGTAGAACATTGGCAGCACATCTGAAGCTCCTTTTGTGTACCTGCTAATCATACTTTTTCTCCTTCTTGAAGTAAAATAATCCCTATTTCCTTTCCAACATTTTATTTTAGTTTTACCTACCTTTGAACTTTATGTAAATGCACTCATACATTATGTACTTTGTTCTTGGCTTCTTTTGTCCAATATTTTACTTTTGTGAGATTCATCTAGATAGTTCTATGTCATGGTACTTTGTTCATTTCCATTGCTGTGAGTCGCTCCATTGTATGATGATACCACATATTACTCCTGCAATCAACTGTTGCAGGAATAGTTGGTTTTTTGGCTGTTAGGAATAATGCTGTGATGATCATTCTTGTGTATGCTTCTTGGTACACACATGCATTCCTTTCTGTTGCATACATACCTAGGAGTGGGATTGCTGGGTTCCAGGATGTCCCTATCTTCAATTTAATATAGATGTCAAACTGACTTCCAAAGAGATTGTACCAAATTGTACCTAACTTTTACTAGCACTATATGAAGGTTCTGGTTGCACCACATCCTTGATAATACTTGGTGGTGTCAGCCTTTTTTATTGTAGTCATTTTGGTGTGTGTGTATTGGGGGGCATCTCTTGATGGTTTGATTTTATATTTCAGTGATTAATAATGAGATTGAGTACTTTTTAAATACTTATTAACATTTTTATTTCCTAATTTTGAAACTGCTTGTTTAAATTTTTGTTCATTTCTCCATTTACCAATCTGTTATATTCCAATTTATTTATAGAACTGTTTAAATATTCTAGATACTAGTCCTTTGTTGATTATATATATTACAAATATTTTCTTTGTCTTTATGGTTTGTCTTTTCACTCTTTTTACATTGCTGTTTGCAAAATAAATATTTTTTATTTTAATTGATTGAATTTTTCCATACTTTCCTTTTTTCTTAGTGCTTTATTTGTGTCTAGTTTAAGAAGTCCTTTCTTCCCTGAGTTTAGGAAGATATTTTCCAGCATTCTCTCCTACAAACTTTATAATTTTGCTTTTCACAATTAGTTCTTTAGTCTACTTGGAATTGATTTTTGTGTATATTGTGAAGTGGGGGGTGGTGGTGTCTATTTTTTATTTTTTAACATCAAGACACTTAATTATTAATTTGAAAGGTTCATCTGTAGACTCTTTTGAATTGCAATTGTATGAAAATGTCATCTGTGAGTAAAATGCAGCTTTGTCTCTTCTTTTATATCCTTTATTTATTTTTCTCACCCTACTGCACTGGATTTGACCTCAAGTACAGCGTGGGATAATTGTGGTGAGAGCTTGTATTTTGTCTTGTTCCTTATTTGGACAGAAAATATTTAAATGTATAATCATTACTTATGTGCTGTACATATGCTGAACGTATATGCTGAAAAAAGATAACTTTTTTCAGATTAAGAGACTTTCTTCTATCCTCATTTTGCTTAAGAGGACTCTTTAATGAGTGGATGTTGAATTAAATTAAATGTTGTTTCTTGCATCTGTTGAGATGTTATCCTTGCATCATATGATTTTTGGTCCTTTGTTCTATAAATATGGTGACTCACTTTGATTGTTTTTTTTTTTTTTTTTTTTTTTGGTGAGGAAGATTTGCCCTGAGCTAACATCTGTTGCCAATCATCCTCTTTTTTTCTTGAGGAAGATTTGCCCTGAGCTAATATCTGTGCCAATCTTCCTCTATTTTGTATGTGGGTCACTGCCTCAGCATAGCTGACAAGTGGTGTAGGTCTGCAACTGGGATCTGAACCCATGAACCCAGGCCACCGAAGAAAATTGCACTGAACTTAACAACTACGCTATGGGTCTGGCACCCTGATTTTTGAAATTGAAGTATAATTGGCATATAACATTGTATTAGTTTCAAGTCTACACTGTAATGATTCACTATTTGTATATATTGTGAAATGATCACCACAATAAGTCTAGTTAACATCCATTACCGTACATAGTTAGAAACTTTTTTTCTTATGATGAGAGCTTTTAAGATTTACTCTCTCAACAACTTTCAAATATGCAATACAATATTATTAACTATAGTCACCAGGCTGTACATTACATCCCCTTGACTTATTTATTTTATAACTGGAATATTTTACCTTTTGACCTCCTTCACCCATTTTGCCAACCTCTCACCTCCCACCTGTGGCAACCACAAATCTGTTCTCTTTATTATGAACTCGTTTTTTTTTTTTTTGGTTTCACATATAAGTGAGATCATACGATATTTGTCTTTCTCCGTCTGACTGATCTTAATTGCTAACTTAGCATAGTGCCCGCAAAGTCCAACCATGTTGTTGCAAATGGCAAAATGTCATTCTTTTTTATGGCTGAATAATATTCCATTGTATGTACACACCACTTATCCTTTCATCCATCAGTGGACACTTAGTTTGTTTCCATATCTTGGCTATTGCAATTAATGCTGCAAAGAACATGAAGCATTATCTTTTCTATTTAGTGTTTTCATTTTCTTAGAATAAATACCCAGAAGTGGAATTGCTGGATCATGTAGTAGTTCTATTTTTAATTTCTTTTATTTTATTTTTATTACTTTTTTATTTTATTAAGGTCATACTAGTTTATAACATTGTGAAATTTCAGTTGTACATCATCATCAGTCACCATATATATGTGCCCCTTTACCCCTTATACCCACACCCCTAACCGCCTTCCCCTTTGGTAACCACTAATCTGTTCTCTTTGTCCATGTATTTGTTTATCTTCCACATATGAGTGAAATCATATGATGTTGTCCTTCTCTGTCTGGCTTATCTTGCTTAACATAATATCCCCAAGTTATATGCATGTTGTTGCAAATGGGACAATTTTGTCTTTTGTTTTTTTTGTAGGGAAGATTGGCCCTGAGCTAACATCCAATGACAATCCTTTTCTTTTTGCTGAGGAAGATTGGCCCTGAGCTAACATCCAATGCCAATCCTTTTCTTTTTGCTGAGGAAGATTGGCCCTGAGTTAACATCCATGCCCATCTTCCTCTACTTTATATGGGACGCTGCCACAGCATGGCTTGACAAGCGGTGCATCGGTCCACACCTGGGATCCAAAACTGCGAACCCTGGGCAAAAGAAGCAGAGTGTGTGAACTTAACCACTATGCCACTGGGCCGGCCTGATTTTGTCTTTTTTTGTGGCTTTTTTTTGGTAACATTGAACAAGTTTGCTCAGTCTTTCTGGACTCAGTTTCTGCATCTGCTTGAAGAGAATAATGCCTAGCTCATAATGTTGTCATGAGGATTAACTTAGATAAGGATTGTATAGAACTAGATCAATGACTGGCTTATATCAAATGCTCATCAAATATTAGCTTTTCCTGATATTATTGTTTTTTCTTGTTGGAATTAACAAAAGAAGGGTGCTTTCTGGAGTGACCAACTAGTCCTTTGTGTTTGCCCAGGACTTTCCTGCTTTCAAAACTGAATGCCCTACTTCCAGGAAACTCCCTCTGTCCTGGGCAAACTGGACTTTTTCTTGGTCACCGTCTGTGGGAAGTTGGGCTTTGAAAACTGTAAAGTTTCATATATAGAGCTGTAAGTGTCATTGTCATCAATATTATCATCCTGACCCTGAGTGCCAATGGCTGTGACTAGCAGTACCCTGACAAAGCATCCACTTTGACATATGACATGTGCAGACCCAAGTTTGAGTCCCAGCTGTACCATCTTGGTCAAGTCATTTACCTTCTCAGAACCTCAAATGTAAAATGAGCCTAAATAAAATTACCTCAAATAATTCTGAGACTCAAGTTAAAAAATGAAGTAGGACTTGCTGAGCTATCAATTGTTGTGGAGATTGTTAGTCTTTTTGGGTGGTGGCATAGAATGATTCTGAAAGCCACTCATGATCAAGTGGGCTGAGAGTGAATTGTTCACATAGAGTACAGGTGCCCTGAGCACTGCACAGTTACAGTGTCCTGGCCACTGGCTGCAGCTTAAGGACTGCTGATCAGCGTTGACCCATGCTGGACTCTCAGGGAGTTCATGAATATTAAATTAAGGCCCTCCTCATGATAGTTAAGAGAGCCAGGTTGTATTTGGCTGAGAGTGAGGAAGGGGCAGAAAAGGAGGAAGGAATAGGGGAGGAGATGTGTGCGTGTGTGTGCGTGTGTGTGTGTGTGTGACCAATAGCTCCCATCTCTACCCCTCAGGTCTTACCTGGAAATTCTGACCATCCTCAGATCCCGATACCATCATCAGGTATTGGGTCTGCCTCCTCTATTTGGTTTGCCTTCCCTACTGCTCCACGAGAGGATTTGCTGGAACCTCAGTTTTCTTCGTTCCCTGTAACCGCAGCGCAGACTAAAGACTCAGGGCTGGAGCAAGCTGTCCTCAGGAACAGGAGCCAGGAGGAGCCCTGGGCTTTACACATGGAGTGTCTCCTGGGACCCAATCCCAGATGTCCTAGTTAGAGACAAGATGGAGCAATGTCCAACCCCAGCTGTCCCCTTGGGGCCCTGGAGTCCTGAGTCCCAGCAGTGTCAAGAACACCTTAGTTTCAGAGTGACCAGGTCGGGAATCCTGAGAGCACTGCTCATGGTATCCCTCCCCTGGGCATGGGAGTGGGAAGGCTCCATCTCCCCTACCCTAACCTGCCATGGATTCTACACATTGTAATCAAATTCATAAAGAAAACCTATCATTTCCCAGAAAATAAATAATAATAAATGAGTTGAACAGATTTGATGTAGGGTGGGCCACACAATCATTGTTTTCAAATTTCTATAGTTTTGTACATAGAAAAAGTGAACAGCCTTGTTCCCTGTGAATCCAGAGACTAGAGATATGGCTCATCTGTAAAATCTGCCAAAGTAATAGGGGCTTCTGTATGCAAGTTTACTTTAAATTTTTTAAATTGTAAAATACATCATACTATACAAAAAAGAGTGTGTAAAACGTGTACACGCAGTTTTCTTATGGTTTTACCAGCTATGCATATAAGCATAAATCATGTATCGTTTATATTTGCCTATTTTCGTCTTTTACAGGAATGGAATCATTTAGCTTCTTTCACTCAATATTATGTTTTGACGTTCATTCATTTTGATACTTGTAGCTACAGGTCATTCTTTTTCACACTGTATAGTAAAGGTTCACACTGTCCTACCTAATATCTTTAGGGGTTTTCATTTTGGAATTCAGAATGTTTCCAATTTTAGAAAAGACTACTGTGCATGTATCATAATTTATGTGATACCACCCATAGATTCTAATACTAAACATTAAAATCAAATACAGTAATATTTTAGCAAGAAAATGTATGAATATTCATACCAAGTGAGATAAACACATATTTTTAAATAGCCACATATCAATCCAGGTCGAATTTTTCTACAAAATGAGTTTGCAGAAACTCTATAAATTACCTTTCATTCATTTTTGGATTTTAGGATTGCAGCTAAGGGATTGTGGACTTACATTCCATTGTGGGATTGTACCATGGTGTATTTGTCCATTCCAGTGTTGATGGACATTTGAGTTTGTTGCCAGGTTTTTGCCATTTTTTCCCCAAAATTATTTATCATCTCAAGTGTAACTCCTCCTATTCTCATTAAAAAATGAAAAAATGACATTTGAATAAATGTAACCTGGCCTTCTCCATTGTTCATTTCTTCTTTAAAAAATTTTTCTGCATGAATATTGGAGGAACATTTTAGACCACCATCCTCTAAAGAGAACGCCTCCACAATAACAATCATTTATCATTTCTTTGTTCTATTGTTAATATTTTAGTGAAAGCCCAAGCTTTATTATTTCAGCAGAAATGGCTAGATAGGGCCAGCCCGGTGGTATAGTGGTTGGGTTTGTGCTTTCCACTTTGGTGGCCTGGGGTTCACTGGTTTGGATCCCAGGCATGGACCTACACACTACTCATCAAGCCTTGCTGTGGTGGTGTCCCACATACAAAATAGAGGAAGACTGGCACAGATGTTGGCTCAAGGACAGTCTTCCTCAAGCAAAATGTGGAAGATTGGCAACAGATGTTAGCTCAGGGCCAACCTTCCTCACCAAAAAAAAAAAAAAAAAAAAAAAAAGGCTAGAGAACTGGGATTTTGTTTCCTATCTCTTTTATACCAAGTTAAGTTAGATTATTTTCATAAGTGAGAGAATAAATGAATCCAGAACATCATTTTATTCTGTTTTGAACTGCCGCACTTATGACCATTCTTACACAGTCTTCTGGTGTACCTGTTCAAGTTTCTCTAGGGTACGTACCAAGGAGTAGAATTGTTTCCAAGGTCATTGGTGAATGCCTTAGTTCGGGTCTCCTGAGAAGCAGATGCCAAGATGGCATTTGAGAGATTTATTTTTAACAGATTTATTGAGGAGGGAGCAGGAGAAATCAGGGAGAATGTTCAAACTCTAATGCAGGTCTGAGACCTGGGGAAGAAAGGAGGGAAGGAAGGAGGAATGGGGTAGAAAGAGTCTCTTACTACAGCAAAGTACGAAGAAAGTTTGACCAGGCCAGTGGGGAAGGGGTGTCCTAGAAACAAAGCTGTCCATCAGAAGAGTCCTGTTTTTCTCTAAAAATAGTACCCTTGTCATGCTTAATCATTGGCGAGGAGCAGCCTGTATAAGCATGGTCTTTGTACAAACCTGGTGGTGCATCGGGAGTGGCAGTAGCTAGGGCCATTGGTCAGTTATGCTCCCACCACAGGAGATCTGGGTGATGCATTTTCATGACTGCCACAGTGTAAGCTTTGCTGTGTCACACAGATCCAGTTCTCCACACATGTATGGCGAGCACGTCCTGAATGGATTCCATAGGCCTTTTTCCTCAGGGAATCTTAGAAGAGGGAGGTGAGTGGGATCAACCTCCTTTGCTATAGTTGGTCTTGAAGTTGCAACCAGTACTCATCCTCACCCTCCTACACTATCCATTCTAATGTCCTCTTGCCCTCAGCTGTCACATCTGGGTTCTATATGTACTCCTCCCTGTCCCCATTACATGAAAGCGCCCTTAACCTGAGAGTTGACTTAGGTCTTAGAAAATTGATTCCTAGAATTGATGACCAAATATCTCTACTGGTTGATCCTCTCCCATTTGCCCTTATTTCTTCCAAAAACTCAGTTTATCTGCCTCAAGATATAAAGTTCCAAATACTATCACAATCATATTAACTAACCTCTATCAAGCACTTACAATGGGCCAGGTAATCTACTACTTGCTTTACACAGATAGTCAACTCATTTAATTTTCACCAAAGTCCAGAGACCGGCTACTATGTAGTCCATTTTATAGACGAGAAAAGCGAGGTTTGGTAAAAATAAGTAGCAGAGCCAAGAATTGAATCCAAAGCCATTGTTCTCCTTGGCTACTTCTCTACACCATGTCATAGCTGTCACTGGCTCTCCTAATATACCTTGTGAGCTCACTAGGTAATAATTTTTTGCCTACTGGTGACTTTTTTTAGCCTATTTGCACCTTGCTTCAGGACGGACTCTTGGGAAAACTTCTAATATTTTTTTCTTCAACAATATGGAGGTATAATTGACAAATAAAACTGTACATATTTAAAGTGTACAACATGATGATTTGATATGCATAGGCTTTGTGAAATGATGACCACAATCAGGTCAATTAACACATTTATCATCTCCCATAGTTATTATTTTGTTTTGTGATGAGAATGCTTGAGATTTATTCTCTTAGCAAATTTCAAGTGTACAATACAGTATTATTAACTATAGTCACCATGTTGTCCTTTAGATCCCCAGAACTTATTCATGTTATAATTGAAAGCTTGTATCCCTTAGAAGGTTCATTGTAGCGTAAGCCCTGACAGTTGGCTTTGCTTTTTGTAACGCTACTGACTTAAAGCTTTGATTGCAGAGGCATCCACTTCAAAGAGGCATCCACTTCAGAGATGGGTATCTGGAATAAACACATTTGAGCCACAGGACTAGACAAAGAGGAGGCAGCCTCCCGCCCCTGGGGCTCATTTGTTTTAGAGATCGTGGTTGATTTCAATAACCGATAGCTTGGACCTCTTGTTTTTTTCTCTTCCTGCGCTTTAAATTCCACTCTTATGTTTTAAATTCACCTGCAAAACTCTAGACCCCCGCCCTCTACGCCAATAAAAGCAGAAACCCAGGTCTTCACACTCTCTTTCTCTCTCTACCCACAACTTTGCTGTGTGGCCCCAGGTATGCCATGTACACTCCAGGACCTCTGAGTAATAAACCCTTTTTTCCCAAAGTTTCCTGATGATTATTGCCGAGGTCATCTTGCAATCATAATAAGAACCACAAGGGCCAGTCCAGTCATAACACTGGTTATCAATAGGCTGAGGTGGCACACAACATTCATTTTATCATCTGCTACATCTTCTCTTAAAGAAAGTTGCAACATTTTTCATCCAATCCTCTTAGTTCATCCTGGGTAAAGTTATATTTTTCTCCCCCAACTTTTCTTCATTTTTCTCTTTCACATCCCATAGCCATAGTTTATATTCAGGAATTTAAAGTGCTGGATATCATTCCTCATGGAGATCTGTTTGATAGTGAAATTATTTCAAAGTTAGTGGAAATGGAGGTGGGATGGAGGGAGGAGGCTCCATGGCATTTTGTTATTTTGGACATTGGGGAGGCCTTCTCTGTACCCCCTGGAATTCCTAAGAAAAATGATGACACAGTGATAAGGTCCTAAAGACAGAATAATTTATAGTGAATTTCAAGAAACACTTGGATTGAACTCAGCAGGAGGATGCATGACAGTATGACTATCTCCCACCCCATTACAAAATTTGGAATGTTATTTAAGAGGTGACCACATAATTCATTTGGTCCACATTTTCATATAATTTTGTTGTATTGGCTGAAACTTATTGAGGGCTTGCTATGTGCAAGACATGGCTCCAAATACTTAAAACACATAAGTCTTAGAACACTTATTATATCATTCAATCCTCATAACAATCCACTTTTCATATGAAAAACTGAGGTACAGACAGGTTAATGTCCTTGCCCAAGATCACAGAGTTGGTAAATGGTGGATCTGGGCTTCCAGTCCAAGCAGTATAATTTCAGAGCTAGGGAACTGAAGCTCAGAGAGGTTAGGTAGATAATTCTGAGTCACTAAATGGTAGATTTGGAGTTTTTCCATTTGACACCCACAACCACATGGTGAGATTATTTATTGTATCTATTACGTAGACAAGAAAAGAGAGGCTTAGAGTGATTTAGTGACTTGATCGTGGTCACACAATTTGTAAGACTGAGTTGTAAGTTAAGTTTTTTCTCAGAATCTTGGGATCTTATTACTATGCTGGTGCAGCTGCCTTCTCTGATAAATGTGTAAACAGCTTTGGAGAAGTTACGAGCTGTTCTAAAGGTAACAAGAAAATCTACTAGCCAGACTCAAGGGGTCTATGCATAAGATTAATAACTCATAGGTTGAGAATATTGACTTATTGAGGCTTTATGTGGGCTGACCCACATAACTAACAGTTCAAAAACCATTACAACTGAAGTTTTTTCTTGCTTTTCATCAGGAGACCAATTGCACAACACTGGTCATGTATGTGACACACATGAGCCAGAGATTGCAAAAGAAAAAGAAGGAAACTACGTGTATGGTACAGTAAGATGTCAATATTCACATCTCATTTTATTTATTTTTACCAACAAGTACAATAACCTTCTATTGTTGTTGTCTCATCTCTCTTTCTGAAATGTAATTAATTTTGAAGACAAGAGCTATGATTGAGATATCTTTCCAATATTTTCATAGTTAAGTATAGTTCCTGAGGTGGTTCATGAGTTCTTATTGAATGAATGAATGCTGAGAAGTACTATACATGGTTTACGCTATTCTGCCTTCCTCATCAGCTTTTTCAAGGCCAGCTTCATGTCCTTGTTCCTAAGGCTATAGATAAAAGGGTTCAGCATGGGGGTAATTACTGTATAGATGACAGTGACCACACGATTCTTTGTTGCTGAGTAGGTGGATGAGGGGCGAATGTACACAGACATTATGGTCCCATAGAATAGTGCCACAACTGTGAGGTGGGATCCACAGGTGGAGAAGACTTTGTACCTGCCTCCCCCTGAAGGGACCCTCAGAACAGCGCGGGTGATGTAGACATAAGAGACAATGATGAGGATAAAGGGAGTCATGATCACAAAGGAGCCCTCAGTGAAGGCCAAGAGCTCATTGACAGAGGTGTCAGAGCAGGAGAGGGTTAGCAGCGGCTGGACATCACAAAAGAAGTGGTGGATGACGTTGGGCCCACAGAAGGAGAGGCAGGCCATGAGAATCATGTGGGTGAGCGAGTGGAGGTGAGACAGCACCCAGGATGCTATCACCAGTAGGAGACAGCGCCTGGGGCTCATGGTCGTGGTGTAACGCAGTGGGTTACAGATGGCCATGTAGCGGTCAATGGCCATGGCAGCCAAGAGGAAGCTATCAGTGATCCCGAAGGCTACAAAGAAATACATCTGCGTGAGGCAATGGGCAAAGAGGACGGTCTTTCTCTGAGTCAGCACATTCACTAACATTTGTGGAACAATAACAGTTGTAAAGCAGATGTCCACCAGAGACAGGTTGGAGAGGAAAAAGTACATGGGAGTATGGAGACGGGCATCTCCCAAGATGGCTGCAATGATGACTGAGTTTCCAGCCACATTGATCAGGTACATGGCCAGGAAGCTGGCAAAGAGCCACATCTGCTGTTTGGGGTCACTGGTCAGTCCCAGAAGGAGGAATTCAGTTACATGGCTCTTGTTTCCCCTCAGCATTGATTTCCTGAGAGTAAAAAATATGAACTGTTAGGTGTGTGTCCTAGCTTGGAGTCTTCAATGGGTAGAGAGGATATCTCATAACTTATTCCAGCTCATGACTGCATAAAGGGAGTCATTCATGTAGACCACCATATGTTCTATGATGTAACTTCATAGGATTGGTGTCAACACACTTTGATTTCAATTCCAACATTGTATCTGACTAATTTAGTGAACTTGAACAAGACACTTCATCTCTTGTTCCTTATCCAAAGACAAAACTTGTAATACCCATGCTGTTATGCTATTCTGAGGATACGTGGTAAAAATCTGAGGAAAAGGCTGCAAAAGTAATAATTTTGCTCCATTTTCCAAATTGTATCTAAGGTATATCCTTTTGCTCTGTCTGGCCTCAGTTACTGATCAGCCTGCTAACCTCCAGTTGTTTCCATCTGATGCTTCTGGCCAGGATTTCTTCTTTTTTCCTCTTCTTTTTTCTTTTTTTTAAATATTGAATTAGTTTAATATAACCATAATGTAGAGAGAAAGAGGATTGACTCTTTCAGCAAAGGATTTTCAAAACTGTAACCCTTTCCATAGTCCTGGTTTTTTCATTTTGTTTTGTTTTGTTTTTTAAAAATTATTTTATTGAGGCTCTGGCGCCGTGGCCTAGTGGTTACGTTTGGTGTGCTCCGCTTCAGCGGCCCCAGTTTGGTTCCCAGGCATGGACCTATGCCGTACATCTGTGGCCATGCTGTGGTGGCGACCCACATTCAAAATAGAGGAAGATTGGCACAGATGTTAGCTCAGGGTGACTCTTCCTCAGCAAAAAAAAAAAAAAAAAAATTATTGCGGTCATAATAGTTTATAACATTGTGTAATTTCAAGTGTACATTACTATTTATCAGTTTCTGTATAGACTGTATTGTATTCACACCCATAGTCTAACTTTTATCCATCACCATACATATGTGCCCCTTTACCCCTTTTGGCCACCCCCCAGTCCCCTTCCCCTCTGGTAACCACTAATATGTTCTCATTATCCATGTTTTTGTCTATCTTCCACATATGGGTGAAATCATGTAGTATTTGTCTTTCTCTGTCTGGCTTATTTTGCTTAACATAATATCCTTGGAGGCCGGCCCACGGCTTGGCGGTTAAGTGCGTGCGCTCCGCTACTGGCGGCCCAGGTTCGGATCCCAGGCGCGCACCAACGCACCGTTTGTCCGGCCATGCTGAGGCAGTGTCCCACATACAGCAACTAGAAGGATGTGCAACTATGACGCACAACTATTTACTGGGGCTTTGGGGAGAAGAAGGGAAAAAAAGGAGGAGGATTGGCAACAGATGTTATCTCAGGGCTGATCTTCCTCACACACACAAAAAAACAAACAAACATAATATCCTCAAGGTCCATCCATGTTGTTGCAAATGGGACAATTTTGTCTTTTTTTAATGGCTAAGTATTATGCGATTGTATACATATACCAAATCTTCTTTATCCATTCACCAGTTGATGGACACTTGGGTAGCTTCCACAATTTTCCTGTTGTGAATAATGCTGCAACGAACATAGGGGGGCATGAATCTCTTTGAATTGTTGATTTCATGTTCTTTTGATAAATACCCAGTAGTGGGATAGCTGGATTGTACGGTATTTCTATTTTTAATTTTTTTGAGAAATTTCCGTACTGTTTTCTGTAGTGGCTGGACCAGTTTGCATTCCCACCAGCAGTGTATGAGGGTTCTCTTTTCTCCACATCCTCTCCAACGATTGTTATTTTTTGTCTTGTTAATTATAGCCATTCTGATAGGTGTAAGCTGATATCTCATTGTAGCTTTGATTTGCAATTCCCTAATAATTAGTGATGTTTCTTTTCATGTGCCTATTGGCCATCTGTATATCTTCTTTGGAAATGTCTGTTTATATCCTTTGCCCATTTTTTGATCACGTTGTTTGTTCTTTTGCTGTTGAGCTGTATGAGTTCTTTACATATTTTGGATATTAAACTCGTATTGGATATATGATTTGCAAATATTTTCTCCCAGTTGGTGGGTTGTCTTTTCATTTTTTTGATGGTTTACTTTGCCTTACAGAAGGTTTTTCTCTGATATAGTCCCCTTTGTTTATTTTTTCTTTTGTTTCCCTTGCCAGAGTAGATATGTTACTCGAAAAGATGCTGCTAAGATTGATGTCAAAGAGTGTACTGTCTATATTTTCATCTAGGAGTTTTATAGTTTCAGGTCTTACAGTCAAGTCTTTCATCCATTTTGAGTTAATTTTTGTGTGTGGTGTAAAAAAGTGGTCTACTTTCATTCTTTTGCATGAGGCTGTCCAGTTTTCCCAACATTTATTGAAGAGAATTTCCTTTCTCCACTGTATGTTCTTGGCTCTTTTGTCAAGGATTAACTGTCCATAGATGTGTGGTTCTTTTTCTGGGCTTTCAATTCTGTTCCATTGATCTGTGTGTCTGTTTTTGTGCCAGTACATGCTGTTGTGGTTACTATAGCTTTGTAGTATATTTTGAAGTCAGGGATTGTGATACCTCCAGCTTTGTTTTTTTTTTTCTCAGGATTGCTTTGGCTATTTGGGGTCTTTTGTTGTTCCCTACAAATTTTAGGATTCTTTGTTCTATTTCCATGAAAAATATTGTTGGGATTCTCATTGGGATTGCATTGAATCTGTAGATCCCTTTAGGTAATATAGACATTTTAACTATGTTTATTCTTCCAATCCATGAGCACAGCATATCTTTCCATTTCTTTTTGCCTTCTTCTATTTCTTTCAATAATGTCTTATGGTTTTCAGTGTATAGGTCTTTCACCTCCTTGGTTAACTTTATTCCTAGATATTTTATTCTTTTTGTTGTGATTGTAAATGGGATTGTATTCTTGACTTCTCCTTCTGCTAGTTCGTTATTAGTGTATAGAAATGCAACTAATCTTTGTGGGTTGATTTTGTACCCTGTAACTTTGCTGTAGTTGTTGATTATTTCTAATATTTTTCTGGTGGATTCTTTAGGGCTTTCTCTATATAGAATCATGTTGTCTGTAAACAGTGAGAGTATCACTTCTTCTTTTCCAATTTGGATACCTTTTATTTCTTTTTCTTGCCTAACAGCTTCTGGCCATAACCTCCAGTACTATGTTGAACAGGAGTGGTGAGAGTGGGCACCCTTGTCTTGTTCCTGTTCTCAGAGGGAGAACAGTTTTTACCTGTTAAGTATGATGTTGGCTGTGGGTTTTTCATATATGGCCTTTATCATTTTGAGGTACCTTCCTTCTATGCCCATTTTATTGAGGATTTTTATCATAAATGGATGTTGGATCTTGTCAAATGCTTTCTCTGCATCTATTGAGATGATCATGTGATTTTTTTCCCTAATTTTGTTAATGTGGTGTATCACATTGATTGATTTGCAGATGTTGAACCTTCCCCGCATCCCTGGTATAAATCCCACTTGGTCATGGTGTATGATCCTTTTAATGTATTGCTGTATTTGATTTGCCAATATTTTGTTGAGGATTTTTACATCTACGTTCATTAGCAATATTGGCCTGTAATTTTCCTTCTTTGTGTTGCCCTTGTCTGGTTTTGGTATCAGAGTAATGTTGGCCTCATAGAACGAGTTAGGAAGCGTTCTGTCTTCTTCAAATTTTCGTAATTGTTTGAGAAGGAGAGTTATTATCTGTTCTTTGAATGTTTGGTAGAATTCTCCAAAGGAGCCATCTGGCCATGGACTTTTGTTTTTTGGCAGGTTTTTATTGCTATGTCAATCCCTTTACTTGTGATTGGTCTATTCAGATTCTCTATTTCTTCTTGATTCAGTTTTGGGAGATTGTATTATTCTAAGAATTTATCCATTTCTTCTAGGTTATCCAACTTGTTGGTGTATAGTTTCATAGTATTCTCTTATACTCCTTTGTATTTCTGTGGTATCTGTTGTAATTTCTCCTCTTTCATTTTTAATTATATTTATTTGTGCCTTCTCTCATATTTTCTTAGTGAGTCTGGCTAAGGGTTTGTCAATTTTATCTCTCTTCTCAAAGAACCAGCTCTTAGCTTCAGTGATCCTTTCTATTGTTTTTTTACTCTCTATTTCATTTATTTCTGCTCTAATTTTTGTTATTTCCCTCCTTCTGCTGACTTTGGGTTTTGTTTTTCTTCTTTTTCTAGTTCTTTTAGGTCTAGTTTAAGATTTTTACTTGAGATTTTCTTGCTTGTGAGGTAGGCCTGTATTGTTATAAATTTCCCTCTTAGTACCGCTTTTGCTGCATCCCATAGGAGTTGGTATGTTGTGGCTGGGAAGATGGTGGCATAGGATGACTCTTAACTCACCTGTTCCCATGGACACAACAAATTTACAACTACCCTTGGAACAATTACCCCTAAGAAAGAACCGTCAACTGGATTAAAAAACCCCTACAACGAGGGACAGTGCTGACTGAGGTGGAAGAAGCATAAATTCCTTCCTGGAGAGGAAAAAGCCACAGCACTTCATGACTGGGAGCACACTTAGGTAAGAAGCTTTCCTGGGAGGAATGGGGGTTCTGAGCTGGAGAGCTCTGCCACAATAAGCAGCTTTTGAACTCAGCACAATCAAAATGAGTGTCATAATATCTGGCTTTGCTGGCTATTAAATATAATGGGAAATACCCCCAGAAAGGCTATTGAAGATAAGAGAAAGAAAAGCTTGCTCTTAAAGGGCCCATGCAGAAATTCACCCAATTTGGAAAGCAGCCTATAATCATAAGGAAAAACGATGCACAGTCATTTGGCAAAAAGAGACTCATTTGATAGGCTCTGGGTGCATCTTGGTGAGGCAGGAGGTGGCTGCGACCACCTCCCCAGGGACAGACATTGGTGGCAGCCATTATTGTGACCTAGTACAGGCGTGCTGACACAGATGCTGGCAGATGCCATTGGAGTTCTTTCCCTGACCTGTTAGTGTGAGGGTCTGCCTCATCCACTAGAGCACCAATTTAATCCAGCTCAGCAAGGGCAGGCAGCCCACCCTAGGGACTGGCTACACCTGTCAGAAAGACTTCAGGCAAATTGTGGGCCTGTAGGCTGGGGGTGTGTGACCTCTGCAGTCGGGCAAGTGGGTCCACGTCTGTGTTGCAGGGCACGTGTGAGGGGCAAGCCTGCATTGGCAGAGTATGTGGGTCCTCTGCAGCATGGGTCTGCTTCCACGGGGTGGGGCATGTGCATGGGGCAGGACTTCATTGACAGGATGTGTGGGCCTGCAGGCAATGGGGCTTGTCAGCTGCAGCAGACTTGTCCTTATCAAGCAGTCACATAGGGGATAAGACCCACCTCCCAATGCCTGAAACAGTTTGTGCTGCCACACCTGGGGCTGGCCCCACCCAGCTGTACTACTGAGGGAGCTGACAATAGCCTTGCAGGCCAGAGTCCTATGGCAATTGTAAGTCCGTGAGCCTGGCAACCATCCATGCTGGGGTCCTACTCACTTAACAGAAGAACTCCAGCTGGAATGTGCTATTAGACCTTGCAGCCAACTGTGCTGGGCTCCCCCTCCCTGATAAAGTGACTGAAAGGACCATAGCAGCCACACACATCTGAGCATTTCAGTCAGCTGACCAAGGCAACAGCCTAGTCTCCTTGAGCACCTGAAGCAAGAGAAACCCCACCACAACAGAAGGACACGTGTAACCCACATTCAGGAAACTCCTGGAACATTTGGAACTGGTGACAAGAGGGAAGATCACTGCTGGGCCTCATAAGGCATCACTTACATAAGGCCATTTCTCCAAGATAGGGAAATGTAGCTGGTCTACCTAATACATAGATACAAGCACCGAGAAAGAGGCAAAATGAAGAGACAAAGGAATATGTTCCAAATAAGGGAACAAGACAAATTCTCAGAAAAAGAACTAAATGAAAGCAAGATAAGCAATCTTCCTGATAAAGAGTACAAACTAATAGTCATAAGTATGCTCACTGATCTTGGGAGA
Organism: Diceros bicornis minor; assembly: GCF_020826845.1. Taxonomy (NCBI): domain Eukaryota; kingdom Metazoa; phylum Chordata; class Mammalia; order Perissodactyla; family Rhinocerotidae; genus Diceros; species Diceros bicornis. Next base: position 31,507,037 of record NC_080767.1, on the reverse strand, counting down.
AGAATGGATGAATACAGTGAGAACTTCAACAGAATTGGAAAATATAAAAAAGAGCCAATCAAAACTGAAGAATACAATAATGGAAATGAAAAATTCACTAGAGGGAAACAATAGTAGAGTAGAAGATATGGAAGAACGGTTCAGCAAGCTGGATGAAAGATTAGAGGAAGTCATCCAAGCTGAACAGAAAAAAGAAAAAAGAATTAAAAAGGATGAGGACAGTTTATGGGACCTCTGGGGCAACATCAAGCGCGCTAACATCCATGTTATACGTGTCGCAGAAGGAGAAGAGAGAGACAAAGAGGCAGAGAATCTATTTGAAGAAATAATAGCTGAAAACCTTCCTAACCTAAGGAAGGAAACAGACATCCAGGTACAGGAATCACAGAGAGGACCAAATAAGGTAAATACAAAAAGTCCCACACCAAGACACATTTTAATTAAAATGTCCAGAATTAAAGATAAAGAGAGAATCCTAAAAGCTGCAAGAGAAATGCAACAAGTTACATACAAAAGAAACGCCATAAGGCTGTCAGCTGACTTCTCAGCAGAAATCTGACAGGCTAGAAGGGAGTGGCATGATATATTTAAAGTGCTAAAAGGAAAAAAACCTATAACCAAGAATACTCTGTTCAGAAGGTTATCATTCAGAGTGGAAGGAGAGATAAAGAGTTTTCCAGAGAAGCAAAAGTTAAAGGAGTTTATCACCAAGAAACCAGTCTTACAAGAAATGCTAAGGGGACTTATTTAAGTGGAAAAGAGAAGACCACAAATAGCAATAAGAAAAATGTAAAAAAATAAAATAAAATCATTGGTAAAGGAAAATATACAGTAAAGGTAGCAGATCAAACTATGACGCTAATATGAAGGTCAAAAACAAAAGTGTGAAAATTACCTTTTTCCATGATAAGAGGGTAATGGATACATGCACACAAAAAAGAGAGCAAATATGATGTAAAAAACATAAAACATGGGAGGAGGAGAGTCAAAGAGTAGAGCTTTTAGCAAGAGGTCAAACTAAAGAGACCATCAACTTAATACAGATTGCTATATATGTAGGTTATTATATATGAACCTCATGGTAATCATAAACCAGAAACCTATAATAAATACACAAAAAATTAAGAGAAAGGAAGCCAAACATAATACTAAAGAAAGCCACCAAACCACAAGAGAAGAGAGCAAGAGAAGAAGAAAGGAACAGGGAAGGACTAATAAAGCATCCAGAAAAAAATAACAAAATGGCAATAAGTACATTCTTATCAGTAGTTACTTTAAATGTCAATGGACTAAATGCTACAATCAAAAGACATAGGGTGGCTAATTGGATAAAAATCAAGATCCATATATACTCTGCATACAAGAGACACACTTCAGATCTAAAGACACTCACAAACAATGTGAAGAAGTGGAAAAAGATACTCCATGCTTATGGCAATGAAAAGAAAGCTGGGGTAGCAATACTTATATCAGACAAAATAGGCTTAAAACAGAAACTGTAATAAGAGACAAGAGCACTACATAATGATAAAGGGAACAATCCAACAAGAGGATATAACACTTGTAAATATCTATGCAACCAACATAGGAGCACCTATATATATATAGCAATTATTAACAGACATAAAAGGAGAAATAGTAATACTATTATAGTAGGGGACTTGAACACTCCACTTACATCAATGGATAGATCATTCAAACAGAAGATCAGTAAGGAAACATTGGCCTTAAATGACACACTAGACCCGATGGACTTAGACATATACAGAACATTCCATCCAAAAATTGTAGAATACACATTCTTTTCAAATGCACATGGAACATTCTCCAGAATAGATCACATATTAGGCCACAAGACAAGTCTCAATAAATTTAAGAAGACTGAAATAATACCAAGCATCTTTTCTGACCACAAGAATATGAAACTAGAAATCAATTACAGGAAGATAACTGGAAAAGCAACAAATATGTGGAGATGAAACAGAATGCTACTGAACAACTATCAGGTCACTAAGAAATCAAAGGAGAAATCAAAAAATACCTGAGACAAATGAAAATGAAAATATGAAATGCCAAAATTTATGGGATACAGCAAAAGCAATTCTAAGAGGGAAGTTTATAGCAATACAGCCTCACCTCAACAAACAAGAAAAATCACAAATAAACAATCTAACAGTGCACCTAAAGGAACTGGAAAAAGAAGGATAAACAAGCCCAAAATCATTAGAAGGAGGTAAATAATAAAAATCAGAGCAGAAATAAATGAAATAGATACAAAAGAACAATAGAAAAATCAATGAAACTAAGGCCTGCTTCTTTGAAAAGATAAAAAAAATTGACAAACCTTTAGCTAGACTCACCAAGAAAAAAGTGGAAGTCTCAAATAAATAAAATCAGAAATGAAAGAGGAGAAATTACGATGGACACCTCATAAATACAAAAGACTACAAGAGAATACTAAGAAAAGCTATATGCCAAGAAATTGGAAAATCTGGAAGAAATGGATAAATTCTTAGAATTATATAACCTTCCAAAACTAAATCAAGAAGAAAAAGAGAATTTGAATAGACCAATCACCAGTAAGGAGATAGAAACAGTAATAAAAAAGCTCTCCCAAAATAAAAGTCCAGGATCAGATGGCTTCCCTGGTGAATTCTACCAAACATTCAAAGAAGACTTAATAACTAGTCTTCTCAAACTCTTCCAGAAAGTTGAAGAGGAAGGGAAGCTTCCTAACTCATTGTATGAGACCAACATTACCGTGATACCAAAACCAGACAAGGACAGCACAAAAAAAGAAAATTACAGGCCAATATCACTTATGAACATCGATGCAAAAATCCTTAAGAAAATACTAGCAAATCGAATACAATAATACATTAAAAAGATCATACACCATGATCAAGTTGGATTTATTCCAGGGGTTCATGAATGTTTCAACATTCACAAATCAATCAACGTGATACACCAGAGTAACAAAATGAAGAATAAAAATCACATGATCATCTCAATAGATGCAGAGAAAGCATTTGACAAGATACAGCATCCATTTGTGATAAAAACTCTGAATAAAATGGGGATAGAAGGAAAGTACCTCTATACAATAAAGGGCATGTATGACAAACCCACAGCTAATTTCATGCTCAACAGAGAAAAACTGAAAACTTTCCCTCTAAGAACAGGAACCAGACAAGGATGCCCACTGTTGCCACTCTTATTTAACCTAGTATTGGAAATCCTAGCCAGAGCAATCAGGCAAGAAAGAGAAACAAAAAGGATCCAAACTGGTAAGGAAGAAGTGAAACTGTCACTATCTGTAGATGACATTCTTTTATATATAGAACACCCTACAGAATCTATGAAAAAATTTTAGAAATAATAATGAATACAGTCAAGTTACAGGGTACAAAATCAACATACAAAAATCAGTTGCCTTTCTGTATACTAATAATGAAGTAGCAGAAAGAGATATAAAGAACACAGTCCCATTTGCAATTGCAACAAAAAGAATAAAATAACTAGGAATAAATTTAACCAAAGAGGTCAAAGACCTGCACACTGAAAATGATAAAACGTTATTTAATGAAATTGAAGGAGACACAAAGAAATGCAAAGATATTCCGTGCTCTTGGATTGGATGAGTTAACATAGTTAAAACATCCATACATCCTAAAACAATCGACAGATTCAATGAGATCTCTATCAAAGCTACAACAACATTTATCACAGAAATAGAAAAAAGAATCCTAAAACTTTTATGGAACAACAGAAGACCCCCAAGTAGCCAAAGCAATCCTGAGAAAAAAGAACAAAGCTGGAGGTATCACACTCCCTGATTTCAAAATATACTACAAAGATATAGTAATCAAAACACCATGATGCTGGCACCAAAACAGAACACAGATCAATGAGCAGAATTGAAAGCCCAGAAATAAACCCAACATCTATGGATAGCTAATCTTTGATGAAGGAGCTGAGAACACACAATGGAGAAAGGAAAGTCTTTTCAATAAATGGTATTGGGAAAACTGGACAGCCACATGCAAAGGAATGAAAGTAGACCATTATCTTACACCCTGCACAGAGATAAACTCAAAATGGATGAAAGATTTGAATGTAAAACCTGAAACCATAAAAATTCTAGAAGAAAACATAGGCAGTATGCTCTTTGACATCAGTCTTGGCAACATATTTTCAAAAACTATGTCTGACCAGGCAAGAGAAACAATAGAAAGAATAAACAAATGGGACTACATCAAACTAAAAAGCTTCTGCACAGCAAAGGAAACCATCAACCAAACAAAAAGACAACCTAACAATTGGGAAAAGATACTTGCAAACCACATATCTGATAAGGGGTTAATATGTAAAGTATGCAAAGAATGCATACATCTCAACAACAAAAAAACAAACAACCCAATTAAAAAATGACCAAAAGGTCTGAATAGACATTTTTCCATAGAAGATACACACATGGCCAACACGCACATGAAAAGATGTTCAACATCACTAATTGTTAGGGAAATGCAAATCAAAATTACAATATCACCTCATGCCCCTCAGAATGGCTATAATTAACAAGACAAGAAATAACAAATGTTGGAGAGGATGTGGAAAAAAAGGGAACCCTCATACACTGCTGGTGGGAATGCAGACTGGTGTAGCCACTGTGGAAAACAGTATGGAGATTCCTCAAAAAATTAAGAATAGAACTGCCATACAATCCCACTATTCCACTGCTTGGCATTTACTCAAAGAAAATGAAAACACGCATGCGTAAGGGTATGTGCAACCCTATGTTCATTGTGGCATTATTCACAATAGCCAAGACTTGGAAACAACCTAGGTGCCTATCAAGGGATGAATGGATAAAGAAGACGTGGTATATATACACAATAGAATACTATGCAGCTGTAAAAAAGTTGAAATCTTGCGATTTGTGACAACATAGATGGACCTTGAGGGTATTAAGCTAAGTGAAATATGTCAGAAGAATAAAGTCAAATACTGTATAATCTCACTCATAAATAGAAGATAACAAAAACAACAACAACAAACAAACACATAGATACAGAGATTGGATTCATGGTTACTAGAGGGGAAGGGGGAGGGGGGAGGGTGAAAGGGGTGACTGGGCCTATGTGTATGGTGATAGATGGTAATTAGTATTTGGGTGATGAACATGATGTAATCTACACTGAAATTGAAATATAACGATGTACACCGAAATTTATATAATGTTATAAATCAGCGTTGCCTCAAAAAATTTTTTTAAATAAAAACAACACCAGATTAATAGTACACAGCCTACACATCTGGAACCTTCCACTAGGAAAGGGGCCACTAGGCATGGACAACATCTGGAGACATCCATGATGAAAGTGCTACCAAGGCGGCATCCAAGTCTGTTTTGCTCCCCATTGTTTTCTAGTGAATTACATAGTACTTGATTCATATAGCTGCATAATAAACACTGGCTGACAGATTGAACCGGATATATCACCCCTTGCAAGACTGTGGGTTTTACATTAGTATCTGGGAGACTAGTCTCCTAGGATCAGGAGAGTCAATGGGAAAAGTTCATGATTTGGGAAGTAGTTCTGGTTCAGAGACTTACTAGCTGTTTCTCCTTGGGAACTTTTCTATGTTTCTATTTTTTTCTTATCTGAAAAATGGGGAAAATAAAATGTCATCTCTAGAAGTTTATTGTTAAGTTCAAATAAGGTAACATATTTGAAAAGTGTTTGAGATCTACAATGTTCAATGCAAATGTTATTTATACTACTATATATTTCTTATTAGTATTCTGTACCTAATTCTGTACAGCTGAAAAATAGCAGATTCAATCTAGAGTAAGCCAGGCAGAGGGTAAGAGGGCTAGTGTGTTTGGGGAGGAGACTGAAGTTGTCACTGGAAGGAGTGTAAGTACTAAGCTGGAGGGGATGAAAGAGCAACAGGGTGAATACAGGACAAATTGGCCTTTCCTGAGAAGAGAAGGAAAATCAAGGATTTACTGCTCTTTAGGATAATTCATATTGGAGTGTGTATTAGCTTTCTATGGCTGCTGTAATTAATTGCCATAAACTTAGTGTCTTAAGACAATACAAATTTTTATCTTACAGTTCTGTATGTCAGAAGTTGGAAAAATCAAGGTGTTGACAAGGTGTCAACAGAAGGATCCACAGAAGAATCCAGTTTCTTGCCTTTTCCAGCTTCTAAAGACTGCTCACATTCCTTGGCTAGTGGCCATATTCAAAGTAAGCAACAATGGGTAAGTCCTTCTCATGCTGCCATCTCTCTGGCTCTCCTTTTTTGCCTCCCTCTTCCACATTTAAGGACCCTGTGATTACACTGGGCCCATTTGGATTATCCAGGATAGTCTCTTTATTTTAAGGTTTTAGACTTCTGGCTTCCAGAACTGTGAGAGAATAAATTTCTGTTGTTTTAAGCCGCCAATTTTATGGTAATTTGTTACAGCAGCCATAAGAAACTAATACACAGGTCCTATGAAATGAAATAGACCTTTGGTAAGACTAATCAGAAAATAAAGAATGCATAGAAAATAATCAAAAAAAGGGAAATTATTTCAGAAAAACAGAGATTTAATGTCTTCTGAACTAAATTAGAAAATTTAGATGAAATGGATAAATTCCTAGAAACATACAAAATGTACAGGAATTACTTGAATAAACTAATCAATTGTAAACAAAATTAGAAACAAAAGTCAAAAACCTCCCCTCTCAAAAAACCTTGGACCCAAATAGTTTTAAGGTGAATTATACCAAACTTTCAAAATAGCTGATTCTATTTTATGCAAGTTGCTCCAGAAACTAGAAAACAGAGGGAAGACGGGGGCCTTACCAGCTAATTTTACAAGATGAGTTTAAGGCTGACTCCAAAACCAGAAAAAGAAAAGAAAAGAAAAGAAAATTATGGACCACTTTGTTTATGTATGTAGATGCAAAGTCTTAAATATAGTAATAGTTAAGTGAATCCAACATAGCACTAAAAATAATACATCATGAACAAGCGGGATTTGTCCCAGTAATGCAAGGATGGTTCAACGTCAGAGAACTTCATCGATATGCTTCACCACAATAATAAAATAAATGAGAAAAAAATTACGTGATAATTTTAATTGAAACAGAACAATCACTTTACAAAGTTCAGTGCCTGTCTATAGTTAGCTGTTAGCAAACTAGGAATAGAAGGGAATATTCTTAATTTAGTAAAAGCTATGTATACTAAAACCCTACCACATATATTATGCTAAACGGCTAAACTTTGATACCTTCCTTTTAAGATGAGAAAAAGATTAGGACATCCATTATCACCACAAATGTTTAACATAGTATTGGAAATCCTGACTAACACTTTAAGAAAAGAAAAATGAAGTGAAGGGAATGTAAGGAAATTTCATTATTTAAAGAAGATAGAATAATCTCCTTGGAAAAAATAACAGAATCAATTGACAAATTTTAACAAATAAGTGAATTCAGCAAGGTAGCTGGATACGTGATCAACTTAAAAAAATCAACAGCATGTCTCTAAATTAGAAATAACCAATCAGGATACATAATAATAAATAAGTTGCTATTCATTGTTGCAGCAAAAACTCTAAAGCTCCAGGAATTAATTTATCTAAGAAACACAAAACTACTATGTGGAAGCATTTTTAAGTCTAACAAAGGGCATATAGATGAATAAAATAAATGGAGAGAAATTCCATCTTCTTGGATGGAATGAATAATATTACAGAGATGTAATTTCCCATATTAATCTATAAATTTAATTAAATCTCAATCAAAATATCTGTTGGATTTTTTTGAAGTCCTTGATAAATTTGTTCTCAAATTTACATGTAACAATAAAGATCAGAAAATAGCTAAGTCAAATTTGAAAATGGAGAGTAAAAAGAGAACACCTGTCTTATTAGAGATTAATAATAAAAAAAAAGTCCGTAATAATAAAACATTGTAGTTTAGGTGCAGGGACAGATGAAAGACCAATGGAAAATACTAGATACCTTGGAACGAGACCTACATTTATATTACAACTTAATACAGGAAAATAGTGGCGCTAAAAACCAATAGGGGAAAGGATGGAATGTTGAGAAGTGTTGGGAAAACCGGCTCATTATACTGAGGATAATCAAAGAGAATTGCTATCTAATATCATATATAAAGGAGGAATCAGATAGATTATGGACTTATCTGTGGTGACACATGAATCTATAAAGTCAATGGAAAAAAACTATAGGAGAATATCTATGAGCTAGAAGGCAAAGACTTTCTTAAACAAGACACCCAACATCATAAAACAAAAAAGGCAAGAACAAATTGATTATATCATGATTATGAACAAAGCTAACCGACATATGAAAGACTGGGACATGATATTTGTAATGTTTAACAGCTGAGGTACTAATATCTAGAATATGCAACAATCACTTTCACATTAGCAAGAGGAATATGAGAATCCCAGTAGAAAAATATGCAAGAAAGCCAAAAGGCTAACAAGCATCTGAAAATGTGCCCAAATCCATTGGTTATCAGAGAAATGAAAAAATAAACAATGAGATTTCACTTTACATTTGTTACCTTGGCAAACATTAGAAAGGAGAATAAGGAAAAATCTTGTTAGGGATGTGGCAATATAGGGATGCTTGGGCACTGCTGGTTGGGATGTAAACTGGTGCATTATCTGAAGAAAAAACTGGCATGATTTAGTCAAGTTAATGAATATTCCACAACCCAACAATTCTGATCCAAGATGGATATCCCAGGGAGATTCCAACACAGGCAAATAAAAGCTTATGGATGAGAGTGTTTCTACACTGTCATTTGCTGTGATGGGGAGTTTATGGCAATTTGGATGTCTGTCATTAGGCTGGTAAATGTGACAGAAGCACACCATAGGGTACAATGCATCTGTTTAGAAACAACTGACTAGAGTTACTTGCAGCAACATTGATAGATTTTGAAAACATAATCTGAGTGAAAAAGTAAGAAAATGAGTGAGATCCATAGCACAAGATGATTTATATAAATTAAAAATGCAGCAAAATGCTAACCATTTCATGATATATATATATATCAAAACATCGCATTGTATGCCTTAAAAAATAATTAAAAAATGCAACAAAACAGCAAGTAAATCCATACACAAAGTCAAACATTAAGCATGTTAGAATGGAGCAGGGCAATGGGAGTGAGGAGTGGGTATAAAAGTTCATCAGTGAGTGAGGAAGCAAATAAACAAAAGAAAAAGGGGTTCATATGCCATGTTGGCAATATGCCATGAACTGAGATGTGTGGTTAATTCAATGCTTTGCATCTGAAGTCTATGAATAATAAGAAGAATCTCAGGTCTTAAATAGAACTCAGGAGATTTCTCTTCTCTTCTACTCCCCAGAACACGAAACCACCAGGAACACAGATGCCAGGTTATTCAGCTGAAATATTGCGGGTAAATGGAGTCCACTGCCTCCCAAATTGTGCCCCTTGTCCCTTTGTAATCAAAATTGGATAAATCTGTATATCTTGGATTGAAATGCAAAAGCCAAGCATTCTACTAAGCCCAGCGTTATCAGCATCCTGTTAGCTGATTTTCTCTTTGCTAGTGATGTTATATATGTTTTTCTTTCACATTTTGATTGATTGATGTATAATTCACTCAACAAATTTTCACTGAGAGCCAGGAGACAGCCTAGGCACTGGTGACACAGAAGAATCAGATGCCATGATAGCTGCTCCAATGTTTGACAACAGGGACCATGTCCCCAAGCTTCTTCTTTGAGTGAAATTTCCCCAGTTCTTTCCAATCCTTACCTAATAGGACTTAGTATTAAGTCATCTCAACATCTACAGTCACCTTTTTAAACTACTGGCTGGGGTGGCTAACGCTCCCTGTGTAATGGTCAAGTATTTCCTTTTAGAATGTAAATTCGTGGGAGACAGAATGACATTTGTAAAATCCTAGGTTGTTGGAGATGGAAGTGACCTTAGAATTTATCCATTTCATAAGTTTCCAAACTGTGCTTCCCTAGGAGACTTAGGGTCACCCCAGGAGGGATTGGAAAGCTGAGGGGAATGACGAATGGGAGAGACTCCAGGTCTCTTCCTCTTTAATCAGAGCAATTCTGCTACCCTTGTGTTTTACAGATTGAATTACTGCATTAGAAATATTATGAAGTTGTAGTGGAAAACAACATACTCACTTTATGTAGGGAAAACTTGAAGCTCAGAGAGAGAATGATTTACCCAATACCACAATCTCCCCTTACCATTGTCATGTGAAAGTGATACCACAATCTCATAGCCCATGTTGTTCTGAAGATGTTCAGAGGTTGAGTGAGACCATAGAATCCAGAGCCTTCCTCAGCAGGCCTGGCTTTAGGACCACCAGAGGTCAGGCTGGGCCAAAAGAAGCTGGGTTCTACCTGACAGCATCACAGCAGCTGTATCTGTCCCTTCCCCAGTGCAGAACCTCTTGCCTTAGGGTCTTACCTACCAATAACAAATTCTCTCGGTGTTATGTAAATGGAGAAGGAGAAACAGAGGAGTGTGGAGACTATGGGAGTGGAAATTTAGGCAGATGACCTGGTTTGTAGTATCAGCTATGCTGAGTCTCAGATTTCATCCTTGTAAAAAGAAGACATCATACAAAATGATTTCTCAGTTTCTAATACTCCAGGATTTGTAGGACTTGGGTATAATGATAGGGTGGAAGATAACACGTACTTACTCAGAAAAAGGATGTTGATCTCCAGGGTGGCCATTCCAGAGTCCAGGCAGCTTTTCGTCAGCCTCATTGGCTTGGTGATTAGCGGGGAATGGGAGTTGGGGAGACAGGCAGAGCTATCCTATCAGGCAAGGAAGGAAAAGACCCAGACTTGGTGTGGGAGCTGACAGGACTCTCTACATCCTGAGAGCTGTGTGTGTGATTGTCATCTCAGACACTTCTTTCTCTTCCTTTAGAGAAGTAGTCTTTCAATGTAGCCTCAGGCATCAGGAAGAAGAGGCTTTCTCCCATCCCCAGCTACTATCACTGGCCTCTGCAGATTTACTGGAATGATGAGGAAGCTTGGGGACCTGGAAGGAGGTGATTGCTTTGCACATAATCTTAGCCCAAGGAGACAGGCAGTCTTTCCATCCACCACCCCCAGGGAGTTCATTAAGAAGGAAGGCTTGGGAGAAGAGTAGAGACTGAGGAATTACAGGGTGATGAGTTTCTTTGAATCTCAGATAATTAGTGTCCTCTTATCATTGCGATTTTGAAGGAGATTGAGGGAAGTAGATAGAGATGGCTTGGGCCTGGGACCATCCCTGGGATGTTGGGGCAGTGATGTGTGGTGCCATGGAAAGGATCTTGAGAGTAAAGATTCCTGGGCTCTAGTCAGCCTATGAGTAGCTGTGATTTTGGGCACACTCTTAGCTTCTCTGAATTTTAGGTTTCTCATCTGTAACATGGGTTTTTTAGTACCTGTATGCCAGAGAGTGTTGCCTGTAGAGTTAAATAACATCAAGAGTGAGAATATGTTCACTTAACAATGACTATTTATTGAATGCTCATGTGGCATTTTGTATGCCGCTCTTCAAGTGCACTGTCCTTATTTTTACAAATGAAGGAAATGAGGCTCAGTCTTATTAAATATTTTGCCCCACACCACATAGCTAGCAAATGCTGGAGCTAAGTTCAAATCCAGGGTTGTCTTGCTCCTAAATTCCACACTTTTCCTACTTTATTATGCAAAGTCTACACCAAGGAATATCTTTCACGGCTCCTTCTCATTTTCTGCTCCAAGGTGCTAGACCATCCTTAGATGTTCTACAAACTTAGCTACTCCTTTTCCCTATTCTGGTAATGCTGACCAATCTGTTTTGCCATTGGTCAAGTGGCTTACTGAGGATAGGGTCATGACTTCTTTTTAGTTTACTGATGCATGCCCCAACATCTAGCAGAGAGTCTGCCCATAGTGGGCATTCAAAACCATTTGTTAAGTTAATAAATAATATACAAGTCACAGTATTTCATTTTAAAATTTTTTGTAAAGAATTTAAAAAGGAATTCCAAACGGGAATAAGTTTTTGTTGCTGTGCTACCAAGACAATAATTGTATTTATAAGGTGTTTTAAGACTTAAAGGAATACATTATGTTCAGAAATAGCAAACAGAGAAACTTAAAGATAATTCTACCATATCTAATATAATGCAGCCATCATATCAATAAGCTTCTTAGAATAAGAAAGCCAGAAAATACCCTTAAAGAGCATTTTGCCTTCAATCATATTGTTCCTTTGATTAAAACCTTCAGTTCTTCACTCATGTGATAATATGTTAGGTGCTAGAAATAAAGAAATCCAGCACACTGACTACGTCCTTATTCTTACAATCTAGTGTGGATAGAGACACGTAATCATGTTTTTACAATATGGAGTGATGGGTCATGTAAAATAAGAATGTGTAAGCAGTCTTGGGAGTACAGAAAAATGAGCATTGAATTCATGCTTGGGTGGGGCTAAGGTGTTAGGGATGGGTTGAGAAAAGCATCTAGAGGAGAAATGACACTTGAGCTGATTCTTGATAAGTAAAATGTGGCCAGAGAGTCATGGGGGAAGAATACTTAAGGCAGAGGGACCTTCTTACTGGCAGGCATCCTATGTCTGGGGATCCGTAAAGAGTCACATGTGACTCAAGCTTAGAGTGAATATGTTGGAGTGACCAGAGATAAGGCTGCAATATTAGGGTTTGCTATATTTATTTAAAATCATTCAAACTCCTTAACTTGCCATTCATAGCTTTCCATGAGCTAGTCCTTTTCCTGTTTTCCAACACCTATTTGTACTCCTGAGGCCATAGCCATCCTTGGCTTCTTGCCATTCTTAGCATCTGATTGCCATGTGGATTTGCATGTGCCACTGCCTTAGCATCATTATCTGCATAGCCTCTCCATCATTGCTTGCCTGAAAAACTTCTTCCAAGTCTAGCCTTCCTCTTCTATGAAAGTTTACCATATTTGCTCACCTTTGAATCTGATTCATTTGTCACTTCATTTGATTCATTTTGGACTGGCTCTTCTACAGTCACATGGAGACTCCCTTTCTACCTGGTATGCTTATTTTTGTGATCTCACTTCATCTCCTCTGATAGATTACCAACTCTTTGAAGGCAAGGCTCATCAGAGTGGGATGAGGCAGGCATTGTTGGCTGGTTTACCCAATACTCAATTCAATCCCTCTTTTCCTCACCTGCTTTTAAAATACAGGCCGTGAAAGTTATTCATTGGATTTTCAGCCACCATTTCGCCTGGAAGAGACCATGTAACAAAGTCTCAGTCAATGAGAAGATGTAAATATAAGTCATCCATTGCTATCCTTTCCCTGTCTTCCCCATTTTTACTACCTTTAACTATTTTGGCTGAAACTGAAGTAGCCATTATATGAAAAGAAGAGTCAAGAGATTGAGACATATGTCATCCCTGACATCACTGAGGCGTGGGCCTAATGCAAGCAACCATCACCTCTGATCTCTTGGGTCATGGGATGTAAAGAACCCCTCCCCCAATTGATTAAGCCATTGTAGTAAGGTTTTCCATTTCTTTCAGTCAAATGTGAATTCAAATTATACAGAGACCTTTTGGGAAACCAAGAGATCAATGGAGAGATGGATCTAGACATAGGAGATACACACTTGAAATAGAGGCCATGTTTGCGGTGGACACAGCTGGGTGTGATATTGAAAATCCATAAAGGCAGATAAAATATTTGGAGGTGACAGGTAATGGGTGACAAATCAGGCATGATGTAGTCTCAGGAAGGTCTATTAACAGGGAGACTGTGAACAGCCATATATATTATGGCTCTTTTTTCCCTTTAGTGAATCTTGTCATATTCAACCTTTGTTCTAGTCCAGAATAGTCAAACATTCATATGGGACAGGATCTTAAGTATCACTAGTCCCACTCTTGAGATAACATTTAATCTTCTCCCATATCATCTATCATTTGCTGTGGTGGAAAGCTCACCTCTGTCCAGACCACCCTATCCATCTTTAGGCAGCACTGGGACTTGTTCAAGTGTCTGGGATTGTTCTCATCTTATTGTATTCTTTGTACCCCGTGATGGTGGGGACTGAGTTCCTCATCCATTGCAAACGTTCTTCTTCTGCTGGCTTTGCAGAATCAGCTGCTCTAGTTTTCCTTTGACCTTTCACTCATCCAGCTCACAACTCACTTGCTGAGCAAGGTGATAGACACATCTCAAGTCTAACGAATACTTAGGCATTTTTTAGCTAAAGTTTTTAATCCTTTCTCAAGTATTCTAATTTACCTTGACTCAGAAGAATGACTTTGAATGATTCTTTTTTTTTCAGCTTTATTTAGGTATAATTGACAAATAAAAATAGTATATACTTAATGCATACTACTTGATATTTTGATACATGTATACATTGTGAAATGATCATCATAATTAAACTAACATATCCATCACTTCACACACTTACCCTTTTTTTTGAAGTGAGAACCCTTAAGATCCACCGTCTTAGCAAATTTCAAGCACACAATACAGTGTTGTTAACTATAGTCACCACGCTCTACATTAGATCTCAAGAATTTATTCATTTGGTATAACCAAAACTTTATATCCTTTGACCAACTTTACACAGTTCTTACAATCGTGACATTACCAACCAAGGCACATTTCATGCTTATCAGGCACATGTAATTTTTCTCACAGTTTCATGCACTCCTTTCACGATCATTTATAACACGCATTGAGTGCATTCTAAGGTTCTATGCTGGTTGCTTTACATCGCATTCAGTCTTTACAATAGCCCACAGACGTGTGTACTATTATTATGCCTGTTTATTTTTGGCTTACACAATAAAAGTTTATTTCTTGCTGAAACAGAGTCCAATATGAATATGATTTCCATGTGGTCTTTCAGGGCACAAGGATCCCTCCTTCTTGTGGCTCTACCCTCCTTTAGTTCATCAGAGACCACCCTATTCAGCCAGTGGTTGGGTTAAGAGAAAGGGTTGCAGGTAGGTGACTTCAATGGGCCAGGCAGAAAAATGAAGAGCATTCTTTTCACCCACCTTCCTTTGGCTAGAACTCAGTTGCATGGCCATACTCAACGCTAAGAAAGGCTGGGAAATACAGGCTAGCTGTGTTCCCAAGAGGAAAAAGCCATGGAATTTAAGTGTCATTTGAATAAAGCTTGAATATGGAGAGAGAGCAGAAGTGGAGATATGTGTGAGTATCTGAGGGAAAAGCATTTCAGACAGTGAAAATGGGAATTCAAAGGCCCTGAGGCAGGAGAAATCCGTGTTTACTTAAGGAACACCAGAGACATCTCTCTGACATCTCTCACAGCCATATAGAGAATCTATATGCCATCTCTCACGATCTATAGAGAATATGCACTGCTGAGACTTTCAAGGATGAATGGTTTCCTCACCAATATGTTTCTCAAAGCCTTGGTAAAGGAAGTATCTTCTAGACCCCTCAGTATGATATATAGTTAAGGGGAGGTGACACATAAAAGTATACTCCAACATTCCTATGTCTCCATACTTTCTCTACAGTATACAGTATATACGGTATACTATACTGTATATAACTTCCCTATTGATACAGGGAAGTTCTCAACTTTACTTAAAGTAGCCAAGGTTTCAGTTAACCATCTGAGAAATCTGCTAGAGCCACTTTCAGCTACTTGAGCTAACACAATGAATCCAGAATTTCTGGTTTGTACACCCACATCAATAAATCCAGCCCAATCCAAAATCATTTTCCTTCTTCCCTTGTCTAATACCTTTAGACCCATTCCCCTAAATATTATCCATTTTCCTGCTAACATAATAGGTAATATCTTGTTCTTTCACTGTGTATGGCATCTGTCAGGGCAGACATGGTAATTCTCTTTTTGGAGGTTCTGCCTTGATTTAAGTTTAATTATGGATCTGAAGACAATGAGGGGTGGTGGAAGTTGGTCTTGAGGGGATTCAGCACTCCCTTCAATATGACTGCCTCAGGAAAAGGTATTATAACCTGTTAGGCAGAGGGCAAATAACTTCCTCATAGAGAGAAGAAAGGACTGTGGATACTGGCAAAGGAGGCTCAATGACATTTGGAGATTCCATGTAGTCAGATTGCAATGAATCTTAAAATTTTCCCATTCCAATTCTCAGGAAATCACTCTTTCTCAAGCAATACCCTAACTTTAATGTAAATGGCTGTAAATTCAATTCGCATTGTAATGCAGCCACTTACAGGATGAGACTCTGGGTTTAGTTTTTAGAAATCTTGATCCTGTGAAAGAAGGAAGAAGGGATTTTTTTCCCGCAGGGAAATCATAAAAGCTTTTAGTTTTTAACTTATGTATCGAGCTTGGAATTTAAAATGCTGAGCTTGCCATATTCTTCTTCTTCTTTTTTTTTTTAAAGAATAATATAGTAGGTATTATTTAATATGTCTTTTTTTTCCAGTAACTTTATTGAGATCATAATGGTTTATAACATTGTGTAATTTGGGGTGTACATAATTGTTTATCAATTTCTGAGTAGACTTCATCATGGTCACCCCAAGTAGTCTAGTTACTGTCCATCACAGTACACGTGTCCCTTTACCCCTTTCACTCACCCCAATCCCCCTTCCCCTCTGGTAACCACCAATCTGTTCTCTTTATCCATATATTCATTATCTTCCACATATGAGTGAAATCATGCGGTATTTGTCTTTCTCTGTCTGGCTTATTTCACTTAACATCATAACCTCAACGTCCATCCATGTTGTTGCAAATGGGACAATTTTGTCTTTTTTTATAGCTGAGTTGTATTCCATCGTAAACATATACCACATCTTCTTTATCCAATCGTCAGTTGATGGGCACTTGGGTTGCTTCCATGTTTTGGCTATTGTGAATAACACTGCAATGAACACAGGGGTGCATAAATCTCTTTGGATCATTGATTTCAAGTTCTTTGGATAAATGGCCAGTAGTGGGATAGCTGGATCAAATGGTATTTCTATTTTTAACTTTTTGAGAAATCTCCATACTGTTTTGCATAGTGGCTGCACCAGTTTGCATTCCCACCAGCAGGGCATGAGGGTTCCCTTTTCTCCATATTGTCCCCAACATTTGTTGTTTTTTGTCTTGGTAATTACAGCCATTCTTACCCGTGTAAGGTGATATCTCATGATTGTTTTGATTTGCATTTCCCTAATACATAGTGATGTTGAACATCATTTCACGTGTCTGTTGGCCATCTGTATGTCTTCTTTGGAAAAATGCCTATTCATATTCTCTGCCCATTTTTTGATTGGGTTGTTTGTTTTTTGGTTGTTAAGTTGTATGTGTTCTTTATACATTTTGGAGATCAACCCCTTGTTGGATAAGTGATTTGCGAATATTTTCTCCCAGTTGGTGGGTTGTCTTTTCGTTTTGTTCATGGTTTCCTTTGCTTTGCAGAAGGTTTTCAGTCTGATATAGTCCCATTTGTTAACTTTTTCTTTTGTTTCCCTTGCCCAGTCAGACACAGTATTTGAAAAGATGCAACTAACATCAATGTCAAATAGTGTACTGCCTATATTTTCTTCTAGGAGTTTTATGGTTTCAGGTCTTACATTCAAGTCTTTAATCCATTTTGAGTTAATTTTTGTGCATGGTGCAAAATTATGGTCTACTTTCATTCTTTTCACATGGCTGTCCAGTTTTCCCAGCACCATTTATTGAAGAGATTTTCCTTTCTCCATTGGATGTTCTTGGCTCCTTTGTCAAGGATTAACTGTCCATAGGTTTTATTTCTGGGCTTTCAATTCTTTTCCATTGATCTGTGTGTCTGTTTTTGTGCTAGAACCATGCTATTTTGATTACTATAGCTTTGTAGTATATTTTGAAGTCAGGGATTGTGATGCCTCCAGCTTTGTTCTTTTTTCTCAGGATAGCTTTGGCTATTCTGGGTCTTTTGTTATTACATATAAACATTAACATTCTTTGTTCAATTTCCGTGAAGATTGTCATTGGGGTTCTAATTGGGATTGCATTGAATCTGTAGATTGCTTTAGGTAGTATGGACATTTTAACTATGTTGCTTCTTCTGACCCACGAGCGTGGAATATCTTTCCATTTCTTTGTGTCTTCTTCACTTTCTTTCAATAACGCCTAAGAGTTTTCAGTGTATAGGTCTTTCACCTCTTTGGTTAAGTTTATTCCTAGACACTTTACTCTTTTTGTTGATTGTAAATCGGATTATACTCTTGATTTCTCTTTCTGGTAGTTCATTTTTAGTGTATAGAAAGGCAACTGATTTTTGTAGGTTGATGTTGTATCCTGCAAATTTGTTGTAGTTGCTGATTGTTTCTAATAGTTTTCTGATGAATTTTTTAGGGTTTTCTATATACAGAATCACGTCATCTGTAAACAGTGAGAGTTTCACTTCTTTCTTTCCAATTTGGATTCCTTTTATTTCTTTTTCTTGCCTAATTGCTCTGGCCACAACCTCCAGTATTATGTTGAATAGGAGTGGTGAGAGTGGACGCCTTTATCTTGTTCCTGTTCTCAGAGGGATGGCTTTCAGTTTTTCACCATTAAGTATGATGTTGGCTGTGGGTTTGTCATATATGACCTTTATTGTATCGAGGTACTTTCCTTCAATATCCATTTTATTGAGAGTTTTTATCATAAATTGATGTTGGACCTTGTCAAATGCTTTCTCTGCATCTATTGAGATAATAATGTGGTTCTTATTTCTCATTTTGTTAATGTGGCGCATCACATTGATTGATTTGCGGATATTGAACCATCCTTGTGCCCCTAGAATAAATCCCACTTGATCATGGGTATGATCCTTTTAATGAATTGCTGTATTCAATTTGCCAATATTTTGTTGAGGATTTTTGCATCTATGTTCATCAGCAATATTGGCCTGTAATTTTCCTTCTTTGTGTTATTCTTGTCTGGTTTTAGTATTAGAGTAATGTTGACCTCATAGAATGCGGTAGGAAGCATTCTGTCTTCTTCAATTTTTGGAATAGTTTGAGAAGGATAGGTATTAAATCTTCTTTGAATGTTTGGTAAAATTCTCCAGAGAAGCCATCTGGTCCTGGACTCTTGTTTTTGGGGAGGTTTTTGATTACTGTTTCAATCTCTTTACTTGTGATTGGTCTATTCAGATTGTCTGTTTCTTCTTGATTCAGTTTTGGGAGGTTGCATGAATCTAAGAATTTATCCATTTCTTCCTGATTATCCAATGTTGGCATATACTTTTTCATAGTTTTCTCTTATAATCCTTTGTATTTCTGCAGAATCTGTTGTACTTTCTCCTCTTTCATTCCTAATTTTATGTATTTGAGCTTTCTCTCTTTTTTTCTTGGTGAGTCTGGCAGAGTTTGTCAATTTTGTTTATCTTCTCAAAGAACCAGCTCTTAGTTTCATTAATCCTTTCTACTGTTTTTTAGTCTCTATTTCATTTATTGCTGCTCTGATTTTTATTATTTCCCTCCTTCTGCTGCCTTTGGGCTTTGTTTGTTATTCTTTTTGTAGTTCTGTTAAGTGCAGTTTAAGGTTACTTATTTGAGATTTTTTTTGTTTGTTTAGGTGGGTCTGTATTGCCCTGAATTTCCCTTTTATGACCACTTTTGCTGCATCCCATAGGAGTTGGTATGTTGTATTTTCATTTTCATTTGTCTCCAGGTATTTTTTATTTTCTCCTTTGATTTCTTCATTGATCCAATGGTTGTTCAGTAGCATGTTGTTTAGTCTCCACATATGTTTGATTCTCCCATTTTTTTTCTTGTATTTGATTTCTAATTTCATAGCACTGTGGTCAGAAAAGATGTTTGGAATTATTTCAATCTTCTTAAATTTATTGAGGCTTGCCTTGTTTCCCAACATATGGTCTATCTTTGAGAGCGATCTGTATGCACTTGAGAAGAATGTGTATTCTGCTGTTTTTGGATGGAATGCTCTGTATATATGTATAAGTCCATCTGATCAAGTGATTCATTTAAAACTACTCTTTCTTTGTTGACTTTTTGTATGGATGATCTGTCCATTGATGTAACTGGGTGCTTAGGTCCTGTGCTATTATTGTGTTGTTGTTAATTTCTCCATTTAGATCTGTTAATAGTTGTTTTATGTACTTTGGCGCCCCTGTGTTAGGTGTGTATATATTAATAAGTGTTATGTCCTCTTGGTGCAATGTCCCTTTTATCATTAAATACTGTCCCTCTTTGTCTCTCATTGTCTTTTTTAACTTGAAGTCTGCTTTGTCTGATATAAGTATGGCAACACCTGCTTTCCTTTGTTTGCCATTAGCTTGGAGTGTTGTCTTCCATCCCTTCACTCTGAGCCTATGTTTGTCTTTAGAGCTGAGATGTGTTTCCTGGAGGCATCATATTGTTGGGTCTTGTTTTTTAACCCATCCAGCTACTCTGTGTCTTTTTATTGGAGAATTCAATCTATTTACATTCGAGTTATTATTGATATATGAGGGCTTAATACTGCCATTGTTTTCCCGTTGATTTGTGTTTCCATTGTTTCTCTTCTTTTGTAATTCTTACTGCCATTTCATTTTGGTGGTTTTCCGAGGAGGTTTTCTCTTTTTGTGAATTGTGGCTCTGCTCTGATTTTTTGTTTAGTGGTTACCGTGAGGTTTGTATAAAAGATCTCATAGGTGAAATAGTCCATTTTCTCATAGCCTCTTATCTCCATTAACCTAAGCAGGTTCCATCCGTTTCCTCTTCCTCTTCTGAGTTATTGTTGATACCAATTATTCTGTTTTTAATGCTGCAAGTTTGTGACTAAGCTCAAGTGTTTGTAGTTACTTTTGATGCTTTCATTCACTTTATCTTTAGGTTATAACTGAGTATTTACTTCCCTGTTCTGATAGAGCTGCCGTTTTCTGATTTTTCTGTCTAATTATCTCCTTGCTCAACAGTTTGTAGGCCTTTGCCTTTTTGTTTGTTGTGTGAGTGCATCTTTAGTTCTTTCTTGTAGGAGAGGTCTAGCAGTGATGAACTCCTTCAGCTTTTGTTTATCTGGGAATGTGTTTATTTCTCCATTGTATCTGAAGGAAAGTTTCTCTGGGTAGAGTATTCTTGACTGAAAGTTTTTGCCTTTCAGCATTCTGAATATATTGTTCCCTTCTCTCCTAGCCTGTAGGGCTTCTGCTGAGAAATTTGCTGAAAGCCTGATAGGGGTTCCTTTGTATGTTATTTTCTTTTGTCTTGCTGCCCTTAATTTTTTTCTTGGTCATTGACTTTTGCTAGTTTTACTATTATATGCCTTGGAGAAAGTCTTTTAGCATTGATGTAATTAGGCGTTCTATTAGCTTTGTGTATTTGTAAATCTGGTTCCTTCCCCAGGTTTGGGAAGTTATCAGCTATTATTTCTTTGAACAAGCTCTCTACTCCTTTCTCTCTCACTTCTCCCTCTGGAATAGCTATAATCCTTATGCTACTTTTCCTAATTGAGTCATATATTTCTCTAAGAATTCCTTCATTTAAAAAAAATCTTATTTCTGTCTCCTCCTCCACCTGTAGCATTTCTATATTTTTATCCTCTAAATCACAAATTCTTTCCTCCATAACATCATCTCTATTCTTTAAGGATTCTAGATTATTTTTTATTTCACTGATTATGTATTTCATATCCAGAATTTCCACTTGATTTTTTTTTATAGTTTCAACCTCTTGGGTGAAGAGGTTCATTCTATTCCTGAGCTCACTGAACTGTTTTTCTGTGTCCTCTTGTAACTTGTTGAGCTTCTTTCTGACAGCTATTTTGAATTCTCCATCATTTAGATTGTAAATTTCTGTGCCTTCAGGGTTGGTTTCTGGAGAATTGTGATTTTCCTGCTGGTCTGAATTTTTGTCGTGGTTTCTTATGGTGTTTGATGAACTAATCTTTTGTTGGGGCATTTGTGGCAGTATTAGGTTGCAGATTCCACCTGCTACCACTTGGGGGAGCAGAGCAGAGTTTCTGGTCCCACCCTGTCTGCTGGAAGTAGTGTGGGTACTGTGGGTGCTTTCACCAGCCTGGAGAGCGTTCAGGCACTTGTGTGTACTGTGCTTGGTGGGCAGGGTTTCCTCATGGGGACCAAGCTAAGGCCACTCCTTGGGCCCACAGGGGCACAGTGGGCTCCCCACTCCCCACCAGGAAAGTGATCATGAGTGGGTTAAGGGCAGCTGCTGCCTATACCTGCAGTCCCCTGGGGGTGCACTCCCTCTTTTGGGGCTCAGTGACACTATGTGCACTCATGGGGGCCTGGATAATGCCTGCCCTGGTGTGCTTATTTCTGCTGCAGACTCTGCTTGCAGACCCACAGGCTGCTGTGCTTGGTGGGTGGGGCTTCTTGTGAGGACCTGATCAGGGCACCTTCTTGGGGCCTCAGGGGCACAGTGGGCTCCCCCCTCACTAGGAAAGCAATCATCAGTGGGCTAAGGGCTGCACTGCCTCTTCCTACAGTTGCCTCAGGGCACATCCCCACTTTTGGGGCACTCGCACCAGGCTGGAAAGTGATCCTGTGTGTGCACAGGGCTGTTGGGGGAGAGTAGGGAGCACTTACCTATCTCCACCACTTCCCAGAGGGTCAGTCAATCCACCTCAGATGAATAGATGCATGTGTCTCTCAGGCATCTTGTTGTGCTGTGTAGGCTTCCTCTGTTGGTCAATGAATGTCCATTTAGTTATAGTTCAAAATGGGGAGAGACAAAGGGAACAGCTCACTCTGCTATGTTGCTTACGTCACCTCCATATTCTTTCTCAAAGTTCTCTACTATACTCTGAAGCAGCCAGTCCACTCCACTCTCCTTATCCTCTTTATTTCCATTGTAACATCCTATTGCTAAGGCTATTTGGTCTCCCAAGTGATTGTAACTATGTTGCCAGTTGAGTCAATGGGTTAACAGTGTCTTATTTCTCACTAGTAATTGAAGTCATGACTACCTTCAGATCTAAGTATATTGTATAGCAAATTCCAGATTCTCATATTTAAATTTCTATTTCCTTGGAATCATTTTTGGTACTAAAAATTGCATCAACCAGTTAGAAAAACATTCCTGATTAGAAAAACATTATATTCCTAATATAATGAGTTTAATATAGAATTTGGGGCTTACAAAATTTTTGAAAGAATGAGAGGAGCAAAGTTCAGAGAAGCTTCTGCTAGAGGTAAGAGATTGATACTGAAGATCTTTGCCAGAAGCACCAAAGCAGATGGTTCTCAAAGGCTTGTCTGGATGATGCTGCAAGTCTTGAGAATCTCTGAGAAGTTTCCACCAAGTGTCTTGGTCTGCAGTGGCAAAGCAGGTGGTTTCATGAGTTTTCGCTGAAGGCCTGGATAGAACAAAAAGGCTGAGTAGGAAAGAATTTGCTCCCTCTGCCTGAATATCTTCAAGCTGGGACGTTGGTCTTCTTCTGTCTTTGGACTCGGACGCAGACTGGAACTATATCATCAGCTATCCTGAGTCTCCAGCTTGCCAACTGCAGATCTTGGGACTTCTCAGCCTCCATAATCACATGAGACAATTCTTTACTTTATATCTATACATCTACATATTTATATCGTTTTGGTTTTGTTTCTCTAAAACAGAGACTAATACAGAGTTCAAGCAGAGTGAAGATGGCATCTATACACAGGGACAGCCAGATGTAGGTTCTCAGAACCTGAACAGGGGAGGAGGATGTCCAAGATGAGGACAGCCTCCCATGAGATGTTGGAGTCCGTGTGAGGGGAGGAAGAGGGCTTCCACGGAAAGAGGAAACCCAATGTGGGGAGTTAAAACCGAAACAGGATGAGACAGGTTTCACTGTGAAGAGGCAACCCAGTATGTGGAATCAGAGATCCAACATGGTAAGAAGGTTGTCCATGCTTGAGGGCAACACAGCATTAGGTGTTGGGGCCCACATAGGGTGAGAAGGACATCTGTGTAAGGTACATCCTAGAGAACGGAGTCAGATCCAAAAGTGGATGAAGACTAACTTGACATATATCAGAGTCTGAGTAGGGTGAAGAGGGCATCAAGGTTGGGAATCCTGGCTTTTTGGAGAAATGGCTGATTCCAGGACTGGAGCAGAGAAAGTACAAGATGAGACTGGAACATCTTGATGTGATAGAAAGCAAGATAGTGCTCAAAGAATGACGGGAACATATCAAAAGGACACAGAAATAATAAATTATACATCACTGAATAAAGTAAGAAAACATAAGTCTATAGCAATTTAGGTAAATGAATAGATGGGGAAAAGTTTGATGAGGAACAGGATATTTACATAAGTTCAAACTACCTCTCCATAAAATATGTGTTACTTATTGTAGTCTTTTCTTCTAGTGAGCTTTCTCAACGCTTGTTTCATGTCCTTGTTCCTAAGGCTATAGATAAAAGGGTTCAGCATGGGGATTACCACAGTATAAATGACAGTGACCACACGGTCCTTTGTCACTGAGTAGGTGGATGAGGGGCGAATGTACACTGAGATGGCAGTCCCATAGTATAGTGCCACGACTGTGAGGTGGGATCCACAAGTGGAGAAGACCTTGTACCTGCCTCTCCCATAAGGGACCTTCAGAACAGCACGGGTGATGTAGACATAAGAGACAAGGATGAGGACAAGGGGTGTCATGATCACAAAGGAGCCCTCTGTGAAGGCCAAAAGCTCATTGACAGAGGTGTCAGAGCAGGAGAGGATTAGCAGTGGCTGGACATCACAAAAGAAATGGTGGATGACATTGGGCCCACAGAAAGAGAGGCGGGCCATGAGAATCGTGTGGGTGAGCGAGTGGAGGTGGGACACCACCAGGATGCTATCACCAGCAGGAGACAGTGCCTGGGGCTCATGGTCGTGGTGTAATGCAGTGGGATACAGATGGCCATGTAGCGGTCAATGGCCATGGCAGCCAAGAGGAAGCTGTCAGTGATCGCGCAGGTCACAAAGAAATACATCTGGGTGAGGCAGTGGGCAAAGGGGACCTTCTTGCTCTTGCTCAGCATGTTTGCCAGCATTCTTGGCACAATAACATTTGTAAAGCAGATGTCCACGAAAGACAGGTTGGAGAGGAAGAAGTACATGGGGGTGTGGAGGCGAGCATCCCTCCGGATGGCTGCAATGATGACTGAGTTTCCAGCCACATTGACCAAGTACATGGCCAGGAAGCTGGCAAAGAGCCACACCTGCCGTTTGGGGTCACTGGTCAGTCCCAGAAGGAGGAATTCAGTGATGTGACTCTGGTTTTCCCTTGGCATCGCTGTCCTGCAAGTAGAAAATATAAAGGGATGTTAGATGTGTGTCCTGGCTTGGAGTATCCAGTTCCTATAACTTCCTATGAGTGGCTGGTATAGTTGACAGGAGTATGGATTTTGGGGTCACACAGGTCTGGCTTTCCATTCTGGCTCTGTCACTAATTTACACTGAGCATGAAGTCACCTCCTGAATTTTAATTTCCTTCATCTATAAAGACAGAAATTATGAAATTTATCTCCTCAAACTATTCTGTCTCTTTTTTGGTTTCCTAAAAACTGATATTAGACTATCTCAACTTCTCCCTGAAGAAAACACATACATATCCTAGAGATGGTGTTCGTAGCTCAATCTCTTTGAGAAAAGCTTGTGGAATGGGTTTAGGAATTTTAGTAACAATCAAGTCAGGAGTGCCATGAAACTGGAAAGTCTACAATCCCCCAGGAGGTGAAACTGTATGACATGGGGGCAGAACCACTTTTTGGAACTTTGGGGCATAGAGGCAGACCACTTTCTGGTAGTGAGAGGGCATCCATCTGGTTTGGTTAAACTTTTTATTTCATGTAGGTGGGTGGTATTAAGAAAGTCATAACAGAAGTAATAGGTGAATGCCTTGACAGTAGATGGGAATTGAATTGAGTTATAGGTGGTTTTCTGAGCATGAGAACTATATAAAAGATGCAGATATGCTGGCAGATAACACTGAGAGGACTAGATAGCAAAGTTCTGGGGCTCAGGAACTGAATTCTTGTCCTAGAGATGGGCATTAAGGAGCAAGATCTAGAGAGAAGAAAGTAGGATCCCAGTCTGGAATGAATTATGACTCCGCTCAGCAATTTATAAAGACAGAAACTCAGTTGCAATGGAACATGATCAGAAATTAATTACCTGCCCCTACACTCAGGATCAGATCCTGGCTATCAGCCAGAATTACTTGATGCTGAGTCAGTCACTGTGTTCCCAGACTTGGGCTAATGTTCACTTTGCCTAGGGTCAGGATTAGTTCCAGAGCAGAATGCGGGGAGTTATCTGCAGATGTCTTTCAGTGAGCCCAGATAAAGGGTGACAAAGGTGAGTGAGAAGAAGTCTACACCCAAGGTTGCTGGGTGCCAATTATTATTCTTTTTTTGATGTTCCAAGTACTTAAATGAAATTCTTTGTGTTGTTGGAAAGAATCCATATTGTCTGCATCTCTCTGGGCACTTTGCTAAGATGTAGGAGCATAGGTTCCTGAAGCATCTGTTTTCTCCCCAAAGTGCTTGGAACTTTGAACAAAGTGATTTCTCCTACTAGGAAGGGCACAATAAGACGTGATTGACATAGGAGAGGTCCAGGATACTGCTTCTGTAAGAAGAGGGACCTGTCTGGCTATTCAATACTGTATCCTCAGTTCACTACTGTATCCTTGTAGCAGGTGCCTAATAAAAATACTGAACACGTAGAGAGTATTTACCATGTGCTAGGCACTGTATGACGATTTAATCCACATAAGAACTCTGGCAGTGTACACATGAGGAAACTGAATTACAGACTTATTGTAGTAATCAGTAACTTGCTCAAGATAGTATAACTAGTAAGTGGCTATAATTCCAACACAAGCAGTTTGGCTTCAGGGTCCCATTCTTAGCCATTATACAATATCACCTCTCTGCCTATTAAATATTTGCTGACAGAATAAACTCAGAGTGGACAACTTTGACAGCATCTTGAATGACTGAGGCATGTTGTGTAAATGACTAGAATCAGATTCTTTGGATCAAGAGAATTAGTGGAAATAGTCTAGGATTTGGGTTCTAGTTCTGGTTTAGTTATTTACCAGCTTTCCCCTTGGAAAGTCTTTGTGACTCACTTATTTTTCTCATGGAAAAGTGGGAGAAGTACCATACCGTTTTCATCAGAAGGTCGTGGGCACCAAATGAATGAACATGTCTGAAAAGTGCTTTGTAAATGAGCAGGTGCTATGTAAGTCCTAATCGTATCAATAATATATAAGTAATATAAAATAAGGGAAAATAATAATTCTCATATTTAATATATAGTACCCGATTTAGCTGGGTCAAGGAAAAAGAAAGTGAGAGAGAGAGAGAGAAATAGTCGAGGTTATCACTGAAAGGAGAGTAATGTCAGGATGGGGAGAAGCAGAGCAGAAGGTGTTAGAGTTTCCTGGTCAGAGAAGGTGAAGGAACAGAGATTCCAGTGGATTTCTTGCTTTATAGAGTCTTTCCTGCAGTAGTGACAGATAAATTAAGGGGCCTGATGCTGACAGCTTGCACACAACCAGGTCCCTGAGAGTGATTTCAGAGAGCTCATGAAAGCCAGATGACCTTTTCACCCAGTATGTTCCACCCTCTCAAAAATCGCTTGATGTGGGCCAAGAGACTGGTTTGCTATCAGCTCCCTTGTTCCTATGATTATTTCTATGCATCCTCTTTGGTTCCAAGGTAGATTGTTTCTAAGCTGAGACTGTGGGAGAAATGGAGAAGAGGACAGCATGAGGCAAGGGGACATGATGATTGTGTATGTCTGTGTGAGGGGGTCAGGAAGTCTCAAGAGCCTTGCCCAAGAAGTTTTAAAATAAGAAAGTAAAATGATGAAACTCCTACAACTCAATAGAAAAAACCCTAATAAGCCAATTAAAAAATGGGCTAAGGACTTGAATAGATATTTCTCCAAAGAAGATATATAAATGGCCAACAGATCGAAGAAAAAATGCTCAACATCACTAATCATCAGGGAAATGCAAATCAAAACCACAATGAGATCTCACCTCACACCTGTTATGATGGCTATTATCAAAATAACAAAAGACAACGTGTTGGTGAGGATGTGGAGTAAAGGGAATACTTGCACACTGTTGGTGGGAATGTAAATTGGTACAGCCATTATGGAAAACAGTATGAGTTCCTCAAGAAATTAAAAATAGAATTACCATATGATCCAGCAATTCCACTTCGAGGTATATGTCTGATGGAAATGAAATCACTATCTTGAAGAGATATTAGCACTCTTATGTTTATTGCAACATTATTCACAATAGCCAAGATGTGGAAACAACTTAAGTGTCCCTTGACAGACGAATGGATAAAGAAAATGTGGTACATACCTACAGTGGAATACCATTCAGCCTTAAAAAAGAAGGAAATTCTGCCATATGTGACAACATATGAATCTTAAGGACATTATGTTAAGTGAAATAAACCAGCCAAAGAAAGACAAATATGTCATGATTCCACTTATATGAGGTATCTAAAATAGTAAAATTCGTAGAATCAGAGTAGAATGGTGGTTTCCAGAAGCTGAGGGGAGGAGGAAATGAGGAATTAGTAATCAATGGGCATAAAGTTTCAGTTAAATAAGATGAATAAGCTCTCGAGAGTTCCTGTGAAGCATTGTACCTATAGTCAAGTATAATGTATTGCACATTTAAAAATTTGTTTTCCCAGGCCAAGACTTCCCCCACCAGCACCAACAGGAACAATGTTAAGGCATTATAATGAAATACAATGGGAAATATGATATCCTGCAGGTGGCAGTGCAAACTGTTACAATTATTTTGTACAACAGTCGCTTACTTAGTAAAGTCGATGATGCACAGACCCTCTGAGCTAGTATTTCCACTTTTAGAATTATATGCTAGGAGACATGGATAAGAATGTTCCTGGCAGCGTCATTTGTAATAGCAGACAAACAAACAAAAAATCATGGAATTACCTTGTATAGATAAATAAATTATGGTTTCTACATACATATATTTTTATATATGCATATATAATAATACATATGCAATGCAATATTAAAGTTATATAGCAACAAAGATGGATGAACTATAGCCACTCAAATTAACATTGTTGAATCTAATAAAAGTAAAGTTAAACAAAAAGAAGCAAATTACAGAGGAATATAGTACAATGTGATACATTTTTAAATAAATGACAAAAAATATAAAATTAAACAATTTGTATTTATATAAGATTTATATAATTTAAAAACACATTTATATATACAAGTATATATATTTAAAGCTATAAAGACATGTAAATAATTTAGAAATAGGGTAGTTGTTACCTTTGGTGGGGTCGGAGATTAATTTGATCAAGAAGAGGCCCTCAGGGCTTCAAAGATATTAATATTCTATTTCTTACAATACAGTATTTTCATATGTTCTTTTCTGGGAAAAATTGAAGCTTCCCTTTATGAAATTGTTTAAATCATGCCTATTGATTAAATACCATAGAGATAGTATTGGAGAAATTCCTACACTGAAAAAAAATGTTTTTTGTGAACTTCAATGTGATCTTGATTTCTATGGGATTAGCTACGTATAGAAATGATCATAATTGAGTTTTCCCTACTTTGCAACTTCAATGAATTGAAATTTTATTTTTGGGGAAGCCATTCAAATGACTTCACCTTTTTTCTTTGTATATTTCACCTGCCTAAAGTGGAAAACATATATTTTGACCAGAGATTATATACAAAGACACCACTCACATATACACATACACAAATAATAATGTGATGCACATTTGAAAATTTATTAAGAGCATGTATCTCATGTTAAGTGTTCTTACCACAATAAAATAAAATTTAAAAAAAGAAGCAAAATGCTGACAGCAGAGAGGGGATTGAGAAGAGGATTACAGGAACTCTGAACCTCAGGGCTTAAGCTGGTTGTGACTGGGTTGAGTTCAATTGCATGTTGTAATCACAAATGCCACTGAGTCCAGCCTAGTGCCTAGGACCGAGGCCTCTGAGATCAGACAGTCCTGGGTTCAAGTCCTAGCCTCACCAATTTTTGGCAGAGTGACTTGGGCAAGCTGCTTAACCTTTACACCTTAGTTTTCTTATTTACAAAACAAGAATTATAATATTATCTGCCTCTAGGCAGTTATGAGGATTCTCATAATATGCATATAAATCAGCTAGAAATTTAGGTAGCACAGAATAAACTCCTGATAAATGTCAGCTGTAGTTATCTCTGCTCTTTATCAACATTATTTAATGGATTTTTCTATATAAGCATTGTAATCTATGCAGAAATAGAAGTATAATGATGTACACCTGAAGTTTATACAATGTTATAAACCAATGTTACTGCAATAAACAAAAAATTAAAAAAAAATAAACCATTTGAAAGTCAAAAAAAAAAAAAGAACTAGCACATAATAGATGTTCAATAAGTGCCTGAAGAAATATATATAGACCTAAATAATCTCAGAGCCAGAAGAAAACTCAGAGATCATCCCTTCCAAACTACCACCCAGAGTAAGAAACCTATAGTAGCCCTGACGGTGGTCATCCAGCTTGAATACATCTAGTGATAGGGAACTCACTGCCTTATAATTTTTACCCATGGGATCATAATGAGTTACATGTACATTTTTGGTATTAAAGCCAAGACTCAAGAATTCTAAACCTCACATTTCCGATATTGTTTCTTAACTAATTTCAGTTATAATGAGTGACCACAATTTTGCTTTTCTTTTACTTGTGGAATTATTGATTTATTAAGCATTCAACAAGTGTTTCCTGCATGCCAGCAGTCATGCTAGGTACTCAAGACACAGAGGTAAGGAGATACCAAGCCAACCTACAGATGTTTGAAGACAGTTTGAAGACAGCGACAATGTCTCCCTGAGTCTTCACTTTCCATGTCAACTATCTCCCACCTCCTCTGGCCCTCCCCTAGGACACAGCTTCAGATTGTCTCACATCTCCAGTCTTCCTCTTCCTCTGTCCCATGGCTGACACTCCTGTGTGACAGACATGTCATGGGTGAGGTAGAGTGTGAATGGAGAGACTCAGCAGTCTCAGGACTCTTCCTCTTTACCCAGAAAAATTGTGCTTTCACATATTTTACAGATAAAAAAAGGATAATTTTGAAGGTCTTATGAATTTTCTCCTCCTTCCCTTTTCTCATGTTTCAGCCTTCCCACAGCCTATGTCCCATGCTGCTCTGAAAGTTAGGATGAGGCTACTGAAGTGGATTCACTTAAGTGCAGGACTGGCTTTGGGGACACTCTGAAGTCAGGCTGGGATGATGGAAGCTGGAATTTTACCCATCAGCATGAGTACAGCTACACCATTCCTCTGAAAGGGTCCATCTCTTTGCTTGGAGTCTCACCCATTCATAGCAAATCCTTCCTCTTTTTTGTGAATGGAGAAGGAAAACAGAGAATGGAGGAGTTGGAGGCACTCAAACAAAGAAATAAGGGAGGTAGGGTGGTAAGGATCAGATGACCTGACTTGTAGTCCCATCTATGGCATTAACTTACTGTATGTAATTAGGCAACTCATTTTCCTTCTCTGTAAAAATGAATGTATTAGATAGGAAGGTTTCTAAGTTTCTGACACTCGGGTTAGAAACGCTCTAGGTTGAGGATACCAGCTACTTACTCAGGTTAAGGATGGTGACCTCCAGGATGGTCTTTGGAGGATCCAAGCACCTTCTCCTCAGCCTCGAGGCTCTTATGTTGCGAGGAGGAATGGAAGGCGTGGGGCATAGAAGGAATGTTCGTATCAGGCCAAGAAAAAGAAAAGGCCCCAGATTCTGGTGAGAGGTGTCGAAACCTGCAATGTTGGGTGTGAGAGGTGTGTGTGATTGTTGCCTCAGCCTAGAGATAAGGTTATCAGCTCCTGAGGTGGCAACTTTTCTTCTGCCTCCTGAGAGGTGACCCCTCAGTGTAGCCCCAGGCACTGGAATCATGAGCCTTTCTTCCATTCCCAACTATCCACTACCTGACCCCTTCAGGTTCTATCAGATGTTAAGGGATAAGGTGGGGGCTTGGAAGTATCTGACTGTCTTGCACTGTGACTTCATCCCAAGGAGGTAGGCAGCCTCCCCAGGCACCAACCCCAGGGGGCTCATTAAACACTGTGTCTGGAAGAGGAGTAGAGACCTCTCAGTAGAGACCAAGGAAATGTAAGCTACCATAGCTGTCTTTTTCTTAGAGCCCCAGATAATTAGTCACTTGTTATTCTAGTAATTTCTAAGGAGACAAAGGCAAATGCATACAGAAAGTCTGGGCCTTCTCCCAAGATGTGGGGTAGAATATTAGAGTCAAGGGAAGAGTCCAGGTCTTCATATAAAATCTCTTTGTTGGTTAATTGGTGCTAATACAGCCACACCTGTGGATCCATCCATTAAAAAACCAAACTTTTCTTCTTATGGTAAAATATACATAACATAAGATTTACCATTTTAACCATTTTTAAATGTGCGGTTCAGTGGCAATTAGTACGGTCACATTGTTGTGCAACCATCACCACTATACATCTCCAGAACTTTTCCATCATCCCAGGCTGAAACTTTGTACCAATTAAGCAATAACTTCCCATTCCCCTCTCCCCTCAGCCCCTGGTAGCCTCTATTCTGCTTTCTGTCTCTATGAATTTGACTATTCTGGGTACCTCATACAGTGTTTGTCCTTTTGTATCTGGCTTATTTCACTCAGTATAATGTCTTCAAGGCTCATCCATGTTGTAGCATATTCAATTCATCCATTTTTAAGGCAAAAGTGCAATTCTGCAGTCCAGCTATTAACTCAGTCTTAATGTTTGCAGCAAAATATTTAATTCAATGAGTGACCGAATCAGAAAATGACAGTGCCATGACTCATTTTACTAACTTTTCATCCAGCAAGCATTCAGCCAAGTCAACTGAAACAGGCGATATTTGTCTCTTGGCTATTGTGTGCCCCTCTCCAGACACTGCAGTGTGATTAGTTAGCTTGTAAGATGCCTTAACGGCTTTCTCATTTCCAGTTTGAAGGAGAGGTAAAAATAATTTTTGGCTTTCTTTACTGCAGTAAAATATACATAACACGATTTTTGACTTTTATAAGTCATGCTCATATAAACATGCTCATAATGTCCATGTTTAAAATATTCACTTCCTTTTTCTTTAAACACCAAACAATTGGACTCAAAGTGATGTTACAACTTAACTAGCATCAGTATACTATTTGAAAATACTCTATTTCATATGGCACAATAAACTTTTCATATGGCACTAACTTTTATAAAGCCAAGGAAAAGATAGTTTTGTCATTTTTTCATTTCTTATTTACAGGTTTGCCCAATTTCTTTGAAGTAGAGTTCTCTCTTTCATGATTCAGAGAACTTTCTAATATGCCAGTTTCATTTGTTTTAGAAATTTTAAATGTAGATAGTGCAGCTGTGGGTTGAGAAAATGAATCTTTCTATCTTTTTCTCTTAGGTCAACAATCCATTGTTAAGTATTAGAAAAATATATTATAAGCAAATTTTAATATTTTAGAATATTATAATTTAAAATATTTAAAAATTTAAATTATTAAATTATAAAATTTTAAGACATTTAGATAAAATTTAAGAATTTAGAGAAGTTTTGAAAAATTAAAAAATATTAATATTATTGTAAAACAGGATGACAGAGTATATTTTCTTCTTCCTGAGTTTCCATGTAGGTGCAAGAAAAATACCGGATTTCAAAAAAAACAATTTATTAGATAATAATGAGGTTACAGAGAGATATAGTTGATATAAACAAATAAAGTTAATAAGATCACAGTAGAAGTACTGAAAACAAACTAAGTTGATCTCTGTAAATGCACATATCTATATCTTAAACCCATTACCTTAGGACATTCTAAAAACCACAAGAATACACATTACACATTCTATTAACCATCAGAATGCTGATGTCATCACATGTTATGTGGCCTCTGAAAAATTCCACTGTACACTCATAGGGGAATGAGAGTGAAAAAGTCAAATAACATCTTAGTATTACTATGAAATTAATTTTGAAGTCATGAATCCCCTGACAGGGTCTTTGGGATTCTCAGGGTCATGTGGACCACAGTTTGAGAACCATTGGTTTAGAGAAATCTTCCCCTTTACCACTGATGCCTTGTCAGATCTGCTTAGTCTGAAATGACTTCTTATCTTAATTTATGTGATACCACATTTTCCATATTCATATGGCACATCCCTGTACGCACTTGGATGAAAGGTAGATATAGGTGTAACAGTTTACTTGGAGAGATGCTGGGAATTAGGGAAACATTTATAAAAGGTTTCCTTTCCAAATAATTTGTAAAAATACCTGGATTATTTGCAAAATCAACTGTACAGGTAATGTTTCAAACATACTATTCTTGTGTATCTTGATGCATATTCAATATGATCTCTTAGCACTGTGTGGAACAGTGTATGCTGTTACCCCCATTAGGGTGTAACTTAGAAAGCTGAGCCTATTTTGCTTCTATCTCCTCATCCTCTATTGTTCCTAGAAGAGTGTATCTTAGCATATTTTGAATAATATGACTATGTTCTCAGCTCTGCCCTAGGCTCAGTGGAAAAGAAAATCAAATGAGAAATGTTCTACTTAAGTTCCTGGTATGTGGACAGTGTTTAGAAACTGACCCTCCAGGGCTCTCCCTGTTTTCTATGCCTATATAATGAAAAACAATATCACATAGTGATCACAAGCAAAACTAGAGTCAGACACCTCTGGGTCTCAATCCAAGCTCTTCCACTTGTTGTCTTGGGAAAGATTCTCTACTTCGCTGATACTCAGTTTCATCTGAGGAGCAATGTGTTTGTGTGTCAGTGAGTTTAAAATATCTTGATATGGCAGAATCATATGGATAAGATTCTACAAAACTATTCCTGTATGGTGGAGTGAATTAGAAACTCCCCAAAAGGGGCCAAAGGTGAAAACTATATCCATAAAAGGACTATGTCTTCATTGAAACCAAGATATTTTATCATCCTGGCTTCCAAAATCCCCAACATCTCTCTTTATATCTACCTTTCATTCAAGATGCATTTTTTCCTGTGTGAAACTTGCCTCGATTACCCGTGGGACAGGCTGTTGCTCAGAGGGACTAAAAATTAAGTGCTCCCAGGCTATGGAAGAATGTAGAGTCACTGATACCCCGATGGGGATTTGGGATTGTTCCTTTGTTGGTTTTGAGAAGTGCAAGGTTGCTTCTTAATCTCTCTGCATTAATTATTTCTTCCAGGCTTCTACATTTCTCCCCAATTCTCTTTACCTTTTTCACACCTCACATGCTCTTCTACCACCTCCATATCTAGAAGTTGGTTTCAGATCATTCATTTCAACCAGGTATAAACGATTCATAATTTGGCAAGTGACTCCTCTTCCCAGGTTGCATATCTTAAATGTGATTGATGACTTCAGTAAATTCTCTCATGTTAGAATTTCAGTTAGAGGTTTTGGGAAGCACCGAGGACTTTCAGGACCTTACGGATAACGATGAGTTTACAATCATTTTCTTTTTTTTCCCTGCAAAGAGATGATAACAGGGAGAGGAGTAATAGACCACGAGCCTTGAGATTTGTGGTCTGGTCTTAGATGTGCTGCTAATAGGCTGTGTGATTTAGTAAACATTTTATTATGGAAAATTTCAAACAACAGCATAGAAAATAGTATAATTGAACCCCTATGATTACCCAGTAGAATAATTGTGAGAATTTTTTCAATCTTGTTCATCTATGTCCCCCTCACTTGTTTATTTGCTGGTAACTATTTTAAAGCAAATCCCGGAGATCACATAATTTCATCCATACACTTCAGGATGTGTCTTTAAGAAGTGAGATTTTTAAAAAACTACAATACCATCATCATCCCTAAAAATTGACACTAATTCATTGCTATCATTTAATATCTAATCCATATTCAAATTTCTCCACTTGTCTTAAAAATTACTCTTTTCAGTTGATTTTTTCAAATCAGAATCCAAATAATGTCCACATATTATATTTTGTCATTTTGTTTCCTGATCTATAGCAGTCCCCTACCTTTTCATTATTGTCTACTGGTAAGCTATTATAAACAGTATTGAAATTAGCCGATAATTTCCCCCCTCTTCTCTGTCCTCAACGACTTGATAAGAAATAATTTTCTTTAATTCTCAGTTAATAACTAAAAGGCTAATAAGCGTATTCTATTATTATGCTATTATTCTATTTCTTATACATTCTTCCCATTATCCTCACATTTTGTTTATTGTTTTTTCTACACTGTCAGAACACTTGCCATTACATGGTATACTCTCTCTCTTATAACCATCATTTATTGTCAGTTCTTTTTTTCCCACAGCTGTAGCGAGATATAATTGACATATAACATGTGCAAATTTAAGGTGTACAGTGTGATGATTTGATACATGTATATATTGTGAATTATTTTACACAATAAGATTAGTTAACACACGCTTTACCTCACATAATTACCATTTTGTTGTTTTGGTGAGAACATTAAAGCTCTCCTCTCATAGCAACTTTCAAGTATACAATACAGTGTTGTTAACTATAGTCACCATGCTGTACATCAGATCCCTGGAACTTATTCATCTTATAACTGAAAGTTTGTATCCTTTGACCATCATCTCTCCATTTCCCCCACCTAGTCCCTGGCAACCACCAAACTACTCTCTGTTTCTGTGAGTTCAACTTTTTTAGATTCCACATATAAGTGAGATCATACAGTATTTGTCTTTCTCGGTCTAACTTATTTCACTTAGCATAATGCCCTCAGGGTCCATCTATGTTGTTGCAAATGGTGGGATTCTGTCTTTATTATCAATAATGTTCCATTGTTTGTGGGGGTTGGGGACGGAGTGGAGAGGCACTCAGGTGGCTGGTGTCAGTGAATGCAAATACCTGTGAGGTAAAGCTGCTGAAATCTGTAGGAGGTCCATGGTCGCTGTGCTGGCTGTTGGTTTCTTCAGTGGTGAAAGCTGCTGGGGTCATCTGCAGAGCAGGTCACTGGAATCCACGGTTGCTCTCATTACATGGCTGATACTGGTAGCCCCTACTTTTCTTCCTTATTCCTAGCCATCTCTATACATCTCAACTTTGCTGGTCTCCGGGTAGGGTGAAGTAGCACTCTTGTGTGGTGTCTCAAAAGGCTGGGGAAGCTGGTCGCTCAACCCGCTCTTCCTTTTCCAGAGAGGGAAACTCTTTGTAGCTGGGGAGTTCTCTCGACACCAAGTGATGCCGGCTTGGGGATGGGATGATGTGGGCAAAATGAGGCTGCTCTTTCTTCCCTTTTTGTGCAGTTATTCTCAAGTTTTTTGTTCTACCATGTTGTTGAAATTTCTTAAGGGGATTCCAGAGTTCTCCCAGAGCTGTTTTTGTTCCTAGATAGCTGTCTAGTTGTTGATCTTTGTGGTAGGAGAGAGGCTGGGATCTCCTACTCCACCATCTTGGTGATGGCTCTCCATTAATGTTAGTTCTACGGGTAAACATATGCTTGCTCTTTGTCACCAATTCTTAAGTTGATATCTCTCCAGTCATTTTGGCTTTCTGAAACTTGTGCTACTTTAGAAGCTCTTGAGTAGTGGAAGAGGCCTTTATATTTGAAAGTAATTTTGGCTGGATACAAAATCCATGTGTTTTTATATGTTCTTCTCTTGAGTATCTTAATATGGTGTTCTGTGTTTGCTGTTGTTTTCATACAGTGTTCAAAGGTAGGGCCCTCCACTTTCTGAGATATCTGGCTCTGTTCCTCTTCCCCACCTTTATCTAGATCTTCTCTTTTTTTCCTGTTGTATCATTATTTTTAAAAATTGTGGCAAAAAAACATGTGAGATCTGCCTTCTTAATATGT
This sequence comes from Diceros bicornis minor, assembly GCF_020826845.1. Taxonomy (NCBI): domain Eukaryota; kingdom Metazoa; phylum Chordata; class Mammalia; order Perissodactyla; family Rhinocerotidae; genus Diceros; species Diceros bicornis. The sequence goes on along the minus strand of NC_080767.1, from coordinate 31,469,170 downwards.
TTTTAATTGTATGGTACAGTATTGTTAATTATAAGCACAACATTGTATAGAAATCTGATATCTAGAACATTTTCATCTTGCATGACTGAAACTCTATACCAACTGAACAGCAATTCCCCATTGCCTCTTCCTCTCATCCCCTGCCAACTACCATTCTATTTTCTGTTTCTTTGAATTTGACTATTTCAGCTACCTCATGTAAGTGGAGTCCTGCAGTATTTGCCCTTCTGTTACTGGCTTAAATCACTTAGCATAATGTCCTTCATGTTTACCCATGTTGTTGCATATTGCAGAATTTCCTTAGTTTTTTTTAAGGCTGAATGTATTCTATAATAGGTACATACCACATTTTCTTTATCCATCATCAGTCAGTGAGCATTTAGGTTGTTTCCATATGTTGGTCGTTGTGAATAATCCTGCATGAACATGGGAGTGAAGATATCTCTTTGAGATCCTGATTTCCATTCTTTCGAATAAATACACAGAAGTTGGATTGCTGGATTGTATGGTAGTTCTATTTTTAATTTTTCAAGGAAACTCCATACTGTTTTCCATAGTGGCTGTGCCATTTTACATTCCCATCAATATTGCACAAGGTTTCCAATTTCTTCACATCCTCATCAATATTTTTTATTTTCTATTTTGTTTTGTTTTCTGATAGTGGCCATCTTAACAGGTATAAAGTGTTGTCTCGTGGTTTTGATTCGTATTTCCCTGATGATTAGTGATTTTGAACATCTTTTCATACACCCATTGGCCATTTGTATGCTTTTTTGGAGAAATGTCTATTCAAGTCATTTTCCCATTTTTAAATCAGAATATTTGTTTTTTTGCTATTGAGTTTAGGAGTTCCTTATATATTTTATAGATTAATGTCTTATCAGATATATGATTTACAAATATTTTCTCCTCTTTCCTAGGTTGCCTTTCTTTCATTCTGTTGATTGTTTCATTTGCTTTGTAGAAGCTTTTTGGTCCAATGTATTCCCACTTGTATATTTTTACTTTTGTTGCCTGTGTTTTTGGTGTCATATCCAAGAAATTATTGCCAAGACCAAAGTTGAGGAGATTTTCCTCTAAGAGTTTTATAGTTTCAAGTCTTACATTTAAGTCTTTAACTGATTTCAAGTTGATTTTTTGTGAGTGGTTTAAGATCATGGTCTAATTTAATTATTTTGGACATGTATATCCAGTTTTCTTAACACCATTTCTCAAAGAAATTATCTTTTCCTCATCGTATATTCTTTATTTTTTGCCAATCTTCCTCTTTTTTTTTTTTTTAGCTTGAGGAAGATTAGCCCCGAGCTAACATCTGTGCCAATCTTCCTCTGTTTTGTATGTGGGTCACTGCCACAGCATGGCTATGAGTGGTAATAGGTCCATGGCTGGGATCTGAACCCACAAACCCAGGCTGCCGAAGCAGAGTGCATGGAACTTAACTACTATGCCATGGGCCCGGCCCCCCTCATCATATATTGTTAATAATGACTTTGTTGAAAATTAGTTAGTGGTATGTACTCGGTTTTATTTCTATGATCTCTATCATATTCCACTGGTCTTTATGCCAGTAGCATACTGCTTTGATCACTACAGCTTCATAATATATTTAGAAATCATGAGTGTGAAACCTCCATCTTTGTTTTTTAGTCTCAGGATTTTTTTTGCTATTTGGAGTCTTTTGTAGTTCCATATGATTTTTAAGATTTAAAAAAATCTACTTCTGTAAAAAATGCCATTGGGATTTTAGGATTTTGATAGGGATTGCATTGAATCTGTAGACCACTTTGTGTAGTATGGACATTTTAACAATACTTAATCTTCCAGTCCATGAACAGATGATGTCTTTCCATTTATTTGGGTCTTCTTTAATTTCTTTTACCAAATGTTTTTGTTTTCAATTTGTAAGTTTTTCACTTCTTGGTTAAGTTTATTCCTAAGTAATTTATTCTTTTTGATGCTACTGATGGGGTTGTTTTCTTAATTTCCTTTTCAGATTGTTCTTGTTAATGTATAGAGTAACAACTGGTTCCTTAACCCACTCCAATCTGGCTCCTTTTTCATTTCTCTATTGCAACTTCATTACCAATGTCACCAATGATCTTCATGTCACTAAAGCCAAAGTACAATCTTCCAAGTTTGTTTTGCTTAAACTCTCATCATATATATATTACTTTTGAGAAGAAGATTAGCCCTGAGCTAACATCCGGTGCCAATTCTCCTCTTTTTGCTGAGGAAGATTGGCCCTGGGCTAACATCCGTGCCCATCTTCCTCTACTTTATATGGGATGCCGCCACAGCATGGCTCGACAAGCGGTGGGTCAGTGCACACCTGGGATCCAAACATGTGAACCCCAGGCTGCCGAAGTGGAGCTATGCAAACCTAACCGGGCTGGCCCATCCCATCATATTTTGATGCTGATTATTAGCTGTTGCCGCTTGAAACTTCTTCTACTCCTGGCTTATATGACCACTCCTTTTCAGTCCTCTTTGCTAATACCTTCTCTATCAGAATTTTCAATGTCAGAAATACTCAGCACCCTTCCCTAGGCCTTCCTCATGTTTCCCATTCCTCCTGTTTACGTCACTCACTTTGATAAACAGGAAAAATATGTTCAAGGAACTAAATTTTTCTTAGTTCAGTATTGAGCAAAATCTCCAATATTTATTAATATTTAATGAGCTTGCAGTGGAAGGACCCATACATTTCCGTTTACAATTTTCTCATTGAAGGACATGCCTATAGCATTATTCCACTATTATATTCAACCAATTCCCAGGTATTTTTATGATGGGAGGAGGAGCTGTCAAGGAGTTTCCTGGTCTACTCTCAAGGACCGTAGAGAGCATTTCACCCAACGTGGCAAGGTGTTCAGAAGGTTTGCTTAGACCTTTCCTCTGATTATATCTACTTTCAGAAGGGATTTATCTTATTCTTATCAATGCTTATTAGCAATTTCCCAAGTTAAATTCTGGGATCCCTTGTTTGGACAGCAAAACTTTTATTTATAGTCCCTAGATACTAGCTGCCAACATCAGCTCACTCTTTCTGATTTGTGATAGGATATCTTGTGGGAATTGCCTCATATTCTGACAGTAACAACACTTAGCTCTGACTAAGAAGGGTAGAGCTAACCTGCGGTCCGTCCAGATTGGTAACTCTTTCACCCCAACATGCTATCTCATAGTCACTTAGTATCTAGAATTCTCTTTAGTTTGAACTTTTAGAATATCTGTAGGCTCTTATATAAAACATATTGATTTCTTAGTGAGTATGTGTTGTTTAGAAAAAGGGGTCTGGGACTGATGGCAGAGTGAGGTCTGACCTACAACAATATGTTAGGTTTCCTGGGACCAAGGACTTAATTAGCTTTATAAGTTACTGGAAATTGTGATTAATGAATTTATTTATTTACTATCTGCCAGCATTCTTCACATTCTTAAGTGGTATATTGTACTTGGTTGAGCATTAGAAAACTACGGCACATCAATGGAGGAAGCGGACAGGGTCCAGATCTTCTAGGCCCACATCTCCAAAGCTGAGAGATTAGTGAGGGAGAGTGGTGAAAGCCGGGTATGCCTGCACTAATATGAAGTCTACCGCAAATGGAGTCTGTTTCCTGGATTGCTGGTTGCTTCCTGATAATTGGAAGAGGCCATAGTGACAGTAATGGTAGGAATCTTGCTGCTGGGACCTCATGTTCGTGTGTTCCATTAGACCATTGTACATTTCTCGTCATATCTTTAAGGCCAGAAGACTTGTATTCAACTTCAGGTACTGCCATTGACAAGCTTCTGATTTTTAAAAGCTGTGGTTGTAAAAATGTGATGAAATAATTGAAGCAAAAGGATTCCAGAGAAAGTATATATCTTACATTACTATTGTTATTGACAATTACATAATCAGAGAAGGATTGATTAAGCCACAAATTCACACATGTATTCGTATATTATTAGAGTTGTGTAGTAGTCATTAATGCAGTTCACCAAATACTTCTGGCTCTCCATTATACAGAAATGTCATTGAATTGTGCCTGTTGGCTCTCTTGTGTTTGGTGGGGTCACGACATTAGTTGTGGACAATGAGTTGTGGTCAGAAGTGGCATGAGTCACTGCTGGATCAGAGTATTTAACTGCCAGTGCAAAATCTGCAAGAGTCTTTCTCAGCTTCTGGCAGAGTGATGGTTAATGTTAACAATGGTGACTGCTCCATCAGCTTTGCTCCCTGAGTGTTTAAAAAGAGCAGCACTCTATACTTTTCTTTAGTGGACATGCAGTGTGAATAAGAAAAAAACCTTTGGTTTTAACATCTAAAGATTTTGAGAATGTTTGTTCTGCAGCATAACCTATTTTATCCTGACTGATACACATTGCCTTTTCCAGGATATAAAGGGCATTTCTGTGATGTTTGTGGTCATGTGGGAAAGGAATAATTAAAAGGGAAGGGAAAAAGAGTCAAGTATTGAGAATTCACAATGTGATGACACTTTAGTGTTGGTGGGGGTGTTAATCAGCTTTGTGAATTCTTCTATCTTTCCGGCCTTATTCTCCCTGCTGTAAAATTGACCAAGCCTCAGAGGCTTTTCACTGTTTCTCCAACACACTCCAGTGTTTATTGCCTCTACCTGCTTGGGTGGTTTCCACTATTTGAAATGCTCTGCCCATGTCCTTGTCTTTTTAACTTGCTGTAAAAATTCAACCTATCCTTAAGGATGACCTTTCATCATAACTCCAAGAAGTCTTTCCCAGTTCGCTATGAAATCCATGTAACGTCTTTTTCTAAAAACTCATAGGACTTTATATTTCCTTGAGTACTAGCTGATGTCAAGCTTGTGGGAGAGTTGTTTGGAAATACTTTATTCCATTATATGAGTGGAAGAGACTGTTTTCTTGAAATCTGGATTCCTAGAAAATGTGGCCTGGAATTGAACACATATTTGATCAAGGTCATTGATAGAAACCAAGTATTCTAACTTCCAGGTCAGTGATCTTACTACTGTTCAACAACACCTCTCATGACCTCGTTGGGTGCCATGTGAAAAATTGGTAGGAAGAGGGCACTGGTCCCGTGGCGCAGTGCTTAATTCCAGCACACTACACTGTGGTGGCTAGTGTTTGTGGGTTTGGATTCCAGGCACGGACCTACACCACTGGTCAAGCCATGATGTGGCAGTGACCCACATACAAAAAAAAAAAAAATAGAGGAATATTGGCACAGATGTTAGCTCAGGGATAATCTTCCTCAAGCAAAAAAGAGGAAGATTGGCAACAGATGTTAGCTCAGAGTGAGTCTTCCTCACCAAAAAAAAAAAAAAAAAAGCGTAGTAAGGAAGGTAACCTGATCATCTTTCAGCTCATCTCACAATTATTAGATTCTATGTTAGTATTCCAGCTATGAGTAAATTCTGAACCTTCATTTTCTCAAACCTGTCTTCATATCTTTGTTCCTCAGGCTGTAGATGAAAGGGTTCAGCATAGGTGTCACTATTGTGTACATAAGTGTTGCAACCCGGTCCTTCACCACTGAGTACATGGACAGGGGTCTGAAATACACATAGATGGCACTACCATAAAACAAGATCACTACAGTCAGGTGGGAGCCACAAGTAGAGAAGGCTTTCCACTTCCCGGCTGCAGAGGGGATTCTGAGCACCGTAATGATGATTCTCAGGTAGGAGAAGAGGATGCATAGGAAGGGGGTCACAATGACAGCCAGGGTCTCTGTCATGACCACCATCTGGTTGGAGGAAGTGTCAGAGCAGGATAGCTTTAGCACAGGCTGAGTATCACAAAAAAGTGTTTAATGACATGGGAGGCACAGAAAGACAGGCGGGACATGAGTAGCACATGAAGCATGGAGTGCAGGTGGGAGATGGTGCAAGAACCCAGCAACATGAGGAGGCAACGCCGTGGGTTCATAACCACCTCATAATGTAAGGGGTTGCAAATGGCTATCAGCCGGTCTATGGCCATAGAGGCCAGCAGGTAGCTGTCAGTGTTCCCAAAGGCCATGGAGAAGTACATCTGAATGAGGCAGCCCATGTAGGAGATAGAATTTGTCTTTGATAGGAAGTTCGCCAGCATCTTGGGCACAATGACTGTTGTGAAGCAGATATCCATGAAGGACAGGTTGCTGAGAAAGAAGTACATAGGGGTGTGGAGCCGGGAGTCAGAGTGGATGGCCAGGATGATGAGTACATTCCCCACCGCGGTGATAAGGTACATGATGAGGAACATGGCAAAGAGGGGCTTCTGTAGCTGAGGGTTGGAAGAGAGGCCCAGGAGGATAAAGCCCGATGTGCTGCTGCTGTAGTTCTTTATCTCCACGTCTCTGACTTCCTGGGCAGGGTTTGGAGAAGCAGTGGTATAGATGTGACAGGAAATTTCATCAAGACAATTTCTTTCCCAACCTCCAGCCTATGAAAAAGTCCACTACTATTTATTAGATTAAAGAATATTTACTTTAATTACATGACTGTAATTAATACAGTCATGTGTCCCTTAACGATGGGGATATGTTCTGAGAAATGCTTTGTTGGGCGATTTCATCATTGTGTGAACATCGTAGAGCGTACTTACACAAACCTAGGGAGTATAGCCTACTACAACCTGTGCTATATGGCACTAATCTTATGGGACCACTTTCATATATGTCGTCCATCATTGACTGAAATGTCATTATGTGGTAGTGACTGTACAGAGAAACAGGGAATAATTTCCACCAAGGGGAAAATTTAAAAATTCCAGGCTACTTCTTGAATGAGAAACTAAAGTTTCTCACATGTTCTTAGGAACTTGTACGTAGCCTAATTTTTCTGGCTTCTTCTTAATTCTCTTTCTAAAGATTCTTCTTCAGTTGTTTCTTGACTAAATTCTTAGCCTATTTTATTTCTTCTTTCAGGGGAAGAGGCTGTTCAGTGCCACCTTGAATAAGGATGCTTTCATACAAGGGGTCCCAATGAATGAGGTTCTCTTCTACTCATAGGTGCAGAGGTGGTGGTGGTGGTAGTGGGGATAGAAGAAAAGGGAGCAACAGATTTAATCAACCATCTATGGTACCCACAGAATTAAGATGAGACTTTGTTAAGTCTTCAGAGCAAAACATGCTTAATGTTTATTTGAGCATTTCTGTTTGGCTAACATGATCTAGACACTTAAATCAGAAGTTTTAGGTTCAGAGATGCCACTCAAACTAGGAATATTATCAAGAATATCCTATGTTACTGAGATTCTTCCTCACTCCCTCCCTCCCTTCCTTCCTTCCATTTTTTGTGAGGAAGATCAGCCCTAAGCTAACATCCGACGCCAATCCTCCTCTTATTGCCGAGAAAGATTGGCCCTGGGCTAACATCTATGCCCATCTTACTCTACTTTATGTGGGCTGCCACCACAGCATTGCTTGAAAAGTGGTGCATTGGTGAGCTCCCAGGATCCTAACTGGAGAACCCTGGGCTGCTGCAGCAGAGCATGCGCACCCAACCGCTACGCCACTGGGCTGGCCCTAGATTAATTCTTTAAGTGTATTACTTTTTTTAATTAAAAGACTATGAAGTTCTTATTCTAAACATGCATATATCAGGAATGTTGGACAATGTTATGTGTCAATTATATCTCAATAAAGCTGCAAAAAGTCAATTCCTCTCAAATTAATAAAATTCAATGCACCTAAATAACACCCCAAGGGAATTTTTAGTGGGACTTGAGAATGTCATTCTAAAATTCATCTAGAGAGTAAATGTCTAAAGAAAGACAGGATAATTTTTAAAAAATTAGTGACAGAGAACTTTTCTAACTCACAATAATAGCACATAATGATGACAAACAATAAGATAATGGTACACACAGAGAAAAACAAATCCAAGGCCCATCATAAAATATTCTGTACACCTATATTGATACATATATATAGGTTTTTATCTATATGGAACTTGGGTATAATAAATTTTTATTTCATAGATATTGAGAAAGGATGCACTACAAATAGGTGATATTTATTACAATTGGCTGAACAATTGGAAAAAGTAAGGCTAGATTTCTGTCCAACCCACACAGAGAAATAAAACCCATTTGAATGAACAATCTAAAAGTAAAAAATCCACACCAGAAAATAAGCATTAGCCAAAATAAAAGAGTATATTGTTATGGTCTGAAGATGAGGATGCCATTTCAAGAAAGAAATAAAACGTAGAGGCAAGAATGACAAAATACTGTTCTCAAAAATGTGAAAATGACACCAGAAGAGACCATAAGCAAGGCTAAAATATAAACTATTGAGTCAAAGAAAATATTTGCAACACGTTTACCAAAGAAAGCTTATGAGAAAATGTTTAACCTCCTTGGTAATCAGAAAATATAAATTAGAGTGAAATAGAGTTTACCCCCCTTGAGATTGTCAACAATATTTTTTCCGACAATATCCAAAACAAAAAGGACCCTTATACTTACTGGTAGCGAGAGGGTAGTTGTATAAGATTTCTGGTAGTTTCTATCAGAATTGAAAATCTGCATCTCTTTATGCAATAATTCTGCTTATAGAAATCTATCCCTTAAAAATAGTCATGTATGTGTAGAAGAAAGATATGTATACACGTTTTTATCATAACATTGCTTATAACACCAAACCCAACACAAACCAACCAACCAACCAACAAAACAACTCACAGAGGAAACAACCTTAACATCTACAAATAGTTGAATTATTAAAACAATTTATAATGTATTCTCATTACTCAGTATCATGCAGTCTCTAAAGAAATAAGATGACTAATGTCAGCTAACATTTATTAGCACTCAATATATGTCACACACTGAGCTAAGCGCTTTGCATGTCTTTTATCATTTTATTTTCTCAAAATCTTGAGAGATAGGTACTATTAGTATCTCTATAGGTACTATTAGTATCTCTATTTTGCAGATAAAAAATCAAATTTAGCAAAGTTAAGTAACCAAGCAGGTCCCACAGTTAGTAAGTGGCAGAGTTGGGATTTGAATTCAGGCATCTGATGGCAGAACGGAAGCTATTCATTGCTAAACTATGTTATCACTGTGACACTACTGTCTGTGATATTTTGTTAAGTGATAAAAGCAAGTTGCAGAACAATGCATATAGAATAATCCTATTTTTTTGAAGAGAATATGTCCTTTATATTTGTGTTTGGTGTGTGTGTGTGTTTCTGTGTGTCTAGTTGCCTTTTTAAGCGATATTGGAGGGATGGAGTGAGGAGTTCCTTCCGTATTTAGATTTATATTATGTTGTTTGCATTTCACACTAAGAGACAAGTTTCTTCGTGTTAATTTTATAATTAAAAAGTGAAAATTCCCTATATTTCCACTTCTCAGAGAGCTAGAGTTGTGTGCATATTGTAAAGTTTTTTTCTCTGCATAAATCTATATGCATATTATGTCCAGGAATGGGGTTCATGTATCCATAATGCTTTTTCTCTCCTGTGGGCAGTGTTACAACGGATATTTTGTACAGTAGTCCCCCCTTCTCCGCAGTTTCACTTTCCGCTATCAACCACAACCTAAGTATGCTAAGTGGGAAATTCCAGAAAGGACAATTCATAAATTTTAAATCCCGCACCATTTTGAGTAGCGTGATGAAATCTTGCGCTGTCCGGCTTGGTTATCAGATCGAATGCCGTGGTATCACAGCGTTTGTGCTCAAGTAACCATTGACATCATCTGCGCCTGATATCCAGCCATTGACGTTGTTGCGACTCGATGATCCTCCTCCTGACATGTTGTCAGAAGGTCAGTAGTAGCCTAGCACTAGCTCACAATGCCTACATCATTCGCCTCACTTCATTTCACCACGTAGGCATTGTATCATCTCATAGCATCACAAGAAAAAGACAGGTGAGGACAGGACAGTAAGATATTTTGTGAGAGAGACAGACCACATTCACATAAATTGTATTACAGTATATTGCTAAGAACGTTGTATTTTATAATTAGTTATTGCTATTGATCTCTTACTGTGCATAATTTATAAATTAAACTTTATCATAGGTATGTATTGGAAAAAATGTAATATGTATATGGTTTAGTACTAGCTGCCATTTCAGGCATCCACTGCAGGTCTTGGAACATATCCCTCTTGGAAAAAGGATAAGACTAGTGTATATATATATATATTGCACTCATGAGAGAGTTCCTATGGTACAGAATACATTCTGAGATATTGGATATTGAGTTGGAGTTTGTGAACATTGAACATTTTAATAGATACTCCCAAACTGAGCCAACTACCCTTCACCTCACTCCTGGGCAGTGTATTCATTTGACTCTCTGGACTCTTTCCCCATTGCCTTCACTGTGTCTTTCAGCCTCACTCCTAGGACTTTGTTTTCCCTGGTGGTGAAGGGCTATGTGACCCTCTTTGGGCCTGAACCTGGAATTCTCCAGTCCTATGCGATGTTTCTCAGGGGCAGTGCTCAGCCCCCTTCCCATGCAGCTGAATCTGGTAACATTTTATATTTCCTCATGCCCAGGGCAAGTCATTTCACCTGAGCGTACACATCAATAAAATCGGGATGGTTCTACTTTCTTCCTCACCTACTCTTGCATTGGAGACTCAGATGACAGTCAACATATGCGTATACCCATGGTTCCATTACCGCATCAAATTGTATGCATTAAATTTGTGCAGTTTTTGAATATCAATTATACCTCAATAAAGCTGTAAAAAATAAAAAGAAGGATTACAAAGCCCAGACTGTTTGCAGACTTAATCTACATAGACAATGATCAAAGGACTCTGCCTATTTGGCTCTCCCTGAATAATTTTCAAAGGTAGATATGAAAAGAATGAAATGATTTTGACTGCAGTTGGTTGAGCAGTCTAATAGGTGAAAATCAGTTCCACTTACTTGCAATACCTGTTCGTTGCCCCTAGAGTATAGTTGGAGGAGGTATACACCTGTTATCTGATACCAGAAAATTACATATCTTGCTTATTCTGAGATTTTCATGTGAAAATGCAATGTTAGTAGATGAGAGAACTAGAATTCAGAAAAGAAGTGCCTCTGCCTCTTCCCCAAATGTTTATCCTCTTTTTCCCATGGCTGTTTGTTTTGCACGACCTACTCAAGGTGGACAGAGAAAGATGCTTTATCAAGGTTTTTAGATGATTCAGAAGAAGTATGGGGTTTGATTCACAGGCAATTTAAGAGTAAAAATGGTACCACATTTCTTTTCCTTTAAAAGTGAAATTATAATAACTTGATTGGAATATGTGTCTTCTTAATTTTATTATGAATCATATACATTGTTTCACTACCTTCCTATTATTTAAATAAGATAATATATGCACACACATTTTTACATGATATAGCACCATGTAATAGAAAGTTATCATGATTAGTAATGCAACATTTTGCGTTGCTGGCAAAAAATTTACAGAGTGAAAGAGTTTGGTACAGCTCTCTAGAGTTGGCTATTATTATTGCTCATACAATAAGCTAGAGAAATGACATTAATTTTGAGGCTTGTCATCTGTTAATGCTTGGGAAGGATCATCAGGAACTGGCAGCCTTTCCAAACCTTTTAGATCACACTATCCTACCTTAAAGAGTATTTACTCCCTTCCTGGATAGACAGGAAATATAGACTATTTCTATACTTCTCCACTTTCTCCATTGGAACTTTCCACTTTGTGGACATTTATCATCTCATGTTGGTTTTCTCTTTGTTGCATCCTCAGGGCTTATGCAGGGCTCTTCTTCTAGTAACCAGCCCACATGAACCCAGGAAGTAAAACATGGAGCACAGAATGCACTTCCTAAACAGGATGTAAAAACGCTGGATGGATAATACTCTGGTGGAAAACTATCCACAGTCCATGCACCTGCTCCCCTGAATGAGCAAGGACAGTTGAGAAAGGATTAAGTTGGAAAAACATTCAGCTACCTTTATTGGACAGGTTCTGTGCTTAGCACTTGTCTCATTTAATCTTCGGAATAGCACTATGATGCTAGTAGGATTATTATCCCCCTTAATGATTAAAGAGACTGAAGTTCAGAGAGTTATTGAGGTGGTAAGTGGTATATCTGACTCAAACCCAGGTATGTCTGATTTCAAATTGTGTGTTTTAAACTACTCTGCCACAATTCTTCCCAGAACCATACACATGTGGTCAAGAACTAAGCTGGCGTGTCCTCTGCAGAGAGAAGTACACTTACTGCCAAGTGTCTTAAGCCTCCATGCTGACCCACTTCTTCTACTCTGTCCTTTGCTCTCACACATTAGGATCCTTTCAATTTCCTTCCATCCTACGCCCATTTCGGCCTCCCATTTCAAGAGCCATATGCTCTCCTTTCTTCATTTCCTTCAGAAGGAAAGGTCATAACACACTTTGGAGCCCAGCTCTGTTCGATTCTGAGAAAACAGCAGCTCTCTGCTTTTGCAGCATCAGTAACTGACCTTAGAATCTCTCCTGGGTCCATGTTTTTGGAATCCTATCTTCTCCCTGTCTACCCTCTTCCCACTTCCAGCAGTAAGACAAACAGGTATATAGCCCTCTGGAACATATATCTTCTCCTTAGGGATTCTGCAGGGCCTTTTCAGGCCGGGTCCTTCTCTTTTCTGCTGTCTGAAAGCTCTCCTTTCTGACTAGTTTTCACTCCTATATCAGATTAGAACCTTATCTAGCCCTTCCCAGCTGTTAAATTCTATATTCCAAGGCAAGTGTACATTTAACATATGCCCATTGAAATTCTGTTTGTGAATAATTGTCTTCCCTCTCTCTCAGCGTATCTTTACTCTACATCGGATCAACCAAAGGTGCTTAAAGTGGGACATTGCTGAAAATCAATCTCTTGTCTTCTTCTGCTGAGCTGACAATGCCTCACCCAGATGTCCCCTTTAGAGACACCCACTTCATTGCAGCCCCTTCCTATGTATGTTCTCTGTCTGGTACTATAATAGCTAGTAATTACATAGAGTTTACACGTGCCAGATACTGCTCTTAGAACTTTACTTACATTAAGTCACTTAATCTTTACAGCACCCCGTTTTCAGATAATGAAAGTGAGGTACCGGGAATTGAAGTGACTTGCCTAAGGCCACACTGCTCGATGGTGGTGGAGTCTAGCATCAGAATGTGTGCTGTTATCTCCTGTATTATCATAACTTTCTTGTTCACTTCTTTCTTGACTATTGTGATGGAAGACAGAAGAAGATAAGATCAGGAAGTTGGAGGAAGATCACATGAAGTTGTAGACCCCAGAATCTCTCTTTTCAAAGACTCCTTAGTCTGCCTACCTGTGTGCTTGACAGAGGGGATTCAGGGTCCTGATTAGCCATGGGGGCCTTCCAGGAGGTTATAATCAGCTCAGAATCTCTGAGGAGGGAGGCTGTTTGAAGTGCAGATCTAGCTTCAGAAACATGCTTGTCCTTCTCTCTACCTATAGTGGGAGTTGATGATAGAAAATGAGACCTAAGAGTCTGTCTTCCCCACAAGCCAGAGCCCTGGGAGGATTGGCCGTGTGGTCTTCCCAGGAGAGGAGATCATTATTGATGCCCTCAGAGGGGAACCTAGGCTCCAGAAGTGTAGCCTCTTGTGCCCGAGAAGGAAATTAGGGCCATGCAGCAGCTGGGGTGGAGGTGTGCTCATGCTCATGCATATGAATTATGTACGTGTGTGTGTTCATGCACATATGTGTATTCTCTGAACATGCATGTTCTCCTGTGCATATCTGTGTGTAGGCTCATGTGTGCCTGCCTGGAAGGAGAGGTGTTGGCCTCTAACATCTATGAGGTCCTATGTCTGCATGTATGACTGTATCTTGGTGCAGGTGTAGTGTTATGGGGAAGGGATTAAGGTACAGGCTGTGGAGCCAGACTGAATAGTTTCCTATGCTGGCTCTGCCTCTTACAAGCTGAGTGAGTGTCTGTTACTATTAACATCTCTGACTCTCATACTTTTTTCTTTGCCCTTGTTAAACATTTTATTGCTTCTATTTCTTAAACCAGACTACTTGTTTTGAATTCCAGTTTCACCAATTACTAAATGAGTGAATTTGGGCAAGACATTTAGCTTCACTAACCCATGTTGTTCTCATATAAATGCCATGGCAATCAGAATTTTAGATAGAATTTTTTTCTTTTTTTCCATTTACATATACTTTATTTTTTAGAGCAGATATAGGCTCTCAGTGAAATTGATCAAAAGTTTAGAGTTCTCACATATGCTCTACCCCCATACATGCATAGTGTCCCCCATTATCAATCTCTCCCCAGAGTGGTACATTTGTTATGATTGATGAACCTACACTGACACAAGCCAAAGTCCATGGTTTACATTAGGGTTCACTTTTGCTGTTGTATCTTCCATGGGTTTTCACAAATGTATAATGACTCCACTATAGTATCATAGAGAATAGTTTCCCTGCCCTAAATATCCTCCATGTTCTTCCTATTCCTTCCTCCCTTCCCCTTAACCCCCGTAACCACTGATCTTTTTACTGCCTCCATGGTTCTGCCTTTTCTAGAATGTCTTATAGTTGGAATCATGTAGCATGTAGCCTTTTCAGAAAGATTCTTTCATTTAGTAATATGCATGTAAGTTTTCTCTATGTGTTTTCGTGGCTGGATAGCTCATTTCTTTTTAATGCCATGTAATATTCCGTTGTCTGAATGTATCACAGTTTATTTAACCATTCACCTAATAAAAGATGTCTTTTTTTTTAAGTAGCCAGAAATAATTTTATTGTTACACAGGGCATGCAAAAATTTATTCTGCCTCCTGACACAGTCTTCTTTGTTGTGTATGCTGCCTTAGTTTATAAGCACTGCCTCTATCTTCCAGTCTGACCCTCACAGCACCTTTGAGAGGGACCCATGTAGGGGCCTCTCTCACACTTCACAAGTGAGGCAGAGTGGTCCTCTGACTTGCCAAGGTCACAATTAGGGTGGGGCTGGAATGGGATCCTGGTCTTATGATTCCTTATCTTGTTCCTGACTCCTAGGCAGCCTCTGAGTCATAGCAGCTATACTACCTTCCTAACAAGGGGCAGGCATGTTGGGTTAGTGCAGGGCCTGGGGGTGGATGGATTCCATGAGGTGAATTTAAAAACGCTAAGGCTTTCTAGAGGGAAGCTGAAAGCTGACCATGGTAAAAGAGGCTCGGGACATGTCCCCAGTGTCTTTATGTCTGTGGAACCTGGCTGACTTCACCTTCTTCTTTTGAACTTTCTCCGTCCATGAAGCCCTGGTTATTCCTGTTTCTGTGCAGCAAGCCAGGGTACATATGATGCAGATCAGTAGGGCCCTAGCTCAGAAGAACTGAATTTCTGGGTACACTGCTAGAAATTCCTTTATTGTATATGTCTGGAATTCCTGATACATCCAGAGAAAACCACTCTCAGAGCACCTCTCCTGTCCAGGGATGCATTGGCTCTGGAGAGCGCAGGACTGTTTGTAGTTATAAGTCCTGCACCAGGTTCCAGCCTAACCAGCTTTCAGCTTCTTCTCTGTGAATTTTGGCTGATGGGGCATCTCCTGGAGATTGCTTGGCTGAAAAGAGATCCGCCTTTGGTTAAATACATCAATATCCTCATCTCTGGTGTTTGCCTCTTGAAACCTATTCTTGGCTTATATGACTACCCTTTATCAGTCCTTTTGCTAATTCCTTCTCCATCAGACTCTTCAACATCAGAAACACTCTGCACCCTTCCGTAGGCCTACCTCAGCTTTCATGTTTCACAATCTTCCTTGTTTATATCACTCACTCTGATAAAAAGACATATGTTCAAGGAACTAAATTTTTCTTAGTTCAGTATTGAGCATTATCAAACATTTATGAGTATGTAATGAGCTTGCATTAGAAGAACCCAGTACATTTCCCTTTACAATTTTCCCATCAAAGGACTTGCCTGTGGTATTGTTTCACCATTGTATTCAACCACTTCCCAGGCATGTTTATGGTGGAAGGAGGAGCTGTCAAGGAGTTTCCTGGTCTACTCCCAAGGACCGTAGAGAGCTGTTCACCCAACCTGGCAAGGTGTTCAGAATGTCTGCTTAGAACTTTGATTATATTTACTTTCAGAAGGGATTTATCTTATTTTTGTCAATGCTTGTTAATAATTTTTCAAGTTAACTGCTGGGCTCCCTTCTTTGGATAGCAACACTTTTATTAAAGTCCCAGATACTACCTGCCCAAATCAGCTCACTCCTTCTGAAGGGTTACAGGACACATTGTGGGAATTTCCTCATATTCTGACAAAGACACCACGGTATGTCAGATGAGAAGGTTAGAACTAACCTGTGGGCCATACTGGTAACTCTTTAACCCCAAAATGCTATCTTGTGGTAACTTAGTATCTAGAATTCCCTTTAGTTTGAACTTGTAGAATATTTGTAGGATCATGCACAAATATTTTGATTTCCTAGTGACTATGTATTGTTGAGAAAAAGTGAGTTTGGGGCTGATGGCAGAGAGTGGTCAAAACTAAAAACATATGTTAGGTTACGTTATCTTGGACCAAAGGACTGAATTAGCTCTACAAGTTACTGGAATGTGTCATTAATGATTTACGTATTTAATATAGGCCAGGCATTCTTCACATTCTATTGTGATGTGTTTTACCGGTTGAGCATAAAAGCACATCAATAGAGGAAGTGGAAAGGGTCCAGATCTTCCAGGCCTGCATCCCGAAAGCTGAGTGATTCATGGAAGACAGTGGTGAAAGCCAGGGGTGCCCCTACTAATATGAAGGCCACTGCAAAAGGAGTTTGTTTCCTGGAATGAGGGTTGCTTCCTGATAATTGGAAGAGGACATAGTGACAACAGTGGCCAGGACCTTGATGTTGGGCCCTAGGTGTTCCTATCTTCCGTTAGGCTGCTATACACCTCTTGTTATGTCGTTAAGGCCAAAAGACTTGTAGTCAACTTCAGGTCCTGCCATCAACTAGCTTTTGATTTATAAAAGATGGTGGTTGTAAAAACTTGAAGTAATTGAAGGAAAAGGATTCCAAAGAGACTATATACCTTACATTACTATTGTTATTGATGATGACATAATCAGAGAAGAATTGATTAACCTACAAATTCACACTTATGTATTTGTGATATTAGAGCTCTTTAGCAGTCATTAATGCAGTTCTTCAAATACTTCTCACTCTCCATTTTACAGATACATCTTTGGGTTGTGCCTCCCGGCTCCCCTATGTTTGGTGGGTGATGAGATTAGCTGTGGACAATGAGTTGTGGTCAGAAGTGGTGTGAGTCATTTCTGGAGCAGAGTCTTTAATTGCCAGTGCACAATCTTTTTTTTTTTTTTAATTTTTTGTTCATTGCAGAAACATTGATTTAGAACATTGTATAAATTTCAGGTGTACATCATTATACCTCTATTTCTGCATAGATTACATCATGTTCACCACCCAAATACTAATTACAACCCATAACCACACACATGTGCGGAATTATTGCTTTCGCCCTCCTCCCTCCCTCCTTCTCCTCTGGTAACCACCAATCCAATCTCTGTCTCTATGTGTTTGTTCGTTGTTGTTATTATCTACTACTTAATGAGGGAAATAATACCGTATTTGACCTTCTCCCTCGGACATATTTCACTTTGGATAATACCCTCAATGTCCATCCATGTTGTCACAAATGGCTGGATTTCATCGTTTCTTATGGCTGAGCAGTGCATAATCTTCAAGAGCCTTTCTCAGCTTCTGGCAGAGTGATGATTAATGTTTAAAATGGTGACTGCTCCATCAACTTTGGTCCTTGAGTGTTTAAAAAGAGCAACACCCTTATATGTTTTTACAGAGGAAATGCAATGTGAATAAGAAATAAACCTTTGGATTTAAGGTCCAAAGATTTTGAGAGTGTTTGTTCCACAGAATCACCTAGCTTATCCTGACTTATACACATTGCTTTTTCCAGGATATAAAGGGCATTTCTGTGAGGTTGTGGTCATGCGGGAAAGGAAGATTTAAAAGAGAAGGGAAAAAGAGTCAAGTATTGAGAATTCACCTTGTGAGGCCACTTTGGTGTTGGAGGGGGGGTGTAAATCATCTTTGTAAATTCTTCTATCTGTCCAGCCTTATTCTCCCTGCTCTAAAATAGACCAAGCCTCAGAGGACTTTTCATTGTTTCTCCAACACATTCCAATGTTTATTGCCTCTACCTGCATTGGTGGTTTCCACTATTTGAAATGCTCTGCCCATTCTCTCATTTATTGAACTTTGTCTTTCAAAATCAGTCCCTCTTTAAGGAAAATGTTAGGTCCTTCCTCAAAGAATCTTCCCCAATTCCCTGTAAAATCCATGTAATGTCTTATTTTAAAAAGTAATAGGGCTTTATAATTCCTTGAATACTAGCCAATGTCAGGCTTGTAGAAGAGTTATTTGGAAATAGCTTTATTCCACTCCAGGTGGCAGAAACTGTTTTCCAGAAATATGGAATCCTAGCAATACCCAGCCTGGAATTGAACATATATTTGGTCAATGTCATTCACAGAAACCAACTATTCTAGCTTCTGGGTCAATGCTCTTTTTGCTATTCAACACCATCTCTCAAGACCTCTTTGGGTGCCATGTGAAAAATGGGTAGGAAGGAAGGTTACCTAATCATCTTTTAGGTCATCTCTCAATTATAACATTCTACATTGTTATTCTTTCTACAAGTGAATTCTGAAGCTTAATTTTCTCATACCCATCTTCATATCTTTGTTCCTTAGGCTGTAGATGAAAGGGTTCAGCATGGGTGTCACTACTGTGTACATGAGTGTGGCAACCCGGTCCTTCACCACTGAGTACATGGATAGGGGCCTAAAATAGACATAGATGATACTCCCATAGAACAAGACCACTATGGTGAGGTGGGAGCCACAGGTGGAGAAGGCCTTCCACTTCCCGGCTGCAGAGGGGATTCTGAGCACAGTAATGATGATTCTCAGGTAGGAGAAGAGGATGCATAGGAAGGGGGTCACAATGACAGCCAGGGTCTCCGTCATGACCACCATCTGGTTGGAGGAAGTGTCAGAGCATGATAGCTTTAGCACAGGCTGAGTATCACAAAAAAAGTGTTTAATGACATGGGAGGCACAGAAAGACAGGCGGGACATGAGTAGCACATAAAAAATGGAGTGCAGGTGGGAGATGGTGCAAGAACCCATCAACATGAGGAGGCAACGCCATGGGTTCATAACCACATCGTAATGGAAGGGGTTGCAGATGGCTACCAGGCGGTCTATGGCCATGGAGGCCAGCAGGTAACTGTCAGTGTTCCCAAAAGCTAGGAAGAAGTACATCTGGACCAGGCAGCCCACGTAGGAGATAGACTTTGTTTGTGATAGCAAATTCACCAGCATCTTGGGCACAATGACTGTTGTGAAGCAGATATCCATGAAGGACAGGTTGCTGAGAAAAAAGTACATAGGTGTATGGAGCCGGGAGTCAGAGTAAATGGCCAGGTTGATGAGTATGTTCCCCATCATGGTGACCAGGTACATGATGAGGAAGATGGCAAAAAGTGGTTTCTGTAGCTGAGGGTTGGAAGAGATGCCCAGGAGGATAAATTCTGATGTGCTGCTGCTGTAGTTTTTTATCTCCATGTCTCTGACTTTCTGGACAGGATTTGGAAAAGCAGTGGGAGAGCTATGAAGGTAATTTCATCAAGACAGCTTCTTCTCTAACCTCCAGCCTATAAAATATTAAATAAAAACACTGCTATTTTTTAGAATAAGAAATATTTACTTTAACAAATACTGTTATACATCGCTTAACGATGAGGACAAGTTCTGACAAATGCATCATTGGGCCATTGTGTAATTGTGTGAACAACATAGGGTGTACTTACCCAAACGTAATTTGTATAGCCTACTACATACCTAGACTATATGGTACTAATCATATGTGACCACCTACATATAAGTGGTCTGTATTTGACCAAAACGTCGTTATGTCGTGTGTGAGTGTACAGAGAAATAGGGGGTAATATCTAACTACTAAAAGTTAAAAAATTTCAAGCTGATTCCTAAATGAGAAACTCAAGTTTCCCCACATATTCTTAGGAACTTCTATGTAGCCCGATTTGTCTCAGTTCTTCTCAATTTTCTTTCTAAAGATTCTTCTTCAGTTGTTTCTTGACTAAATCCTTAGCCTCCTTTTTCCCCTCTTCCAGGGGAAGATGCTGCTGGGTCCCACCTTCAATCAGGATGCAATCAGGATACAAGGGGTCCCAATGAATGAGGTTCTCTCCTACTCACAGGTACAGAGGTGTTGGTGGTGGTAGTGGGCATAGAATAAAAGGGAGCAACAGATTTATTGAACAGGTGTTGGTACCCACAAAATTCAGATGAGACTTCATTAAGTCTTCAAAACAAAATGTATTTAATATTTATTTGAGCACTTATGTTTGGCTAACATGATCTGAAACTTAAATTATACGTTTTACGTTCAGAGGTGCCACTCAAAATAGGAGTATTACTAGGAAGAGCCTATGTTACTGAGATCAATTCTTTAAATATGTTATTTTTTTGATTAAAAACCTGTGAAGTCCTCATTCTAGATATTTAAATATTACAGGAATATTGGACAATGTTGTATGTCAATTATGTCTCAATAGAGCTGGAAAAAAGTCAATTCCTCTCAAATTAATAAAATTCAATGAACCTAAATAACGCTCCAAGGGAATTTTTAATGGGACTTTTGAGAAGGTCATTCTAACCATAATCTAGAGGAGAAAATGTCTAAGGAAAGCCAGGATAATTTGAAAAAATTAGAATAATGATAGAGAACTTTTGTAACCCACAATCAGAGCATGTAATAATAAGAAACAGTAAGATAATGGTACACACAGAAAAAAACACGTGAATGGACCAACATAAAGAATTCTATATACTTGTATTTGTACATGTATATAGATCTTAATCTATATGGAACTTAATGTATAATAAAGATTTATTTTATAGCAATGGAGAAAGAATGGACTATAAATGTGATATTTATGTCAGTTGGCTGAATATTTGGAAAATAAGGCTAGATTTCTGTCCAACCCACACAGAGAAATAAAACCAATAAAATGAAGATTCTAAAAGTAAAAAATCCACACAATTTTATAAGTATTAGCCAAAAATAAAGGAACATATTTTAATTCTCTGAAGAAGGAGATGCCATTTTAAGAAAGAAATAAAATGTAGAGGCAAGAATGACTAAATTCTATAGCTGAAAATTTGAAAATTATGTTAAAAGAGACCATAAGCAAAGCTAAAATATAAACTATTCACTCAAAGAAAATGTCTGAATCATATTTACCAAAGAAAACTTACGAGAAAATGTTCAACCTCATTGGTAATCAGAAAATATAAATTAGACTGAAATACAATTTTCACCCATGAGATTATCAAGAAAATGGTTTTGAAATATCCAAAAGGAAAGAGATCCTCACAATTAGTAGTAGTGAGAGGGTAGTCAGTGTAGGGCTTTTGGTAGTCTCTATCAGAATTGAAAATCTACATCTCATTACCCTATAATTCCACTTATAGAAATATATCCTTTAAAAATAGTCATATATGTGTAGCACAAAGATATGTACACACATTATCATTATAGCATTGCTTATAATACAAACAAAACCAACCAGCCAAACAACACAACCCACAGAACAAAAAACCTATATATCCACAAATAGGTGAATTATTAAAACAATTTGTAGTGCATTCTCGTGACTCAGTATCATCAGTCTCTAAAGAAGTAAGATGGCTAATGTTAGCCAATATTTATTAACACTCAATATATGTCACACGCTGAGCTAAGTGCTTTGAGTTTCTTTTATCATTTTATTTTCTCCAAACTGTAAGACATGGGCACCTATATTATCCCTATTTTACAGATCAAAAAAATAGAATTTAGCCAAGTTAAGTAACTTACCAGATCCTACAGTTAGTCAGTGGCTGAGCTGGGATTTGAATTCAGGAATCTGATGGCAGAGCGGAAGCTATTCTTCGCTAAACTATGTTATCACTCTGACACTACTGTCTGTGATATATTGTTAGGTGATAAAAGCAAGTTGCAGAACAATGCATATAGGATAATCCCAGTTGTAAAGAAAATACGTGTTTTATATTTGTGCTCGTTTGGTGTGTGTGTTTATGTGTGGGTCGTTGCCTTCTGAAGTGAGCTTGGAGGGATGGAGTGAGGAGTTCCTTCCATATTTAACTTTATATTATATTGTTGGCTTTTCAAACTAAGTGATGCATGTTTCTTTGTATTAATTTTCTAATTAAAAAGGTGAAAATTCTTTATAATTCCACTTCCCAGAAACTAGAGTTGTGTCCATATTTTAAAGTTATTTTTGTCTGCATAGATCTATATGCATATTATACTCAGGAATGGGGTCATACTATTTATAGAATCAGGAAAAGTGAGGAAGATCACATGAAGCTGTTGCCCCCACAGTCTCTCTTCCCAAAGACTCCTCAGTCTTCCTACCTGTGGGGTTGACAGAAGAGGTTCAGGGTTCTCAACAGGCGTGGGGTTCTGCCAGCGGTTATGATCAGCTCTGAATCTCCAGGGAAGGAGGCTTCTTGAAGTGCAGATCTAGCTTCAGAAATATGCTGGTCCTTCTTTCTACCTACAGTGGGAGTTGATGATGGAAAGGGAGACCCAGGGGCCTGTATTTTCCACAAGACAGTTCCCTGGGGGAATTGGCCCTGCCCTCTTCTCAGGAGAGGAGAACATTACTGATGCCCTCTGAGCTCTGTGTTCAGGAGCCTCTGGGGAACCTGGGCTCAGATGTGTAGCCTCTTATGCCCGGGAAAGGAATTAAGGCCATGCAGTAGCTGGGGTGGATGTGTAATCATGCATGTGCATGTGGACTATGTACTTGTGTGTGTTCATGCACATATATGTGTTCTCTGTACATGCATGTGCTCCTGTGCTTGTCTGTTTATAGGCTTATCTGTGTCTACCTGGAAGAGGAGGTGATGGCCTCTGACATCTCTGAGGTTCTATGTGTGCATAGATGACTGTATCTAGGTACAGCTGTAGTGTTTTGGGGAAGGGATTAAGGTACAGACTCTGCAGCCAGACTGAATAGATTCAGATGCTAGCTAGACTCTTACAAGCTGTGTGAGCCTTTGCAATACTTAACTTCTTTGGGTCTCATAGTTTTTGGTTTGCCTTTCTTAAACATTTTATTTCTTCAATTTTTTAAGCCAAACTAGTTGTTTTTGAATCCCAGTTTCACCAATTACTGAACGAGTGAATTTGGGCAAGATATTTATCTTCACTCACCTCCATTTTTCTCATATATAAATGGCAGAGCAATCACAACTTTTAGATAAAGATTTCCTTTGTTTGGTATTTTTCCATTTATAGAGACTTTATTTTTATTTTTTTATAGTGAAGTGTATGTTTACTTTTTAGGAAGTGTTTTGGTGGAGATTCTGGGTTTATTAATAAGAATTTTCTATAATTTCCTCCTCCTGCCTTATAGAGACTTTATTTTTTAGAGCAGTGATAAGTTCACAGAAAAATTGATCAGAAAGTGCAGAGTTCCAATATATCCCTTACCCCCATACACACATAACCTTCACCATTATTAACATCCCCCACCAGAGTGGTACATTTGTTATGATTGATGAGCTTACAGTGATACAGTGATACATCATCACCCAAAACCCATAGTTTACATTAGGGTTCACTCTTGGTGTTGTACCTTTTATGGGTTTTGAAAATGTTTAATGACAGCATTGTAGTATCATAGAGAATAGTTTCACTGCCCTAAAAATCATCTGTACTCTGTATATTCATCCTCTCTTGCCTTTAACCTCTGGCAATGACTGATATTTTTACTATCTCCACAGTTTTGCCTTTTCTAGAATGTCTTCTAGTTGGAATCATATAACAAGTAGCCTTTTCAGATGGATTCTTTTATTTAGTCATATGCACATAAGTTTCCTTCATGTGTTTTCATGGCTTGCTAGCCCATTTTTTTCTAGTGCTCTGTAATAGTCCATTGTCTAGATATACCACAGCTTATCCATTCATCTATTGAAGGATATCTTATTTTAGTAAGTAACCCAGAGATGATTTCGTTGTTACACAGGGAAAGCAAAAAATGTATCCTGCCACTGGACAGAGTCTTCTGTGTTGTGTATGCTGATTCAGTTTACAAGCACTGCCTCTTACAGTCCGAAACCTGCAGCAGCTTTGAGAGGGATCCACATGGGTGTCCTTTCTACCACTTCACAAGTGAGGCAGGGTGGTCCTCTGACTTGCCATGGTCACATTTGGGTGGGACTGGAATGGGATCCTGGTATTATGGTTCCTTATCTGGTTCTTGACTCAAAGGCTGCCTGTGAGTTACAGCAGCAGCTATACCACCTCCCCAGCTAGAGGTAGGTGTGGTGGGTTAGGGCAGGGCCTGGAGATGGATGGATTCCATGAAGAGAAACTAAAAACGCTAAGGCATTCTAGTGGGAAGCTGAAAGCTCACCATGGTTAAAGAGGCTTGGGACCAGGTCCCCAGTGTCTTTATGCCTATGGAACCTTGCTGATATAACCTTCCTCTTTTGAACTTTCTCCGTCCATGAAGCCCTGGTTATTCCTGTTTCTGCGCAGCAAGCCCAGGGTACATATGATGCAGATCAGTAGGGCACTAGCTCAGATGAACTGAGTTTCTGGGTACACCATTAAGAATTCCTTTGTTAGAAGGAG
The DNA here is from genome assembly GCF_020826845.1 of Diceros bicornis minor. Taxonomy (NCBI): domain Eukaryota; kingdom Metazoa; phylum Chordata; class Mammalia; order Perissodactyla; family Rhinocerotidae; genus Diceros; species Diceros bicornis. Next base: position 31,444,498 of record NC_080767.1, on the reverse strand, counting down.
TTGTAAGAAGTCCTGACACATCCAGAGAAAACCACTCTCAGAGCACTTCTCCCGTCCAGGGATGCATTGGCTCTGGAGAGCTCAGCAGTGTTTGTAGTCATAGTCCTGCACCAGGTTCCAGGCTAACCAGCTATTCAGCTGCTTCTGTGTGAAGTTCTGCTGATGGGGCATCTCCTGGAGATTGCTTTACTGAAAGGAGATTCACCTGCTGTGGGGGAAAATACTTCCATATTCTCATCTCTGGTGTCTGCCTCTTGAAACATGTTTTATTATTGGCTTATATGAGTACTCTTCTTCAGTCCTTTTTGGTAATGTCTTGTCTATCAGACTCTTCAATGTCAGAAATACTAAGCACATTTTCCTAGGCCCTCCTCAGCTTTCTTGTTTCACATCCTTCCTTGTTTATGTCACTCATTCTGAAAAAATGGCAAAATATTTTCAAGGAACTAAATTTTGTTTAATTCAGTATTGAGCAAAATCTCCTACATTTACGTATATGTAATGAACTTGCAGTGGAAGGACATTTCCCTTCACAATTTCTCACGAAAGGACATGTCTATATTATTATTCCACTATTGTATTCGACCTGCCTCCCATGTATCTATGTGGTGAGAAGAGAGGCCTGCAAGGATTTTCCTTGTCTTCTCCCAAGGACCACAGAGAGCATTCCAGTCAACCTGGCAAGGTGCTGGAGGTTGGCTTAGACCTTTCCTCTGACTATATCTATTTTCCAAGGGGATTTATTTTATCCTCTCAATGTTTATTAGCAATTTCCTAAGTTAACTTCTGGGCTCCCGTGTTTAGATAGCAAAACTTTTATTAAAGTCTCCAGATACTACCTGCTCATGTCAGCTTACTCCTTCTGAAGCCTGGCCAAGTATCTTGTGGGAATTGCATGATATTCTGACAGAAACAATACTCTAGCTCTGACTGAGGAGGTTAGGGCTAACCTGAGTACCATATGGGTAACTCTTTCATCCCAATGTGCCATTTCCTGGTACTTTATTAACTAGAGTTCCCTTTAGTGTGAACTTTTAGAATATTTCTAGACTTATACATAAAGATCTTGATTTCTCAGTGACTATGTGTTGTTGAGAAAAAGCAGTTTGGGGCTGATGGCAGAACGAGGTTAGAACTAAAAAAATATGTTAGGTTTCCTGGGACCAAAGGACTTCAGTAGTTTTATAAGTTACTAGAAGGTGTCATTAAATGATTTACTCATTCAATATATACCAGGAATTCTTCACATTCTAAAGTAGTATATTTTACTTGGTTAACCATGAGAAAACTATGGCACCTCAACAGAGGAAATAGAAAAGGCCCAGATCTCCTAGGCCTGCATCCCCAAGCTGAGTGATTGATGAGCAACAGTGGTGAAAGCCAGGTGTGCCAGTACCAATATGAAGGCCACTGCAAATGGAGTTTGTTCCTTGGACTGGTGGTTTCCCCCTGATATTTGGAAGAGAACATAGTGATAGCAATGTCAGGGACCGTGACTTCAGGCCCAGGGTGGTCCTGTCTTCTGTTAGGCTGCTCTACACCTCTTGTTGTGTCATTAAGTACAAAAGACTTGTAGTCAACTTCAGGACCTGCCATCAACAAGCTTATGATTTATAAAAGCTGGTGATTGTTAACTTGATGAAATAATTGAGGCAAAAGGATAACAGAGAGAGTATATATCATATATTATTATTGTTTTGGACAATGACATAATCAGAGAAGGATTAATTAAGCTACAAATTCACACTAATGTATTTATGTGTTATTACAGTGTGTAGAAGTCATCAATGCAGTTCACCAAATACTTCTGGCTCTCTATTTTACAAATATGTTATTGTATTGTGCCTGTTGGCTCTCTTGTGTTTCGTGGGGTCATGAGATTAATTGTGGACAATGAGTTGTGGTCAGAAGTGGTGTGAGTCACTTCTGGAGCAGAGTATTTAATTGTCAGTGCAAAATCTTCAAGAATATTTCTCCACTTCTGAAAGAGTGATGATTAACATTTACAATAGTGACTGCTCCATCACCCCTGGTCTCTGAGCATTTAAAAAGATCAGCTATACTTCCATGTGGTGGACATGCAGTGTGAATAAAAAATAGACTCTTGGTTTTAAGGTCTAAAGATTTTGAGGGTGATTGTTCTGCGGCATAAGTTAGCTTATTCGGACTGATACATACTGCTTTTTCTAGGATATAAAGGGCATTTCAATGGGGTTTGTGGTCACGTGGAGAAAGGAAGAATTAATAGGGAAGGGAAAAGGAGTCGAATATTGAGGATTCACATTGTGATGACACTGGTGTTGTTGGAGCTGTAAATATGCTTTGTAGATTCTTCTATGTATCCTGCCTTATTCTCTCTGCTCTCAAATTGAGCAAGCCTCACAGGGCTTTTGAAATGTTCCTCAAACACATTCCAGTGTTTATTGCATCTACCTGCTTGGGTGGTTTCTAGTATTTGAAATGCTCTGCCCATTTCCTTGTCTACTGAACTTTCGTCTACTGAACAGTCCATTATTAAGGACAAATTAGGCGATTCCTTAAAAGGTCTTCCCCAATTCCATATGAAATCCATGTAACGTCTTATTCTGAAAACTCATAGGACTTTATATGTCCTTGAGTACTATCTGATGTCAGGCTTATGGAAGAGTCATTTGGAAATAGATTTATTCCACTATATGTGTGGCAGAAACTGTTTTCCTGAAATCTGATTTCCTAGCACTACATGGCCTGGGAATGAACATATATTTGGTCAAGTCATTGATATAAACCAAGTATTCTAGCTTCCAGGTCAATGCTCTTTTTGCTATTCAACACCACCTCTCATGACCTCTTTGGGTGCCATGTGAAAAATGGGTAGAAAGGAAGGTTGCCTAATCATCTTTTAGGTCATATTTCAATTATGACATTCTATGTTGTTATTGTTTCTATGAATGGATTCTGAACCTTAATTTTCTCATACCCATCTTCATATCTTTGTTCCTCAGGCTGTAGATGAAAGGGTTCAACATGGGTGTCACTACCGTGTACATAAGTGTAGCAACCCTGTCCTTCACCACTGAGTACATGGACAGGGGTCTGAAATACACATAGATGATACTCCCATAGAACAAGACCACTACAGTGAGGTGGGAACCACAGGTGGAGAAGGCCTTCCGCTTCCCGGCTACAGACGGGATTCTGAGCACAGTAATGATGATTCTCAGGTAGGAGAAGAGGATGCACAGGAAGGGGGTCACAATGACAGCCGGGGTCTCGGTGATGACCATAATCTGGTTGGGGGAAGTGTCAGAGCAGGATAGCTTTAACACAGGGTGGGTATCACAAAAAAAGTGCTTAATGACATGGGAGGCACAGAAAGACAGGCGGGACATGAGTAGTACATGAAGCATGGAGTGCGGGTGGGAGATGGTGCAAGAACCCAGCAACATGAGGAGGCAACGTTGTGGGTTCATAACCACCTCATAATGTAAGGGGTTGCAGATGGCTACCAGGCGGTCTATGGCCATAGAGGCCAGCAGGTAGCTGTCGGTGTTCCCAAAGGCCATGAAGAAGTACATCTGAATGAGGCAGCCCGTGTAGGAAATAGATTTTGTCTCTGATAGTAAATTTGCCAGCATCTTTGGCACAATGTCTGTTGTGAAGCAGATATCTGTGAATGACAGGTTGCTGAGAAAAAAGTACATAGGTGTATGGAGCCGGGAGTCAGAGTGAATGGTCAAGATGATGAGTACATTCCCCACCACAGTGACCAGGTACATGATGAGGAAGATGTCAAAGAGAGGCTTCTGTAGCCGAGGGTTGGAAGCGATGCCCAGGAGGGTAAAGCCTGGTGTGCTGCTGCTGTAGTTCTTTATCTCCATGTCTCTGACTTCCTAAACAGTGGGAGAGATATGAAGGAGAATTTGATTAAGACAGTTTCTTCACTATCATCCAAACTATAACAAAAGTGTCCACTGCTATTTGTTAGGAGATTAAAGAATATTTGCTTTTAGAAATACAGTCACGCACCCTATAACAATGGGGCTACAGTCTGAGGAATGTGTCTTTGGGTGATTTGTACTTTGTGAAAATATCATAGAGTGTAGTTACACAAACCTAGATAACCTAGGCACTACACATCTAGGCTATATGGTACTAAACTTATGGGACCACCTTGGTATATGAGGTCTGTTGTTGACAAAATGCCGTTATGTTGAGCATGACTGTATAGAGAAACAGGGATTGGTATCCAATAAGGGGAATGTTAAAAAATTGCAAGCTGCTTCCTTAATGAGAAACTACAGGTTTCCCACATGTCCTTAGGAACTTCTACGTAGCCTGATTTGTCTGAGTTCTTCTCAATACTCTTTCTAAAGATTTTTCTCCAGCTGTTTCTTGACTAAATCCTTAGCTTTTTTTTTCCCCCTTCTTTCAGGGGAAAAGGCTGTTGGGTCCCACCTTAAATCAAGAAACTTTCATACAAGGGGTCCCAATGAATGAGGTTCTTTCCTACTCAGAGGTGCAGAGGAGTTGGCAGTGGTACTGAGAATAGGACAAAATTGAGCAACAGATTTAGTCAATGCTCTTTGGTACCAACAAAACTCAGATGAGACTTCATTAAATCCTCACAGCAAAATGCGCTTAATGTTTATTTGAGCATTTCTGTTTAGTTCACATGATCTGGACACTTAAATTATAAGTTTTTGCTTCAGAGATGCCACTCAAATTAGGAATATTACCAGAAACCCTATGTTACAGAGATTAATCCTTTAAATATATTAGTTTTTTTTTGATAGAAACTATGAAGTCCTCATTCTAAACATTCACATATTACAGGAATATTGGACAATGTTATATGTCAGTCATATCTTAACAGCTGGGAAAAAATCAATTCCTCTCAAATAAAAATTTTCATGGGCTGTTAGCATTTTGGCAGAGTGAGTTGTTCCCTTTTTCTCTCTTCTTTCCATTACTACCAGTGGGACATCCATTGACCAACAAAGACTCCCTACATAGCATATCAGAATGCCTGGGAGATCTATGCATATGTCCATTTGAAAGTGGTTGGACCAGACCTCCGGGAGGCAGTAGAACTAGGGGAGTATCCCTCTCCACCTTCACCAGCAATGATGATCCAAAACATGGATGCTCTTGGCAGAGACAGCAGTGCTATGACTTGAGATTTAAAGGAGTACACTGGTCACATCAGTGGCAGAATCTTTAGTAGCAGCAACTATACTTGCACCATAGAACCTGCCCTCCCCAAATGGTGGTGGCACCTGTCTTTCCAGCAGTGGGGACATCAACCAAAGCTCAGATATCCCCAGCAGGGTTGGTGGTGCCCTGACCTGAGGTTTCAAAAAGTATACTGGCACATGCTAGTGACCAGAGGCTGCAGGAGCTGCAATGACAATTGCAGCTTAGCCTCTGCCCTCACTCCTAGTGGCTCACATAACCTGAGGCTCCAGGAAACACAGCCATGCTGGTGAACCAGCCCTCTTTCCCACCCAAGGCAGCAGCAACTCTGACCCCAGTTTTCCAGCATCAAGGTTTGCATCTAAAACACAGATATCACCATCAGGGTGGTGGTGCCCTGACTCGAAGTCAAAAAGGACACCAGTGGTGCCAGCAACCGAACAGTGCAGGAACAGCAGTGGCACAGTTGGATTAGACCCTGTCCCTCACCCAGCAGTGGCAGGTGGCACATGTCACCTGAGACTTCAGGAGCCACAGGAGAATTCATAACCCCGCCCCCAGTAGTGGCACCGGACATTGGCTTTACAAGCAGTGGGGGCTACATACAAGACCACGGACCCTGGCAGCAACAGTGATACCTGTGAACCCAGAACCCCTGGCAGCAGTGCTGCTAGCACCCCCAGATAACCTGAGAGCAGCAGCACAGGTGGTTTACAGAGTGGCAGCACTCAAGCCTGAGGAGAGCCCACAGAAAGCCAGTGGGGGAACACGAGACTTAGGCAACCCCAGAATCAGCAGAAGTGCTTGCAACATGGTGACCTAGTGGTGACACATGGGACTGCAGCAACATCGTAAGCAGCAAGGCACCAGCAACCTCGGAGGCACAATCAGCACAAGGAGGGCACTGACAATGCCTCTGGCAGAGGAAGTGGAGGGTGAAAGTGCAGACTCAAATACAACCAGAAACAGCTCAGAATTAAAGTAACCAAAGCCTTAACCAAATAGGAAATGTGTTTACTACCACAAATGCACTAGCAGAGAATCAACTCATCAAGCACCATGAAGAACTGCCGTAACACGTTAGAACAGAGAGAAAATAACAACTCTCTAGAAACCAAACTTGAAGTCACAGAAGATTACAATTTAACTGATAGAGAATTAAAATAGCCGTCATGAAGAAACTCAGAGTTACAAGAAAACTCACAAAGACAGTTCAATGAGGTCAGGAAAAAAATTAATGGACAAAAGGAGAACTTCATCAAAGTGATTGAAACGCTAAAACAAAACACAATGGAAATTCTGGAGATGAAGAACACAATTAATGAGATGAAAAATAAAGCAGAAATCATTGGATATAGGGCAGACTGTATGGAAGAGAGAATTAATGAACACGAAGATAGAAATTAAGAAATGATTCAAGAGAAAGAGGAGAGAGAACTAAGATATTTTAAAAATGAAGAAATTCTATGAGAAATATCTGACTCAATTAGGGAAAACAGCATAAAGATAACGGGTACCCCAGAAGGAGAAGAGGGAGAGAAAGGATCAGAGAGTGTGTTCAAAGAAGTAATAGCTAAGAACTTCCTAAACCTGGGGAGGGAACTGTATATAAAAGCACAGGAAGCTAATAGAACTCCTCATCATCTCAATGCAAAAAGACCTTCTCCAAGGTATGTTATATTAAAGCTATGAAAAGTCAATGAGAAAGAAAGAGAATTAAGTGTGGCCAGAGAGAAGAAAATCACTTAGAAAGGAACCCTCATCAGGCTTTCAGCGGATTTCTCAGCAGAAACTCTACAGGCTAGGAGAGAGTGGAGTGATATATTCAAATATTGAAAGAGAAAAACTATTGCCCAAGAATACTCTATCCAACAAAGTTTTCCTTCAGACATGAAAGAGAAATAAAGGCTTTCCGAGACAAACAAAAGCTGATGGAGTTCATTGCCACTAGACATGCCTTACAAGTAATGTTGAAAGGAGCCCTCCTACCTGACATAAAAAGGCAAAGGTTTACAAATCATTGAGCAAGGTGATAAATAGAATCAGAAAATTGCAACTGTATATCAGAATAGTTTACTAAACACTTAATTATATTGTAAGGGCTAAAGGGGAATAAAGCATCAAGAATAATTATAACCTTTTCAATTTGTTAACAAACTCACAACACAAAAAAGGATAATTTGTGACAACAAAAACTTAGAAGGGGAAGAGGATAAGGATGGGACCTGCATAGATTAATGGAGATAAGATGCTATCAGCGGAAAAAGGACTACCTCATCTTTGAGATCTTTTGTACAAACTTCATGGTAACCACAAAACAAAAAATCAGAGCAGAGTCACAAATCACAAACAAAGGGGAAACTGAGAAAAACATCACAGGAAACAGCCAAACTGAAATGGCAGACAGAAATACAAGGAAAAAGAAACAATAGAAACATAGAACAATGAGAAAACAAAAGATAAAATGGCAATATTAAGCCATCATATATCAATAATCACTCTAAATATAGATGGATTGAATTCACCAATCAAAAGACATAGAGTGACCAGATGGATTAAAAAACAAGACCTGACAACATGCTGCCTCCAGGAGACCCATCTCAGCTCTAAAGACAAACATAGGCTCAGAGTGAAGGGATGGAACATGATACTCCAAGCAAATGGCAATGAAAAGAAAGCAAGTGTAGCTGTACTTATATGAGACAAAACAGACTTCAGCTAAAAAAGATAACAAGAGTGTAAGATGGACATTATATACTGGTAAAAGGGACATTCCACCAAGAAGACATAAAATTTATTAATATATATGCACCTAATATAGGAGCACCAAAGTATATAAAGCAACTATTAACAGTCCTAAAGGGAGAAACTGACAGCAACACAATAATAGTAGGAGACTTTATCACCCCACTTACATCAATGGATAGATCGTCCGGACAAGAAGTCAACATGAAAACATTGGTCTTAAAGGAAACTCTAGATGAGATGGACTTAATAGATATATATAGAACATTCCATCCAAAAGTAGCAGAATACACATGCTTCTCAAGGGCAAATAGAACATCTCAAAGATCGACTATATGCTGGGAAACAAAACAAGCCACCTTAAATTTAAGATTAAAATCACATCAAGCATCTTTTCCGACCACAATGGTATGAAATTAGAAATCAACTATAAGAAGAAAGCTGGAAAAGTCACAAATATGTGGAGAGTAAACAACACGCTACTGAACAACTATTGGATCAATGAAGAAATCAAAGGAGAAATAAAAAAATACTCAGAGATAAATGAAAATAAGAAGACAACATACCCAAACTTATGGGATGCAGCAAAAGTGAGATAAATAGGGAAGTTTATGGTAATACTGACATACCTGAAAGGACAAGAAAAATCTTAAACAAATAATCTAACACTTCACCTAAAAGCACTACAAAAAGAACAAAGCCCAGATTCAGTAGGAGGAAGGAAATAATAAAAATCAGAGAAGAAATAAATGAAATAGAGACTAAAACAACAATAGAAAGGATCAGTGAAACTAAGAGCTGGTTCTTTGAAAAGATAAACAAAATTGACAAACCCTTAGCTAGACACTAAGAAAAAAAGAGAAAAAACTCAAATAAATAAAATCAGAAGTGATAGAGGATAAAGTAAAATAGTTACCATAGAAATACAAACGATTATAAGAGATACTGTGAAAGCTATACACCAACAAATTGGATAACCTAGAAGAACTGGGTTCTTAAATCGTGCAACCTCCCAAAACTGAATCAAAAAGAAATAGAGAATCTGAATAGAGACCAATCCAAGTAAAGAGATTGAAGCAATAATCAAAAACTTCCTAGAATATGAAAGTCCAGGACCAGACGGCTTCTCTGGTGAATTCTACTGAACATTCAAAGAGGATTTAATACCTAACCTTCTCAAACTCTTCCAAAAAACTGAAGAGGACAGGACCTGTCCAAAGTCATTTTATGAGGTCACCCTTACCGTGATAGCAGAACTGGACATGGACAACACAAAAAAGGAAAATTACAGGCCAATATCGCTGATGGTCATAGATGCAACAAAGAAAATATTAGCAAATAGAATACAACAATACCTTAAAAGGATCACACACCATGATCAAGTGAGATTGATTCCAGAGATGCAGGGATGGCTCAACATTCACAAATTATACAACGTGAAACACCACATTAACAAAATGAAGAATAAAAATGACATGATCATCTCAATAGACGCAGAGAAAGCATTTCACAAGAATCAATATCCATTTACGATAAAAACTCTCAATAAAATAGGCACAGAAGGAAAGTAACTCAACATAATAGAGGCCATATTTGACTAACCCATAGCCAAAATCATACTCAACAGTGAAAAACTTAAAGCTATTCCCCTAAGATAGGATGAAGATGCCCACTTTTGCCACTCTTATTCAACATAGTACTGGAAGTCTTAGCCAGAGCAATTATGCAAGAAAAAGAAACAAAAGGGATCCAAATTGGAAAAGAAGAAGTAAAACTGTCACTATTTGTGGATAACATCATTGTATGTATAGAAAACCTTAAAGAATCCACCAAAAAACTATTGGAAATAATTAAAAAGTACAGCAAAGTTGCAGGATACAAAATAAACATACAAAATCAGTTGCATTTCTATACACTAACAACGAACTAGCAGAAGGAGAAATCAAGAATACAATCTCATTTAAAATTGCAACTAAAAGAATTACATTGATCTTAGCGGTATCTTTTTGAATACCATGTCTCCTCAGGCAAGAGAAACAAAAGAAAAAATGAACAAATGGGACTACATCAAATTAAAAAACTTCTGCACAGCAAAAGAAACCTTGAACAAAATGAAAAGAAAGCCCACTAACTGGGAGAAAATATTTGCAAATCATATGTCCCATAAGGGGTTAAGTTCCAAAATATGTAAAGAACTCATACGACAAAGAAATGAACAACCCAATCAAAAAATAGGCAGAGGATATGGACAGACACTTTTCCAAAGAAGATATACAGATGGCCAAAAGGCACATGAAAAGATATTCGACTTCACTAGTTATTATGGAAATGCAAATCAAAACCACAATGAGATATTACCTCACACCTGTCAGAACGGCTATTAGTAAAAATGAGACATAACAAGTGCTGGAGATGAAGTGGAGAAAAGGGAACCCTCATACACTGCTGGTAGGAATGCAAACTTGTGCAGCCACTACGGAAAACAGTATGGAGATTGTTCAAAAAATTAAAATTAGGAATACCATATGATCCAGCTATTCCACTTCTGGGTATTTACCCAAAGAACATGAATACACGAATTTGAAAAGATATATGCACCCCTATGTTCATTGCAGCATTATTCATGATAGCTGAGACTTGGAAGCAACCTAAGTGCCCATCAATGGATGAATAGATAAAGACATGGTATGCATATACAATGGAATACTACTCAGCCATAAAAAAGACAAAATCGTGCCATTTGTGACAACATGAATGGATTTTGTGGGCCTTATGCTAAACGAAATAAGTCAGACAGAGAAAGACAAATACTGTGTGATTTCACTCATATATGGAAGATGAACAAACAAACACATAGATATGGTGAACAGATTGGTGGTTACCAGAGGGAAGGCGGCAGAGGGTGGGTGAGGGATAAAGGGCCACATATGAATGGTGATGGATGGAAACTAGACTATTGTTGCTGAACATGATGCAGTCTATATAGAAGCTGAAATATAATAATGTACACCTAAAATTTGCATAATATTTTAAATGAATGTGACCTCAATAAAATAAAAAAAATTCAATGCACCTGTAATAACACCTGAAGGGAATTTTTAATGGGACTTGAGAAGATCATTCTAACATTCATCTAGAGGAGTAAATGACTAAGGAAAGATAGAATAATTTTGAAAATATTAGAATAGTGGCAGAGAACTTTTCTAATCTACAGTCATAGCACATAATTATACCAAACAATAAGATAATGGTACACACAGAGAAAAATCCAGGGCCAGCATAAAGAATTCTGTATACCTGTATTTACACATGTATATAGATCGTGATTTATGGAACTTTTATTATATATATGGAATCTTTATTATAATATATAATAAAGATTTATTTCATAGCCATGGAGAAAGGATGGACTATAAGTAAGTGATATTTATGATAATTGGCTGAACATTTGGAAAGAATAAGGCTAGATTTCTATCCAATCCACACCTAGTAATAAAATCCATCTCAATGAACAAATGTACAACTAAAAAATTTAAACCATGCAATAAATATTAGCCAAAAATAAAGGAGCCTACTTCTACGGTCTGAAGATGGGGATGACATTCCAAGAAAGAAATAAAATGTAGAGGCAATGACGACGAAATACTGTATTTGAAAATGTGAAAATGACATGAAAAGAGACCATAAGCAAGGCTAAAATATTGACTCAAAGAAAATATCTGCAACACGTTTACCAAAGAAAACTTACGAGAAGATTTTCAACTTCATTGTTGCTAGAAAATATAAATTAGATTAAAACGCAATTTTTACCCATGAGATTGTCAAGAAAATTTTTTTGACAATATCCACAGGAAAAAGACCCTCACGTCCACTGGTAGTGAGAGGTTAGTCACTGTAGGCCTTTCGATAGTCTCTATCAGAATTGAAAATCTACATCTCTTTATATAATAACTCCACTTATAGAAATCTATCTTTTAAAAATAGTCGTGTATGTGTAGCAGAAAGAAACGTACACACATTTTTATTGTCGCATTGCTCATAATACCCAACGAAACAACACAAAAAACATTCAAAATGACCCACAGAGAAAACAACCTAAATATCCACAGATAGATGAATTATTAAAACAATTTTTAGTGTATTCCCACGACTCGGTATTAGGAAGTCTCTAAAAGAAATAAGATGGCTAATGTTAGCCAACACCTATTAGCACTCAATATGTCACACACTGAGCTAAGTGCTTTGAATGTCTCTTATCCTTTTATTTTCTCCAAATCCTAAGAGATAGGCGCTATTATTATCCCTATTTTATGGATAAAAAAGCAGAATTCAGCAAAGGTAAGTAACTTACCAGGTCCCACAGTTAGTAAGTGGCAGAGCTGGGATTTGAATTCAGGCATCTGATGGCAGAGCAGAAGCTATTCATTGCTAAACTATGTTATCACCGTGACACCACTCTCCATGATATTTTGTTAAGTGACAAAAGCAAGTTGCAGAACAATGAATAGAATAATGCCATTTTTGTAAAGAGATATGTCCTTTATATTTGTGCTTGTTTGGTGTGTGTGTTTATGTGTGTGTCGTTGCCTTCTGTGGTGAGATTGGAGGGATGGAGTGAGTTCCTTAAATATGGAATTCCTTCCATATTTAACTTTATGTTACATTGTATTTCAAACTAGGGACACATGGTTTCTTTGTGTTAATTTTCTAATTTAAAAGGTAAAAGTTCCTTATAATTCCACTTTCCAGAGACCTAGAGTTGTGTGCATATTTCAAGGTTATTTTTTTCTGCATATATCTATACATATACTATGTTCAGGAATGGGGTATAGTATCCATAATGCTTTTTCTCCCCCATAGACAATGTTACAATTAGATAGTTTTGTACAGTAGTCCCCCTTTATCCATGGTTTCACTTTTTGAGGTTTCAGTTACACATGGTCAAACAGAATCCAAAAATATTAACTGGAAAATACCAGAAATAACCAATTCATAGGTTTTAGACTGCATAACTATCCGAGTAGCATGATGAAATCTCGCACTGACCCACTCCGTCTGGCCCAAGAGGTGAATCATCCCTTTGTCTAGCATATCCACGTTGTACATGCCACCCGCCTGGTTGTCACTTAATAGCCCTCTCAGTTAGCAGATCAACTGCTGTGATAGTGCAGTGTTTGTGTTCAAATAACCATAGACATTGTTTGCTTCTGACATCCAACCATTGGCATTGTGGTGGCTGGATGATCCTCCTTCTGAAATATCATCCAAAAGTCAATAGTAGCCTAGAGCCACATCAAAATGCTATGTCTTTCTCTTCACTTCATCTCTTCATGTAGATGTTGTATCATCTCACATTATCACAAGAAGAAGAATGAGTTCAGTACAATAAGATATTTTGTGAGAGAGATAGACCATGTTCATACAACTTTTATTATAGTATATTGTTACATTGTTCTATTATACTTAGTTATTGTTGTTAATCTCTTACTGTGCCTAATTTATAAATTGAAGTTTATCATATACATGTATGTATAGGAAAAAACATAATATATACAAGTTTCAGTACGGTCCACAGTTTCTGACATCCACTGGGGGGGTCTTGGAATGTATCTCCTGCGGATAAGCAGGGGACTAGTGTATATATCTACATATTGCACTCATGACAGAGCTTCTATGGTATAGAATACATTCTGAGATATGAGATGTGGAGTTGCAGTTTATGGACACTGAAAATTTTAATAGATACTCCCAGTCTGAGCCAAATACCCTTCATCCCACTCCTGGGCAGTGTATTCATTTGACTCTCCGGACTCTTTTACCATTTCCTTCACTGTGTCTTTCAGTCTCACTCCTGGGACATTGTTTTCCCTGGTGATGAAGGGCTAGGTGATTCTCTTTGGGCTTGAACCTGGAATTTCCCATATCTATGTGATATTTCTTAGGGGCAGTGGTCAGCCCCCTTCCCCTTTAGTGGAATCTATATTTCTTCATGTCTTGGGCAAGTCATCTCACCTCAGTAAACCCATCAGTAAGATGGGTGGTGGGTGGTGGTGGTGGTTCTGCTTTCTTCCTCTCTTACTCCTGCATTTGGAGACTCATTGACAGGTGACATATGACCATACCCATGATTCCATCACCACATCAAATCATATGCATTAAATATGTGCAGTTTTTGCATACCAATTATATACCTCAATAAAGCTGGAAAAAAAAAGGAAGAAGCATTGGAGAGCCTGGAATGTTTGCAGACTTAATCTACATAGATAATGATCAGAGGACTCTGCCCATTTGGCTGTCCCTGAATAATTTTCAAAGGTAGACCTAAAAAGAAGGAATGATTTTGACTGCTGTTAGTTGAACAGTCTCATAGGTGAAAGTCAATTCCAATTACTTGCAATACCTGTTCGTTGCCCCCAGAGCACAATTGGAGGAGGTACACACCTGTTATTTGATGCCAGATAATTACATATCTTGCTTATCTTGAGATTTTGACGTGAAAATGCAACGTTAGTAAATGAGAGGACTAGAATTCAGAAACGGAGTGCCTGTGCCTCCTTCCCAAATGTTTAGCCTCTTTCCCATGGCTGTTGGTTTTGCATGACCCACACAAGGCGGAGGTAGAAGGAAGCTTTGTCAAGGCTTTTTGATGATTTAGAAGCATGGAGTTTGATTCACAATCAATTTAAGAGTAAAATGGTACCACATTTCTTTTCTTTCAAAAGTACAGTTATAATAACTTGATTGGATTATGTGCCTTCTTAAGTTTATTACTAATTACATACATTGTTTCACCGCTTTCCTATTATTTAAATAAAATAATGTATGCAAACACATTTTTAATTGGTGTACTACTATGTAAAAGAAAGTTACTATGGTTAGTAATAAATCATTTTGCATTACTGGCTAAAAAATTCATGAGTGAGAGTTTGGTAAAGCTTTCTGGAGGTGGTTAATATTATTGCTGATACAATAAGCCAGAGAAATGACATTTAGTGATGGGCTTGCCATTAGATAGTGGTTGGGAAGGATCATCAGCAAGTGGGATCCTACCCAGGACTTTGAGAGCACATTATCCCCCCTTAAAAGGTATTTACTCCCTTCCTTCATAGACGGGAAATAGCGACTATTCCTGTACTTCTCTACTTTCTATACTAGAATTTTCTACTTTGTGGACATTTATCACCTTGGGTTGGTTTTCCCTTCATTGCTTCCTCACCACTTATGCAAGGCCCTTTGCTAGTCACCCAGTCACATGAAACCAGGAAGTAAACCTTGGAGCACAGAATGCACTTCCTAAACAGGATATAGAAATGCTGGGCGGATAATACACTGGTGGAATGCTATCCATCATTCAAGCACCTGCTCCGCTGAATGAGCAAGGACAGTTGGGAAGTGACTAAACTGGAAAAACATTGAGCTAACCTTTATTGGACAAGTTCTGTGCTTAGCACTTGTCTCATTTAATCCTGACAATAGCACTTGATGTTAGAATTATCATCCCCCTCTATAGATAACGGGAGATTATCATCCCCCTTTAAATTCAGAGAGGCATTCAGTTGGTAAGTGGTGTATATAAGACTCAAACTCAGGTATGTGTGATTTCAAATTGTGTGTTTTAAACTACTCTACCACACCTCTTCCCCAAACCATAGACATATGGGTGAGAACTACACTGGCTTGTCTTCTGCAAACAGAAGTCCACTTACTGCCAAGCGCCTTAAGCCTCCTTGCTGACCCACTCCTCCTTCTCCATCTTTTGCTCCCACACATTGGGATCCTTTCAATTTCCTTCCACCCTACTCCAATTTCTGCCTCCCATTCCACAAAGCCATATACTTTCTTTTCATCCTCGCTTTCAGAAGGAAAGGTTGTAGGGTACTTTACAGCTGAGGTTTTGGGACCTCAGCTCCTAGAAAACATCAGCTCTCTGCTTTTGCAGCATTGGTAACTGATCTTAGAATCTCTCCTTGGTCCAGATTTTTGGACTTCTAGCTTCTCCCTGTCTACCCTCTTCCCACTTACAGCAGTAAAATAAACAGGTATCTAGCCCCCTTGAAGAGGTATGTCCTCCTTAGGGATTCCACAGGGCCTTTTCAAGCTGAGTCCTTCTCTTTTCAGCTCTCTGAAATCTCTCCTTTCTACCTAGCTTTTACTCCTATATTTGATTAGAGCTTCACCTAACCCTTCCCAGCTGTTAAATTCTAGATTCCAAGGCAAGCGCACATTTAAAATATGCCCATTGAAATTCTTTTTGTGAATAATTCTCTTCCTTCTCTCTCAACATATTTGTGGTCTCCATTTTATCGACAAGAGGTGCTTAAAGTGGACTTTTGCTGAAAACCAAACTCCTGTTTTCTTGTGCTGAGCTGGCAATACCTCATGCAGATGTCTCCTATTGGAAACACCCACTTCATTGTAGCCTGTTCACATGTGTGTTCTTAATCCTGGTACTATAATAGCTAGCAATTACATAGTGCTGACATGTGCTAGACACTGCTCTAAGAACTTTACATACATTGTCACTTAGTCTTTACACACTCCATTTTACAGATAATGAAAGTGAGGTACTGGGAATTGAAGTGACTTGCCTAAGGCCACACAACTCAATGTGGTGGAATCTAGCATCAGAACGCGTGCTTTTAACCCCTGCATTACCCTAACTTTCTTGCTCACTTGTTTTCTGGCTTGAGATGGAGGAGAGAAGAAGATAGGATCAGGAAAAAGGAGGAAGATCACTTGACAATGTTGTCCCTGTATCTCTATTCCCAAAGACTCCTCAGTCTGCCTACCTTTGGGCTTGACAGAGGAGATTCAGGGTCTTGAACAGGCGTGGTGTCCTGCCAGGGCGTTATGATCAGCTCTGAATCTCGAGGAAGAAGGTTGCTTGAAGGTTGCTAGCTTCAGAAATGTGCTGGTTCTTCTCTCTACCTACATTGGGAGTAGATGATAGAAAGGGAGACCCAAGGGCCTGTCATCCCCACAAGCCAGAGCTCCAGGGGTATTTGCCCTGTGTTCTTCCCAGGAGAGGAGAGCGTTACTGACGCCCTCTGAGCTCTGTGTTCAGAAGCCTCAGGGGAACCTGGGCTCCAGAGGTGTAGCGTCTTATACCTGGGAGGAGAATTAGGGCCATGCAGCAGCTGGGGTGGAGGTGTGTTCATGCACGTCATGTTAATTATACATGTGTGTGTTCCTGCACACATGTATGTTCTCTGTACATGCGTGTGCTCCTCTGCATGTCTGCGTGTAGGGTGTTTGCCTACCTCAAATGAGAGGTGATGGCCTCTGACACCTCTGAGGTTCTGTCTGCAAGTATGACTGTACCTAGGTGCAGGTGTAGGGTTATAGGGAAGGGATTAACGTACAGGCACTGGAGCCAGACTGAATAGATTGAGATGATGGCTCTGCCTCTTACAAGATGTGTGAGCTTTTGCAATACTTAACTTCTCTGAGTCTCATATTTTTTTTGTTTTACTTTTTGCCTTTCTTAAACATTTAATTTCTTCAACTTCTTGAGCTTGTTTTTGCATCCCAGTTTCACCAATTACTAAATGAGTGAATTTGCGCAAGTCATTTAGCTTCTCTCACCCACATTGTTTTTATCTATAAATGGCATTGCAATCATGATTATAGGTAGATAGTTTTCTGTTTTTTTCTGTTTAGATAGAATTCATCTTTTAGAGCAGTTATAGCTTCACAGAAAAAATGGTGAAAATGTATGTAGTGTTCAAATATACCCACTACTCCCATACACACATAGCCTCTCCCATGATCAATATCCCCCCTCCCCCCAGAGTGGTACATTTGTTATGATTGAGGAACCTACAGTGACACATCATTACCCAAAGCCCGTAGTTTACATTAGGGTTTACTCTTGGTGTGTTGTACCTTCTGTGGGTTTTGACAAATGTATAATAACAGCATTGTTGTGTCATAGAGAACAGTTAACACTGCCCTAAAAATCATCTGTGCTCTGCCTATTCACTCCTCCTTTGCCTTTAACCCTTGGCAACCGCTGATCTTTTTACTATCTCCTCAGTTTTGCCTTTTCTAAAATGTCTTCTAGTTGGAATCATATAGCATGTAGCCTTTTTAGATTGTCTTTTTTTCATTTAGTAATATTCTTATAAGTTTCCTTCATGTGTTTTCATGGCTTGTTAGCCCATTTCTTTTTAGTACTGTATAATATTCCATTGTCTGGATATACCACAGTTTATCCATTCATCTATTGAAAGATATCATATTTTTGTAAGTAGCCAGAGATGATTTTATTGTTACACAGAGAATTCAAAGAGTTTATTCTGCCACTTGATGCACTCTTTTGTGTTGTGTATTTTGCTTCAGTTTACAAGAACGGCCTCTATCTTGTGATTCGAATCTTACAGCAGCTTTGAGATGAATCCGTGTGTGGGTTCTTTCTCCCACTTCACAAATGAGGAGGAGTGGTCCTCTGACTTGCCAAGGCTGCATTTGGATGGGGCTGGAATGGGATCTCGGTCTTACGGTTCTTATCTGGTTCTTGACTCCCAGGCTGCCTCTGAGTTACAGCAACAACTATACCACCTTTCAAACAAGGAACAGGTGTGATGGGTTAGGGCTGTGCCTATAGGTGGATGGAGTCTATGAGGGGAATCTAAAAACTCTGAAGCATTCTAGTGGAAAGCTGAAAGCTGACCACGGTAAAAGAGGGTTGGTACCATGTCCTAAGTGTACCATGTCCCAAGGGGACCTGGCTGACTTGACCTTCTTCTTTTGAACTTTCTCAGTCCATGAAGCCCTGGTTATTCCTGTTTCTGTGCAGCAAGCCCAGGGTACATATGATGCAGATCAGGAGGGCCCTAGCTCAGATAAACTGAGTTTCTTGGCACACTGCTAAGAATTCCTTTATTGTATACATCTGGAACTCCTGATATGTCCAGAGAAAACGGCTCTCAGAGCACTTCTGTCCAGGGATGCATTGGCTCTGGTCAAGCTTAGTAGTGTTTGTAGTTTTAAGTCCGGCACCAGGTTGCAGCCTAACTAGCTAACTAGCCTCTTCTGTGTGTAAGTTCTCCCGATGGGCATCTCCTGGAGATTGCTTGGCTGAAAGGAGATTCTTCTGCTGTGGGGGGAAAATACATCCATATCCTCATCTTGGGTGTCTGCTTCTTGAAACAATTTTTTATTCTTGGATTATATGACTACTCTTTTTTACCCTCTTTGCTGATACCTTCTCTGTCAGACTCTTCAATGTCTGAAATACTCAGGACACTTCCCTAGGGCCTCCTAAACTTTCCTAATTGACATCCTTGTTTATGTCACTCATGGTGATAAATAGGCAAAAAAATATGTTCTAAGAACTAAATATTTCTTGCTTGGTATTCAGTAAGATCTCCTACGTTTACGTATATGTAATGAGCTTGCAGTAGAAGGATCCAATACATTTCCCTTTACAACTAGCTTATAAAAGGACATGCCTGTAATATTATTCCTCTATTCTGTTCAACCAGTTCCCAGGTACACATATGATGGGAGGAGAGGCTGTCAAGGAGTTTTCAGGACTACTCCCAAGGGCCATATTGAGCATTCCACCAACCTGGCAAGGTGTTCAGAAGGTCTTCTTAGATCCTTCCTCTGATTATATCTGCCTACAGAAGCAATTTATCTTATTCCTACCAATGCTTATTAGTAATTTCTCAGGTTGGTTTTTGGGCTCCCTTATTTGGGTAGCAAAACTTTATTGAAGTCCCCAGACACTAAATGCCCACTTCATCTCACTCCTTCTGAAGGATGGCAGGATATCTTTTGGAAATTGCCTCATATTCTGACAGAGACAATGCTCTAGCTCTGAGTAAGAAGGTTAGGGGTAACCTTCAGGCCAGAGTGGTAACTCTTTCACCCCAACAAACTATCTTATGGCCACTTATTATCTAGAATTCCCTTTAGTTTGAAGTTTTTAGAATATCTATAGACTTGTATATAACAGATATTGATTTCTTAGTGACTGTGTGTTGTTGAGAAAAAGGAGTCTGGCGCTGATGGCAGAGTGAGGTCAGAGCTAAAAAAATATGTTGGGTTTCCTGAGACCAAAGGACTTATTAGTTTTATAAGTTACTGGAAAGTGTAATTAATGAATTTATTTATTTAATATATGCCAGGAATTCTTCACATTCTAAAGTGGTGTATTGTTTTTGGCTGAACATGAGAAAACTATGGCACATCAATAGAGGAAGTGGAAAGTGTACAGATCTTCCAGGCCCACATCCTCAAAGCTGAGTGATTGGTAGGGGGTAGTGGTGAAAGCCAGGTTTTCCTGTGCCAATATGAAGGCTATTGCAAATGGAGTTTGTTTCCTGGAGTGCTGGTTGCTTTCTGAAAATTGGAAGAGGAAACAGTGACAGCAATGTCAGGGACCATGATATTAGGCCCTAATGTTCCTGTGTTCTGATAGGCTGCTGTATACCTCTTGTGATATCGTTAAGGCCAAAAGACTTATAGTCAACTTCAGGTTCTGCCATCAATAAGCTTATGATCCACAAAAGCTGGTGGTGTTTAAAACTTGATGAAATAACAGACATAAAAGAATTCCCAAGAGAGTATATATTTTATATTACTCTTGATAATAACATAATCATGGAAGGATTGAATAAGCCACAAATCCACATTATGTACTTGTGTATCGTGAGAGTTGTATAGTCATTAGTGCAATTCGCCAGATCCTTCTCACTCTCCATTTTACAGATCATCATTAGATTGTGCCACCTGACTCTCTTGTGTATGGTGGGGTCATGAGATTAGTTGTGGACAATGAGTTGTTGTCTGAAGTGGTGTGAGTCACTTCTAGACCAGAGTATTTAATGTCAGTGCAAAATCTTCAAAAACCTTTCTCGGCTTCTGACAGAGTGATAATTAATGTTAACAATGGTTATTGCTCCATCAGCTTTGTTCCCAGAGTGTTTAAAAAGAAAGGCACCCTTATGCTTTTTTATGGTGGACATGCAGTGTGAATATGGATAAACTTTTAGTTTTATGGTCTACAGATTTTGAGGGTGTTTGTTCCACAGCACAAACTAGCTTATCCTTACTGATACACATTGCTTTTTCTAGGATATAAAGGTAATTTCCATTAGGACTGTGGTCATGTGGAGAAAGGAAGAATTAAGAGGGAAGGGAAAGAGTCGAGTACTGAGAATTCACATTGTGATGACTTTGGTGTTGATGGGAGTGTAAATCTGCCTTATACATTTTCTATCCTTGCAGCCTTATTCTCCCTGCTCTTAAATTGAACAATCTTCACAAGGCTTTTCACTGTTTCTCAAACACATTCCAATGTTGGTTGTCTCTACTTGTTTGGGTGGTTTCCACCATTTGAAATGCTCTGTCCATTTCCTCGTCTACTGAACTTTTGTGTGTAAAAATAAGTACATTCTTAAGAACAATCTTAGGGCATTCCTCAAAGAGTCTTCCCCAGTTCCCTTGAAATCCATGTAATATATTATTCTAAAAACTAATAGGATGTTATAATTCCTTGAATACTAGCCGATGTCAACTTATAGAAGAGACATTAGGAAATAGCTTTATTCCACTATATGAGTGGCAGAAACTCTTTTCTTGAAATCTGGATTGCTAGAAGTACCTGGCCTCAAATTGAACATTTATTTGGTCAAAGTCATTGATAAAAACCAAGTTTTCAAACTTCAAGGTCAATGCTCTTTTTTCTATTCAAAACCACCTCTGATGACCTCTGAGGGTGCCAAGTAAAAAATGGGTAGGAAGGAAGGTTACCTAATCATCTTTCAGATCATCTCTCAATTATGACATTCTATGTTGTTATTCCTTCTATGAGAGAATTCTGAACCTTAACTTTCTCATACCCATCTTCATATCTTTGTTCCTCAGGCTGTAGATGAAAGGGTTCAGCATGGGTGTCACTACTGTGTACATGAGTGTGGCAACCCGGTCCTTCAACACTGAGTACATGGACAGGGGTCTAAAATAGACATAGATGACACTCCCATAGAACAAGACCACTACGGTGAGGTGGGAGCCACAGGTAGAGAAGGCCTTCCACTTTCCAGCTGCAGACGGGATTCTGAGCACAGTAATGATGATTCGCAGATAGGAGAAGAGGATGCACAGGAAGGGGGTCACAATGACAGCCGGGGACTCAGTCATGAGCACAATCTGGTTGGAGGAAGTATCAGAGCAGGATAGCTTTAACACAGGCTGAGTATCACAAAAAAAGTGCTTAATGACATGGGAGGCACAGAAAGACAGGCGGGACATGAGTAGCACACGAAGCATGGAGTGCAGGTGGGAGATGGTGCAAGAAACCAGCAACATGAGGAAACAACGTCGTGGATTCATAACCACATCATAATTCAGGGGGTTGCAGATGGCTACCAGCCGGTCTATGCCCATAGAGGCCAGTAGGTAGCTGTTAGTGTTCCCTAAGACTATGAAGAAGTACATCTGAATGAGGCAGCCCACGTAGGAGATAGACTTTGTCTCTGATAGGAAATTCAGCAGCATCTTTGGCACAATGTCTGTTGTGAAGCAGATATCCGTGAAGGACAGATTGCTGAGAAGAAAGTACATAGGAATGTGGAGGCGGGAGTCAGAGTGGATGGCCAGGATGATGAGTACATTCCCTACCATGGTGACCAGGTACATGATGAGGAAGATGGCAAAAAGTGGTTTCTGTAGCTGAGGATTGGAAGAGATGCCCAGGAGGATAAAGTCTGATGTGCTGCTGCTGTAGTTCTTTATCTCCATGTCTCTGACATCCTGCACAGGGTTTGGAGAAGCAGTGGGAGAGATATGAAGGAGAATTTGATTAAGACACTTTCTTCACTAGCCTTCTACCTATACAAAAAAGTCCACTGTTATTTGTCAGGAGATTAAAGACTATTTACTTCAAGAAATGCAGTCATGTATCCTATAACACGAGGAATTGTCTGAGAATGCATCATTGGGCAATTTTGTGTTTGTGCGAATATCATAGAGTGTATTTACACAAACCTAGATAACCTAGGCACTACACATTTGGGCTATATGGTACTAATCTTATGGGACCACCCTCATATATGTGGTCTGTCATTGACTGAAACCTCATTATGTGGCCCATGACTGTATAGAGAAACAGGGAGTTATATCCAACAAGGGGAATGTTTAAAAATTCCAAGCTGCTTCCTGAATGAGAAACTAAAGTTTTCCCACATGTTCTTCGAACCTTCTATGTGGCATAATTTGTCCAAGTTCTTCTCAGTTCTCTTTCCAAAGACTCTTCTTCAGTTATTTCTAGACTAAATCCTTAGCCTCTTTTTATTCTTCTTTTAGGGTAAGAGGCTACTGGATCCCACCCTGAGTCAGGATGATTTCGTACAAAGAGTCCCAATGAATGAAGTCCTCTCCTACTCATAGGTGCAGAGGTGGTGGCAGTGGTAGTGGAGATAAAACAAAGGAGAGCAAGAGATTTAGTCAATGCTCTATGATACCTATGGAATTCAGATGAGACTTCATTAAGTACTCAGAGCAAAACATGCTTAATGTTTACCTGAGCATTTCTGTTTGTCTGACATCATCTGGAAACTAAAGTTATAAGTTTTTGGTTCAGAAATGCCACTCAAAATGAGAATATCACCCGTAATAGCCACTGTTACTGAGAATATTTCTTTAAATATATTAATGTTTTTGATTAAAATCTATGAAGTCCTTATATAAACATTCAAATATCATAGGAATATTGAACAATGTTATATATTAATTATATCTCAGTAAAGCTGTAAAAAAGTTCCTCTCAAATTAAAAAACTTCAAGAGCTGGCATTAGCCTCATGGCAGAGTGAGTTGTTACCTTTTTCTCTCAACCAGTTTTACATCCATTGACCAACAAAGACTCTCTGCACAACACACTAGAATGCCTGGGAGATCTATGAATCTATACATCTGAAGGTAGGTGGACTGGACTTCTAGTTGGCAGGGGAACTAGGGGAGCAACTTCCTCACTATCTCCTGGCAGTGGCGCTCCAGATGTGGATGTTCCTGGCAGTGGCGGTGGTGCTCTGACTTGAGTTTTTAAGGAGTACTCCAGTCGCACTGGTGGCAGAGGCTGCAGGAGGCACAGCAACACTCATGCCTTAGACTCTGCCCTCCTCCAGTGGTGGTGGTGGGTGAATCATATGATCTGAGGCTACAGGAAATACAGCCATGCTGGTGAACCAGCCCCCTCCTTCTCCCCAGGCAGAGGCCACTCTGAACCTGGTTTTCCAGCAGCAAGGTTTGCATCCAGATACAGATATAATGAGCAGGGGCAGTGGTGCCCTGACTTGAGATTTCAAAAAGGACACAGGTGATGCCACCAACCAAAGTCTGCAAGAGAAAGAACAGCATTTATGCACTTCCCCCTGCCCCTCCTCCAGCAATGGCAGGGGGCACCTGCAACCTGAGACTTCAGAAGCCACAGGAGAACACATTACCCAGCCCCTAGTGGGGGCAGCCCAGGCATTGACTTTACCAGCAGTGGGGGCTACATACAAGTCCACAAACTCATGTCAGTGACAGTGATACCCGTGAACTCAGTGCTCATGGCAGTGATGCTGCTAGCACCCCCAGGTAACCTGAGACTGGCAGTGCAGGTGGTGCAAAGGGCAGCAACACCTGAGCCTGAGGAGAGCCCGTGGAGAGGCAGTAGGGGAACATGAGACCCAGGTGCCCCAGAAGCAGCAGAAGTGCTCACAGCCTTGTGACCCTGGTGGTGACACCCAAGACTGCAACAACATAATAAGCAGCAAGGCACCAGCAACCTCGGAGGCACAAGTGGCACAAGGAAGGAACTGACAGTGCCTCTGGCAGAGGCAGTGGAAGGTGAAAGTGTAGGCTCTCAAATACAACCAGAAGCAGCTCAGAACAAAGTAACCAAAGCCTTGCCCAAATAAGATAGGTGTTTACTACCACAAATGTGCCATCAAAGGATCAACTTATCAAGCATCAGGAGGAACTACAGTAACATGGTAGAACAGAGAGAAAATGGCAACTCTCCAGAAACCAAACTTGAAGTCACTGGAGATTACAATTTAACTGACAGATAATTCAAAATAGGTGTCATGAAGAAACTCAACGAGTTACAAAAAAACTCAGAAAGACACTTCAGTGAGCTGAGGAACAAAATTAATGAACAGAATAAGTACTTCACCAAAGAGTTTGAAACTCTAAAAAAAAAAAAAAAAATACCCAGAAATTCTGGAGATGAAGAACACAATTAATGAGATGAAATATAAAGTAGAAAGCATTGGAAATAGAGCAGACCATAAGGAAGAGGGAATTAGTGAGCTTGAAGATAGAAATCTAGAAATGATTCCAGTGAAAGATGAGAGAGAACTAAGATTTTAAAAATATGAAGAAATTCTATGAGAAATATCTGACTCAATTAGGGAGCAGCATAAGGACAATGGCTATCCCACAAGAAAAAGAGAGGGATAAAGGATCAGAGAGCTTATTCAAATAAGTAATAGCTGAGAACTTCCCAAACCTGCGGAAGGAACTGGATATACGAGTACATGAAGCTAGTAGAACTTCTAATTGTCTCAATGCAAAAAGACCTTCTTCAAGGCATATTATATATTATATGAAAGCTGTCAAAGATCAATTACAAAGAAAGAATATTAAGGGTGGCCAGAGAAAAGAAAATCATTTACAAAGGAACCAGCATCAGGCTATCAGTGGATTTCTCAGCAGAAACTCTACAGTCTAGGAGAGAGTGCAATGATATATTCAAAATATTCAAAGACAAAAACTATCACTTAAGAATACTCTAGGGGCTGGCCCCATGGCGTAGCGGTTAAGTGCGCACACTCCACTACTGGTGGCCCGGGTTCAGATCCCGGGCATGCACCAATGCACCGCTTGTCCAGTCATGCTGAGGTGGCATCCCACATACAGCAACTAGAGGGATGTGCAACCATGATGTACAACTATCTACTGGGGCTTTGGGGAGTAAAAGGGGGAAAAAAAAGGAGGAGGAGTGGTAATAGATGTTAGCTCAGGGCCGGGCTTCCTCACAAAAAGAGGAGGATTGGCATGGATGTTAGCTCAGGGCCAATCTTCCTCACACACACAAAAAAAGAGTACTCTATCCAGCAAAGCTATCCTTCTGATATTAAGGATAACTAAAGGCTTACCCAGAAAAACAAAAGCTGAGGGAGTTCATTGCCACTAGACATGCCTTACAAAACTTTGAAAGGAGCACTCCTAACCCAAACAAAAAGACAAAGATTTACAAACCATTGAGCAAGGTGATAAATAGACAGAATCGTAAAACCTCTACTCTATATCAGAATAAGTGAGTAAATATTATAACATAAAGGCTAAAGGGAAAAGAAAGTATAAAAAATAACTAAAACCACTTCAGTTTGTTAACAAACTCACAACAGGAAAAATGATAATTTGTGACAACAAAAGCATAGAAGGGGAAGAGGAAAAAGATGGACCCTGAATAGGCTAATGGAGATAGGATGCTATCAGCAGGAAAAGGACTATCTCAACTGTGAGACCTTTATACAAACCTCATGGTAACCACACAACCAAAAATCAGAGCAGAGTCCTAAGACATAAAGAGGAAACTGAGAAAAAAAATCTCAGAAAACTACCAAACTGAAATGGCAGACAGACATACAATGAAAAAGAAACAGTGGATATATAAAACAACCAGAAAAAACAATAAAATAGCAGTACTAAGCCCTTATATATCAATAATGACTCTAAAGATAAATAGATTGAATTCACCAATCAAAAGACAAAGAATGGCTGGATAGATTAAAAAACAAGACCTGACAATATGCCACTTCCAGGAGACCAATGTCAGCTCTAAAGACAAACACAGGCTCAGAGTGAAGGGATGAAGATGATATTCCAAGCAAACGAAAACCAAAGGAAAACATGTGTAGCCATACTTACATCAGACAAAACAGACTTCAGCTAAAAAAGATAACAAGAGAGTAAGATGGAAATTATATGCTGGTAAAAGAGACATTCCACCAAGAAGACATTACATTTTTTTTTTATTGATGTTTTAATGGTTTCTAACATTGTGAAATTTTGGGTTGTACATTTTTGTTTGTCCATCACCACATATATGACTCCCTTCACCCCTTGTGCCCACCCCCCACCCCCACTGCCCTGGTAACCACAGTCCAGTTTTCTCTGTCCATGTGTTGGTTTATATTCCACATATGAGTGAGATCATACAGTGTTTGTCTTTCTCTTTCTGGCTTATTTCACTTAACATAATACGCTCCAGGCCCATCCATGTTGTTGCAAATGGGACGATTTTGTCTTTTTTTATGGCTGAGTAGTATTCCATTGTATATATATATATACCACATTTTCTTAATCCAATCGTCAGTCGAGGGACACTTAGGTTGCTTCCACTTCTTGGCTATGGTGAATAATGCTGCAATGAACATAGGGGTGCATAAGCCTCTTTGGATTGTTGATTTCAGGTGCGTTGGATAGATTCCCAGTAGTGGGATGGCTGGATCATAGGGCATCTCTATTTTTAATTCTTTGAGGAATCTCCATACCGTTTTCCATAGAGGCTGCACCAATTTGCATTCCCACCAGCTGTGTATGAGGGTTCCTGTTTCTCCACATCCTCTCCAACATTTGTTGTTTTTTGTCTTGGTGATTATAGCCATTCTAACGGGCGTGAGGTGGTATCTTAGTGTTGTTTTGATTTGCATTTCCCTGATGATTAGTGATGTTGAGCATCTTTTCATGTGCCTATTGGCCATCTGTATATCTTCCTTGGAGAAGTGTCTGTTCATTTCCTCTGCCCATTTTTTGATCGGGTTGTTTGTTTTTTTGTTGTTCAGTTGTGTGAGTTGTTTATATATTATGGAGATCAACCCCTTGTCAGATGTATGTTTTGCAAATATTCTCTCCCAGCTGGTTGGTTGTTTGTTCATCTTGATTCTGGTTTCATTTGTCTTATAAAAGCTCTTTAATCTGATAAAGTCCCACTTGTTTATTTTTTCTTTAGTTTCCCTAGTCTGGGTAGGCATGTCATCTGAAAAGATTCCTTTAAAACCAATGTCAAATAGTGTGTTGCCTATATTTTCTTCTATGAGTTTTATAGTTTCAGGTCTCACCTTCAGGTCTTTGATCCATTTTGAGTTAATTTTTGTGAATGGCGATAGCACATGGTCCACTTTCATTCTTTTGCATGTGGCTGTCCAGTTTTCCCAACACCATTTATTGAAGAGACTTTCCTTTCTCCAGTGCATGTTCTTAGCACCTTTGTCGAAAATTAGCTGTCCGTATATGTGTGGTTTTATTTCTGGGCTTTCAATTCTGTTCCATTGATCTGTGTGTCTGTTTTTGTACCAGTACCATGCTGTTTTGATTACTATTGCTTTGTAGTATGTTTTGAAGTCAGGAATTGTGATGCCTCCTGCTTTGTTCTTTTTCTTTAGGATTTCTTTAGCTATTCGGGGTCTTTTGTTGCCCCATATAAATTTTAGTATTCTTTTTTCTATTTCTGTGAAGAATGTCTCTGGGATTCTGATTGGGATTGCATTGAATCTGTAGATTGCTTTAGGTAATATAGACATTTTAACTATGTTTATTCTTCCAATCCACATGCATGGGATATCTTTCCATTTCTTTATGTCATCGTGGATTTCCCTCAATAATGTCTTGTAGTTCTCATTGTATAGGTCTTTCACCTCCTTGGTAAGATTTATTCCTAGGTATTTTATTCTTTTTGATGCAATCGTAAATGGTATTATCTTTTTGAGCTCTCTTTCTGTTAGTTCATTATTAGCATATAGAAATGCAACTGATTTTTGTAGATTGATTTTGTACCCTGCAACTTTGCTGTAGTTGTTGATTGTTTCTAACAGTTTTCCAACAGATTCTTTAGGGTTTTCTATATATACAATCATGTCATCTGCAAATAGTGAGAGTTTCACTTCTTCGTTACCTATTTGGATTCCCTTTATTCCTTTTTCTTGCCTAATTGCTCTGGCCAAAACCTCCAGTACTATGTTGAACAGGAGTGGTGAGAGTGGGCAGCCCTGCCTCGTTCCTGTTCTCAGAGGAATGGCTTTCAGTCTTTCCCCGTTGAGTATGATGTTAGCTGTGGGTTTGTCATATATGGCCTTTATTATGTTGAGGTACTTTCCTTCTATTCCCATTTTATTGAGAGTTTTTATCATAAATGGATGTTGTATCTTGTCAAATGCCTTCTCTGCATCTATTGAGACGATCATGTGGTTTTTATTCTTTGTTTTGTTGATGTGATGTATCACGTTGATTGATTTGCGGATGTTGAACCATCCCTGCGTCTCTGGTATAAATCCCACTTGATCATGGTGTATGATCTTTTTAATATATTGTTGTATTCGGTTTGCCAATATTTTGTTGAGGATTTTTGCATCAATGTTCATCAGCGATATTGGCCTGTAATTTTCTTTCTTTGTATTGTCTTTGTCTGGTTTTGGTATCAGGGTGATGTTGGCCTCATAGAATGATTTAGGAAGTGTTCCATCTTCCTCTATTTTTTGAAATAGTTTGAGGAGGATGGGTATTAAATCTTCTTTGAATGTTTGGTAAAATTCACTGGAGAAGCCATCTGGTCCTGGACTTTTATTTTTTGGGAGGTTTTTGATTACTATTTCAATCTCTTTACTTGTTATTGGTCTATTCAGATTCTCCATTTCTTCTTGGTTCAATTTTGGGAGGTTGTATAAGTCTAAGAATTTATCCATTTCTTCTAGATTGTCCAATTTGTTGGCATATAATTTTTCATAGTGTTCTCTTATAATCCTCTGTATTTCCATGGTATCCATTGTAATTTCTCCTCTTTCATTTCTAATTTTATTTACTTGAGCCTTTTCTCTTTTTTTCTTAGTGAGCCTGGCTAAGGGTTTGTCTATTTTGTTTATCTTCTCGAAGAACCAACTCTTTGTTTCATTAATCCTTTCTACTGTTTTTTTGGTCTCAATATCATTTATTTCTGCTCTGATTTTTATTATTTCTCTCCTTCTGCTGACTTTGGGCTTTGTTTGTTCTTCTTTTTCTAGTTCTGTTAGGTGTAATCTAAGGTTACCTATTAGGGCTTTTTCTTGTTTGTTAAGGTGGGCTTGTATTGCTATGAGTTTCCCTCTCAGGACCACTTTTGCTGCATCCCATATGGTTTGATATGGCATGTTATCATTTTCGTTTGTTTCCAGATAGTTTTTGATTTCTCCTTTAATTTCATCAATGATCCATTGGTTGTTCAGTAGCATGTTGTTTAATCTCCACATTTTTGTCACTTTCCTAGTTTTTTTTTCCTGGTTCATTTCCAGTTTCATAGCCTTATGGTCTGAAAAGATGCTTGTTATGATTTCAATCTTCTTAAATTTATTGAGGCTTGCTTTGTTTCCCAACATATGGTCTATCCTAGAGAATGTTCCATGCGTGCTTGAGACGAATGTGTAGTCAGCTGTTTTTGGGTGGAGTGCTCTGTATATGTCTACTAGGTCCATCTCGTCCAGTTTTTCATTTAAGTCTAATATTTCTTTATTAACTTTTTGTCTGGATGATCTATCCATTGCTGTAAGCGGGGTGTTAAGATCCCCTACTATTATTATGTTGTTGTTGATTTCTCCTTTTAGGTTTGTTAATAGTTGTTTTATGTACATTGGTGCTCCTATGTTGGGTGCATATATATTTATAAGTGATATGTCTTCTTGATGGAGTGTCCCTTTTATCATTATATATTTCCCTTCTTTGTCTCTCTTAACCTGTTTTATCTTGAAGTCTACTTTGTCTGATATGAGTATGGCAACACCTGCTTTCTTTTGTTTGCCATTAGCTTGGAGTATTGTCTTCCATCCTTTCACTCTGAGCCTGTGCTTGTCTTTAGTGCTAAGATGTGTTTCCTGAAGGCAGCATATTGTTGGGTCTTGCTTTTTGATCCATCCTGCCACTCTGTATCTTTTGATTGGAGAGTTCAATCCATTTACATTTAGGGTAATTATTGAAATATGAGGGCTGAATGTTGCTGTTTTGTCACTTATTTTCTGGTTCTTTTGCATTTCCTTTGTTTCTTGTCCCATTTGTTTTGGACTGCCAATTCAGTTTCGTTGTTCTGTCTTATGATTCTTCTAGTTTTATCTTTGTTTATCATATGTGGTTTTGCTTTGATTATTTGTTTAGTGGTTACCTTGAGGTTTGGGCAAAAAATCTTGTGTATGAGATAGTCCATTATCTGATAGCCTCCTATTTCCTTATACTAAGTCAATTCAGTCACTTTCCTCTTCCCCTTCTAAGTTGCTCTTGTTATACCTTATTCTATCTTGTGTTGTGGCTGTGTGTTTACAGTGATGAGGTTAAATTTATTTTTGGTGAATTTCTTCCTTTGATCTTTGAGTTTAGTATTTAAGTGGTTGCTAACCTATTCCGGTAAAGATCTACTATTTCTCTGATTTTGTCTACCTACTTTTCTCCTTCCTCCAAGCTTTGTGTTCCCTTTCTCTTCTTTTTTTCAGGCCTGAGGGCCTTCTTGAGTATTTCTTGTAGTGGGGGTCTCGTGGCCATGAACTCCCTTAGCTTTTGTTTATCTGGGAGAGTTACTATTTCTCCATCATATTTGAAGGATATTTTTGCTGGATAGAGTATTCTTGGCTGAAAGTTTTTGTCTTTCAGTATTTTGAATATATCATTCCAGTCTCTTCTAGCCTGAAAAGTTTCTGTTGAGAAATCCGCTGAGAGCCTGATGGGAGTTCCTTTGTACGTTATTTTTTGTTTTCGTCTAGCTGCCCTTAATATTGTTTCTTTGTCGTTGACCCTGGCTAGCTTTACCACTAGGTGTCGTGATGAAGGCCTTTGTCTGTTAATATATATAGGTGTCCTGTTGGCTTCGCTTACTGGTATTTCCTGCTCCTTCCCCAGATTTGGGAAATTCTCAGCTATTATTTCCTTGAATAGGCTCTCTGTTCCTCTTTCCCTCTCCTCTCCCTCAGGAATACCTATAATTCTTATGTTACATTTTCTAATAGAGTCAGATATTTCTCGGAGTCTTTCTTCATTTCTTTTTAGTCTTAGTTCTCTCTCTTCTTCCATCTGGAGTATATCTGTATTCCTATCTTCTAAAGTACTAATTCTTTCCTCCATATTGTCAGCTCTGTTCTTTAAAGATTCCAGATTCTCCTTTATCTCCTCCATTGTGTTCTTCATCTCCATCAGCACTGATTGGTTTTTCTTTATGATTTCAATCTCTTCTGTGAAGAAACTCCTAATCTCATTGAATTGTTTGTCTGTGTTGTCTCGTATTTCGTTGAGTGTTTTTATGATAGCTATTTTGAAATCTCTGTCATTTAGTTTATGGATTTCTGTGTCTTCGGGGTTGATTTCTGGGTGCTTGTCATTTTGTTTCTGGTCTGGTGATTTCATATATTTTTGCATTGTGGTTCCTGTGTTGGTTTTGATTTTCCTCATCCTGGAAGTCTCTGGTTGCAATTTCCACCTGCCGCCACTGTCTGGTGGTAAAGGGCTGTGTAGTCCTAGCCCCCTGCACTCTGCCCCAGTTTTTCTGCTGCAATCCGCAGTTTTTTTTTTTTTTTTTCCCGCTGCGATCCACGGGTCCAGTCCAGTTTGTTCAGGTCTGCCTCGGATCGCTAGGTCTGGTCGAGCTGCAGACTCCGGGTTGCGGGGAGGGGGGAGCTCTCTCTTTTGCCCTCTGGGTCCCTGACGTGGGAGGCTTCTCGTTTGCCCCTCTTTATCCGCTCTCTGGGGTGCTCAGATGTTGATGGTAGCCCTATGGCTCCTCTGAGTCCTCTGTGCGGGAGTTTCCCACTGGCTGAGAGAGCCCGAAGAGCTACAGTTTTCCCGCCGAGGGCCGCCCCTCCCCCCTCTCTGGGAGCCGCGCGGACCGGGATTGCTGATCTGATGGGGAGGGAGCGGAGTTCTCCTTACCTCTCCCCACTTCCTCTGGGGGCCCAGTACATTCCGCTCTCCGATGTGCGGCAGTGTGGATCCCTCCGCTCTAGGTTTTCACTGTCTGGGATTCCGTTGTTGGTCTGTGGCTGTTGCTTTTGTTGTATCTTGTGGGGGAAGAATTCACGGGAAAGCTCACTCCGCCATGATGCTGACGTCACTCCGACATTACATT
Source organism: Diceros bicornis minor (assembly GCF_020826845.1). NCBI lineage: Eukaryota > Metazoa > Chordata > Mammalia > Perissodactyla > Rhinocerotidae > Diceros > Diceros bicornis. The sequence continues at coordinate 31,411,447 of NC_080767.1, read as the reverse complement.
CTTAATATATATGCACCTAATATAGGAGCACCCAAGTATACAAAGCAACTATTAACAGACCTAAAGAGAGAAACTGACAGCAACACAATAATAGTAGGCGACTTTATCACACCACTTACAACAAAGGATAGGTCATCCAGACAGAAAGTCAACAAGAAAACATTGGCCTTAAATGAAATACTAGATCAGATGGACTTAATAGATATATATAGAACATTCCATCCCAAAGCAGCAGAGTACACATGCTTCTCAAGCTCAAAAGGAACATTCTCAAAGATAGACCATGCATTGGGAAACAAAAGAAGCCACCTTAAATTTAAGATTAAAATCACATCAAACATCTTTTCTGACCACAGTGGTATGAAACTAGAAGTCAACTATAAGAAGAAAGCTGGAAAAGTCACAAATATGTGGAGGGTAAACAACATGCTACTGAACAACTATTGGAAGAATGAAGAAATCAAAGGAGAAATTGAAAAATACCTGGAGACAAATGAAAATGAGAATACAACATACCAAAACTTATGGGATGCAGGAAAAGCAGTATAAAGAGGAAAGTTTTGGGCCGGCCCCGTGGCTTAGCGGTTAAGTGCACGCGCTTTGCTGCTGGCGGCCCGGGTTCAGATCCCCTGGGCGCGCACCGACGCACCACTTCTCCGGCCATGCTGAGGCTGCGTCCCACATACAGCAACTAGAAGGATGTGCAGCTATGACATACAACTATCTACTGGGGCTTTGGGGGGGAAAATAAATAAAATCTTTAAAAAAAAAAAAGAGGAAAGTTTATGGTAATACAGGCCTACCTGAAAAAACAAGAAAAATCTTAAACAATCTAACACTACACCTAAAAGAACTAAATAAAAGAGAACAAACAAAGCCCAGAGTCAGTAGAAGGAAGGAAATAACAAAAATCAGAGAAGAAATCAATGAAATGGAGACTAAAAAAATTAATAGAAAGGATCAATGAAACTAAGAGCTGGATCTTTGAAAAGATAAACAAAACTGAGAAACCTTTAGCTAGACACACTAAGAAAAAAATAGAGAAAGCTCAAATAAATAAAATCAGAAATGAAAGAGGAGAAATTAAATCACATACCATAGAAATACGAAGGATTATAAAAGAATACTATGAAAGCTATATGCCAGCAAATTGGATAACCTAGAACTGGATTCTTAAATCATACAACCTCCCAAAACTGAATCAAAGGTAATAGAGAATCTGAACAGACACCAATCCAAGTAAAGAGATTGAAGCAGTAATCAAAAACCTCCCAAAAAACAAAATTCCAGTACCAGACAGCTTCTCTGGTGAGTTCTACCCAACATTCAAAGAGGATTTAACACCTATCCTTCTCAAACTCTTCCGAAAAATTGAAGGGGCTGGAACACTTCCTAACTCATTTTATGAGGTCACTCTTAATCTGATAACAGAACTGGACAAAGACAACACAAAAAAGGAGAATTATAGGCCAATATTGCTGATGAAAATAGATATAAACATCCTCAACAAAATATTAGCAAATCGAATACAACAATACCTTAAAAGGATCACACACCATGATCAAGTGGGATTTTTATCAGGGATGCAGGGATGGTTTAACATCCACAAATCATTCAATGTGAAACACCACATTAACAAAATGAAGAATAAAAATTACATGATCATCTCAACAAATGCAGAGAAGACATTTGACAAGATTCAACATCTATTTATGATAAAAACTCTCAATAAAATGGGTATAGAAGGAAAGTACCTCAACATGATAAAGGCTGTGCTTGACAAACATACAGCCAACATCACACTTAATGGTGAAAAACTGAAAGCTATTCCTCTGAGACCAGGAACAAGTCAAGGCTGCCCACTCTTGCCACTATTGTTCAGCATAGTTGTGGAAGTCCTAGCCAGAGCAATTGGGCAAGAAAAAGAAATAAAAAGGATCCAAATTGAAAAGGAAGAAGTAAAACTGTCACCACTTGCAGAATACATGATTCTATACACACAAAACCCTAATGAATCCACCAAAAAACTATTAAAAATAATTAAAGAATACAGTAAATTTGCAGGGTACAAAATCAATATACAAAAAGCGGTTGCATTTCTATATACTAAGAATGAACTAGCAGAAAGAGAAATCGAGAATACAACCCCATTTAGAATCACAACAAAAAGAATAAAATGCTTTGGAATAAATTTAACTAAGGATGTGAAAGACCTATACACTAAAAACTATAAGACATTATTGGAAGAAATTGAATAAGACATAAAGATATGGAAAGATATTCCGTGCTCATGGATTGGAAGAATAAATATAGTTAAAATGACCATATTGCCTAAAGCAGTCTACAGATTCAATGCAATCCCAATCAGAATTCCAAAGACATTTTTCATGGAAACAGAACAAAGAATCGTAAAATTTATATGGAAACAACAAAAGACCTCGAATAGCCAAAGCAGTCCTGAGGAAAAAAAAAAAAAAAGCTGAAGATGTCACACTCCCTGAATTCAAAGCTATGGTACTACAAAGCTATAGTAATCAAAACAGCATAGTACTGGCACAAAAACAGACACACATATCAATAGAACAGAAGTGAGCGTCCATAAATAAACCCAGACATCTACGCTCAGCAATTTTTTTTTTTTTGTGAGGAAGATCAGCCCTGAGCTAACATCCATGCCAATCCTCCTCTTTTTGCTGAGGAAGACCGGCCCTGAGCTAACATCTATCTTCCTCCTTTTTTTCCCTTTTTTCTCCCCAAAGCCGCAATAGATAGTTGTATGTCATAGCTGCACATCCTTCTAGTTGCTGTATGTGGGACGCGGCCTCAGCACTGCTGGACAAGCGGTGCGTTGGTGCGTGCCCAGGATCCGAACCCGGGCTGCCAGTAGCAGAACGCGTGCACTTAACCGCTAAACCATGGGGCCGGCCCCTATGCTCAGCAAATTTTTAACAAAGGACCAAGAACATACAATGGAGAAAGGAAAGTCTCTTCAATAAATGGTGTTGGGAAAGCCGGACAGTCACATGCAAAAGAATGAGAGTGGACCATTATCTTTTACCATATACAAAAATTAACTCAGAATGGACTAATGACTTGAATGTAATACCATAACATTATAAAACTCATAGATGAAATGTAGGCAGTATGTTTTTTGACATCGATCTTAGCAGTATCTTTTTGAATACTATGTCTCCCGAGGGAGGGGAAACAAAAGAAAATGTAAACAAATGGGACTACATCAAACTAAAAACCTTCTGCATGGCAAAGGGAACCATCAACAAAATGAAATGATAACAGAACTGGGAGAAAATTTTGCAAACCGTATATCCGATAAGGGGTTAATATCCAAAATACGTAAAGAACTCATGCAACTCAACAACAAAAAAAACCAAACAACCTGATCAAAAAATGGGCAGAGGATATGAACAGACATTTTTCCAAAGAAGATATACAGATGGCCAACAGTCACATGAAAAGATGTTAAACATCACCAATTATTAGGGAAATGCAAATCAAAACTACAATGAGATATCACTGCACACCTGTCAGAATGGGTATTATTATAAATAGGAGACATAACAAGTGTTGAAGAGGATGTCTCAAAAAAGGAAGACTTATGCACTGCTGGTGGCAATGTAAATTGGTGCAGCCACTATGGAAAACAGTATGGAGATTTCTCAAAAAATTAAAATTAGAAATACCTTATGATCCAGCTATTCTACGTCTGTGTATTTATCCAAAGAACATGAAAACACTAATTCAAAAAGGTATGCATCCCTGTGTTCATTGCACCATTATTCACAACAGCCAAGACTTGGAAGCACTCTAAGTGCCTATCAATGGATGAATGGATAAAGATGTGGTATATATAGATATACAATGGAATGGTACTCAGCCATGAAAAAAGATAAAATCATGCCATTCAGACAACATGAGGGTATTATGCTTAGTGAAATAAGTTAGACAGAGAAAGATAAATGCTATATAATTTCACTCATATGTGGAAGATAAACAAACATTAGATAAGGAGAACAGATTGGTGGTTACTAGAGGGGAAGATGTTGAGAGGGGGAAGAAAGGAGTAGAGGAGCACATATGAGTGGTGATGGATGGAAACTAGACTTTTGGTGATGAACACGATGCAGTCTATACAGAAGCCAAACTATAATTATGTACATCTGAAATTTACGTAATCTTTTAAACCCGTGTAACCTCAATAAAATTTAAAAAACATTCACCGCACCTGTAATAACACTCCAGGGGAATTTTTAATGGGACCTGAGAAGGTCATTCTAATATTCCTCTGGAGGAATAAATGGCTAAGGAAAGAAGATAATTTTTAAAAAATTAGAATAGTGCCAGAGAACTTTTCTAACCTACAATCACAGCATATAATAATGACAAACAGTAAGATAATTATACACAGAGAAAAACACATCCAAGGAGCAGCATAAAGAATTCTGTATACCTGTATTTATATTGTACATAGGTTGTGATCTATATGGAACTTAATACATAATAAATATTTATTTCATCACAATGGAGAAAGGATGGACTATAAATAAGGGATATTTATGACAATTGGCTGAATATTTGGAAAAACTAAGGCTAAATTTCTATCCAAGCCACACAGAGAAATAAAACCCATTTAAATGAACAGTCTAAAAGTAAAAAATATGAACCATAAAATAAGTATTAGCTTACAATAAGGAGGATATTTTTATGATCTGAAGATGGAAATGCCATTCAAAGAAAGAAAGAAAATGTAGAGGCAAGAATGAAAAATACTGTACTCAAAAATGTGAAAATGACACCAAAATAGAGCATAAGGAAAGCTAAAATATAAATTATTGGCTCAAGGAAAATATCTGAAACACATTTACCAGAGAAATCTCATGAGAAGATGTTCAATCTCATTGGTAATCAGAAAATATATATTAGATTGAAGTACAATTTTCACCCATGAGGTTGTCAATAAAATTTTTCGACAATATCCAAAAGGAAAAAGACCCTTATATTAACTGGTAGTGAGAGGGTAGTCAGTGTAAACCTTTTGGTAGTCTCTCTCAGATTTGAAAATCTACATCTCCTTATACAATAATTCCACTTATAGGAATCTATCCTTTAAAGATAGTGATATGCGTATAGAACAAAGATATGTACACGCATTGTCATTGTAGCATTACTTATAACGCCAAACAAAGCAACATAAACAAATGAACAACCCACAGAGCAAGCAATCAAAATATCCGCAAATAAGTGAATTATTAAAACCATTTATAGTGCATTCTCATGACTCAGTATCATGCAGTCTCTAAAGAAACAAGATGGTTAATGTTAGCCAACATCTATTAGCACTCAATATATGTCACACACTGAGGTAAGTGCTTTGAATGTCTTCTATTATTTTCCTCTCTCCGAATTTAAAACATAGACACTATTATTATCCATATTTTACAGATAAAAAATAGAATTTCGCAAAGTGAAATAACTTACCATGTCCCACAGGTAGTAATTGGCAGAGCTGGTATTTGAATTCAGGCATCTGATGCCAGAGAAACTATTCATTGCTAAGGCATGCTGTCATTGTGACAGTACTGTCTACGATATTTGTTAAGTGACCAAATCAAGTCGCAGAGCAATGCATACAGAATAATCCCATATTTGTAAAGAAAATATGTCCTTTATATTTGTGTTTATTTGGTGTGTGTGTTTATCTGTGTGTCATTGCCTTCTGAAGTGAGATTGGAGGGATGGAGTGAGGTGTTCCTTCCATATTTGACTTTATATTGTTTCCTTTACAAACTAAGGGACACATATTTCTTTGTGTTAATTTTCTAGATAAAAAGGTGAAAGTTCCTTATAATTCCTCTTGCCAGAGAACTAGAGTTGTGTGCATATTTTAAAGTTTTTCTTTTCTGCCTAGTTCTATATACGTATTATATTGAGGAATGGGGTCATACTATCCATAATGCTTTTTCTCCCCCACAGACAGTGTTACAATGGATATTTTACAGTATCCCTTTTATCTGTGGTTTCACTTTCGGGGGTTTCAGTTACCCATGGCCAACCATAATCCAAAAATATTAAATGGAAAATTCGAGAAAGAAACAATTCATAAGGTTTAAATTGCATGCCGTTTGGAGTAGCTTGATGAAATGTCGCACCACCTGGCTACTATGCCTGGGAGACTAATCATCCATTTGTCCAGAATATGCAGCTGTATTTTCTGCTGTTAGTCACTTAGCAGCTCTCTGCATTATCAGATCACTACTGGGGTATTGCAGTACTTATATTAGTAATCATTGACATCGTGAGCTCCTGATATCCAACCATCTCCACTGCTGTGATTCAATGACTCTCCTTTTGAAATATCATCAGAAGGTCAATAGTAGCCTAAAGCTATGTCACGATGCCTACATCATTCACCTACTTCATCTCATTACATAGGCATTGTATCATCTCACATCATCACAAGAGGAAGAAGGGGGAGACCAATACAGTAAGATATTTTGTGGGAGATAGACCATGTTCATACAACTTTTATTACAGTATATAGTTATCATTGTTCTATTTTATTATATTGTTATTAATCTCTTACTGTGCCTAATTTATAGATTAAACTTTATCACAGCTATGTGAATAAGAAAAAACATAATATATACAGGGTTCAGTACTATACACAGTTTCAGACATCCACTGAGGGTCTTGGAATGTATTTCCTGTGGATAAGGGGGGACTAGTGTATATATCTATATATTGCACTCATGAGAGAGTTTCTATGGTATAGAATACATTTTGAGATATGGGATGCGAGCTGGAGTTTATGAACATTTGAAAATTTTAATAGATACTCCCAATCTGAGCCAGCTATGCTCCATCCCACTCCTTGGCAACGTATTCATTTGACTCTATGGACTCTTTTCCCATTTCCTTCATTGTGTCTTTCAGCCTTACTCCTGGGATTTTGTTTTCTCTGGTGGTGAAGGGCTAGGTGATCCTGTCAGGCTTGAACCTGGAATCCGCAGATCTGTGTGATATTTCTCAGGGGCAGTGCTTAACCTTCTTCCCATTTAGCTGAATCTGATAACACTGTATAATTCCTCACGCCTTGGGGAGGCTATTTCACCTCAGTATACCCATCAATAAGATGAGGGTGGCTCTACTTTCTTCCCCACCTACTCCTGCATTTGGAGACTCAAATGACTGGTGACATACGCGTATACCCCTGATTCTATCACCACATCAAACTGTATGCATTAAATATGTTCCGTTTTTTGTATATCAATTACACCTCAATAAAGCTGTAAAAAACAACAACAACAACAATAACAAAGCATTGCAGAGCCCGGAATGTTTGCAGATTTTATCTACATAGATAATACATAGATAATGATTAGAAGACTCTGTCCATTTGGCCATTCCTGAATAATTTTCAAAGGTAGACCTGAAAAGAATGAAATGATTTTGACTGCAGTTGGTTGAGCAGTCTCATAGATGAAAGTCAATTCCACTTACTTGCAATACCTGTTCATTGCCCCCACAGCACAGTTGGAGGTGGCACACACCTGTTATCTGATGCCAGATAATACCTTGCTTATCCTGAGACTTTGAGGTGAAAATGTGATGTTAGTAGATGAGAGTAGCAGAGTTCGGGAAAGAAGAGCTGTGCCTCCTCCCCAAATGTTTAGCCTCTCTTTCTCATGGCTGTTGGTTTTGTATGACCCACACAAAGTGGAGGTAGAATGATATTTTATCAAGGCTTTTTGATGATTTAAAAGAAGCATGGAGTTTTGATTCACAATTTAAGAGTAAAAATGGGAGCACTTTTCTTAAAAAAGCACAATTAGGATAACTTGATTGGATTATGTGGCTTCTTAAGTTTATTATGAATTACATACATTGTTTCACCACCTTCCTGTTATTTAAATAAGATAATGTTTGCAAACACATTTTTACATGATATAGCACTATGTAAATGACAGTTATTATGATTAGCAATGAAACATTTTGCATTACTAGCTAAAAATTTGACAGTTGAGTGAAAGAGTTTGGTAAAGATATCTAGAGATGGTTAATATTTTTGCTGATACAATAAGCTAGAGAAATGACATTTTAATGGTGGGTTTGTCATTAGTTAGTGGTAGGGAAGGATCATCAGCAACTGGGATCCTATCTAGGACTTTGAGATCACACTACCCTACCTTAAAGGATATTTACTCACCTCCTTCATAGATGGGAAATAGAGACTATTCTTCTACTTCTCCACTTTCTATGCTGGAATTTTCCACTTCGTGGACATTTATCATTTTAGGTTGGTTTTCTCTTCATTGCTTCCTCACCACTTATGCAAGGCCCTTCTCTAGCTACCCACTCACACGAAACCAGGAATTAAAACATAGAGCACAGAATGCACCTCCTAAAGAGAATGTAAAAATCTGGATGGGTAATACACTGGTGGAAAGCTATCCATCATCCAAGCACTTGCTCCCCTGAATGAGCAAGGCCAATTGAGAAGTGACTAAACTAGAAAAACATTCAGCTAACCTTTACTGGACAGGTCCTGTGCTTAACACTTGTCTCATTTAATCTTCAGGGTAGTAGTATATCAGTAGCATTATTATCCCCTTTTATAGATAAAAGACTGAAATTTAGAGATCCATACAGCTGGTAAGTGGTATATCTGAGACTCAAACCCAGGTATGTCTGATTTCAAATTGTGTGTTTTAAACTACTCTACCATACTTCTTCCCGGAACCATACACATGTGGTTGAGAACTAGCTGGCATGTCCTCTGCAAACAGAAGTCCTCTTACTGCCAAGTGCCTTAAGCCTCCTTGCTGATCCACTCCTCCTTCTCCATCCTTTGCTCCCACATATTGGGGTCTTTTCAATCTCCTTCCACTCTACTCCCATTTCTGCCCCCCAATCCACAACAACATATGCTCTCCTTTCTTCCTTGCCTTCAGAGGAAAAGGTTGTAAGATACTTTGGACTTCACTCAGTTAGATTCTGAGAAAACAACAGCTCTCTGCTTTTGCAGCATCAGTAACTGACCTTAGAATCCCTCCTGGGTCCAGAATTTTATGAATTCTAGCTTCTCCCTGTCTACCCTCTTTCCACTTCCAGCAGTAAGACAAACGGGTATGTAGTACCCTCAAACAGGTGTGTCCTGTTTGTGATTCTGCAGGGCCTTTTCAGGCCAGACCTTCTCTTTTCTCACCTCTCTGAAATCTCTCCTTTCTGCCTAGTTTTCTTCCTCTATTTTACTATAGTAAAATAGTTTACTATAGTTTACTTCTATATCAGATTAGAGCTTTACCTAGCCCTTCCCAGTTGTTGAATTCTAGATATCAAGGCAAGTGGACATTTAAAGTATGCCCATTGGAATTCTTTTTTTGAATAATTGTCTTCCTTCTGTCTCAACATGTCTTTAGACTGCATCTGATTGATCAGAGGCGCTTAACGTGGGACTTTACTGAAGCTAGTTTCTTGTATTCTTCTGCTGAACTGGCAATGCCTCACCTAGATGTCTCCTAGCAGAGACACTGACATCATTGCAGCCCCTTCCCACGCGTGTTCTGAAACCTGGTGCTACAATAGCTAGCATTACTTAGTGACGACACTGCTCTAGGAACTTGACATACATTAAGTCACTTAGTCTTTACAGAACCTGTTTTTATAGATAATTAAAGTGAGGTACAGGGAATTGAAGTGACTTGTCTAAGTAAGCCCAGCTCGACGGTGGTGGAGTCCAGCTTGGGAATATGTGCTCTTGTTTTTTTTTTTTTTTTGGTGTGTGTGTGTAAGGAAGATCAGCCCTGAGCTAACATCTGATGCCAATCCTCCTCTTTGCTGAGGAAGACTGGCCCTGGGCTAACATCCGTGCCCATCTTCCTCCACTTTATATGGGATGCCGCCACAGCATGGCTCGACAAGCAGTGCATCGGTGCACGCCTGGGATCCGAACCGGCGCACCCGGGCCGCTGAACAGTGGAGCGCGCGCACTTAACTGCTTGCGCCACCGGGCCGGCCCCGGGAATATGTACTCTTAACCTCTACATTATCCCATCTTTCTTATTCACTTGTTTTTGGCTTTTGAGATGGAGAGAAGAAGATAGGATCAGGACGCGGGGGGATGATCACATAAAGATGTTGACTCCACAGTCTCTCTCTTCAAAGATGCCACAGTATGCCTACCTGTGGGCTTGACAGAGGAGATTGAGGATCCTGATCAGGCTTGGGGTCCTGCCAGAGGGTTATGATCAGCTCTGAATCTTGAGGAAGGAGGCAGTGTAAAGTGTACATCTAGCTTCAGAAATGTGCTGGTTCTTTTCTTTACCTACAAAGGGAGTTGATGTTAGAAAGGGAGACCCAAGGGCCTGTGTTCTCCACAATTCAGAGCCCCCGGGGGGATTGTTCCTGCAGTTTTCCCAGGAGAGGAGAACATCACTGATGCCCTCTGATCTCTGTGCTCAGGAGCCTCAAGGAAACCCAGGCTACAAACGTGCAGCCTCTGATACCCAGGAAGGGAATTAGGGCCACGCAGCAGCTGCAGTGGAGGTGTGTTCGTGCAGGTGTATGTGAACTATGTACATGTCTGTGTTCATACACAGATATGTATTCTCTGTATATGCATGTGCTCCTGTGCATGTCTGTGTGTAGGCTTATTTATGCCTGCCTGGAAGGAGAGGTGATGGCCTCTGAAACGTGTGGTTCCGTCTGCATGTATGACTATATCTAGGTGCAGGTGTAGAGCTACGGGGAAGGGTTTAAAGTACAGGCTCTGGAGCCAGACTGAATAGATTGAGGTTCTGGCTCTGCCTCTCACAAACTGTGTGAGCTTTTTCAATATTTAACGTCTCTGAGTCTTACATTGTTTTGTTTCCTCTCTTAAACCTTGTATTGCTTCAATTTCTTAAGCCAGACTACTTGCATTTGAATCCCTTTTCCACCAGTTATTAAATGAGTGAATTTGGGCAAGATATTTAGCTTTATGAACCCAAATTGTTCCCATGTATAAATGGCATAGAAATCACAATTTTAGATATATTTTTTTATGCTTTTTCCTTTTCAATAGACTTTATTTTTTAGAGCAGTTATGGGTTCACAGCAAAATTGATCAGAAAATACAGAGAGTTCCCAGATAGCCCATACCCGTGTACACACACAGCCTTCTCCGTTGTCAACATTCCCCACCAGAGTGATACATTTATTATGATTGATGAACCTAGGTTGACACATCATTACCCAAAGTCCATGGTTTACATTAGGGTTCACTTTTGGTGTTGTACCTTCTATGGGTTTTGACAAATGTATAGTGACACCACTATAGTGTCATAGAGAATAGTTTTGTGGCACTAAATATCCTCTGCGCTTTGCCTATTCATTCCTCCCTTCCCCTAACCCCCTGGCAAGCACTGATCTTTTCACTGTCTCCATAGTTTTGCCTTTTCTAGAATGTCTTATGGTTGGAATTGTATATCATGTAGCCTTTTCAGATGGATTCTTTCATTTAGTAATATACATGTAAATTTTCTCCATTTGCTTTCATGGCTTGATAGCTTATTCCTTTTTAGTGTTGTGTAATAGTTTACTGTCTGGATATATCACATTTTGTCTAACCATTCGCCTACAGAAAGATATATTTTTTTAAGTAGCTACAGAAGATTTTATTGTTACAGAGGGAATGCAAAAAATTTATTCTGCCACCTGACACAGTCTTCTGTGTTGTGTATGCTGCTTGAGTTTACAAACACTGCCTCTATCTCACAGTCCAACCCTTACAGCAACTTCTAGAGGGACCCATAAGGAGGTCCTTTGTCCCACTTAACAAGTGAGGCTGAATGGTCCTCTGACTTGCCAAGGTCACAGTTAGGGTGGGGCTGGATGGGGCCCTGGTCTTATGCTTCCTTATCTGGTTCTTGACTCTCAGGTGGCCTCTGAGTTATAGCAGCAGCTACACCACCTCCCTAACCAGGGGCAGGTGTGGTGGGTTAGGTCATGGCCCGAGGTGGATGGATTCCATGAGAGGAATCTAAAAAACTAAGGCATTCTAGTGGGAATCTGAAAGCTGACCACAGTGAAAGAGGCTTGGAACCAGGTTCCCAGTATCTTTACACCAGGGGGACCTAGCGAACTTCACCTTCATCTTTTGAACTTCTTCCCTCCGTGGAGCCCTGGTTGTTCCTGTTTCTGTGCAGCAAGTCCAGGGTTACATATGATGCAGATCAGTAGGGCCCTAGCTCAGATGAACTTTGTTTCTGGCTACACTGATAAGAGTTCCTTTATGGTATGCATCTGGAACTCCTGATGCATCCATAGAAAACTGCTCTCAGAACACTTCTCCTGTCCAGGGATGCATTGGCTCTGGACAAGCTGAGTAGTGTTTGTGGTTATAAGTCCTGCACTGGGTTCGAGCCTAACTAGCTAATCAGCCTCTTCCATGTAAAGTTGTGCTGATGGCATCTCTTGGAGTTTGCTTGGCTGAAGGAGATTATTCTGCCATTGGGGGAAATACCTTCATATCCTCTGCAGACACCTCTGGTGTCTGCCTCTGGAAAATTCTTCTATTCTAGGATTATATGAGTACTCTTTTTCACTGCTTTAGCTAATACCTTCTCTATCAGACCCTTCAATGTCAGAAATAGTCAGTACTTTTCCCTAGGTCCTGCTCAGCTGGACCTCCTGTTTCATACCCTTTCTTGTTTATGTCACTCACTGTGATAAATAGGCAAAATTGTGCAAGGAACTAAATTTTTTAGTCCAGTATTGAGTAAAATCTCCAACATTTAGGTATATGTCATGATCTTGCAGTGGAAGGACATTTCCCTTTACAACTTCTCATCAAAGGACGTGCCTATAGTATCATTCCACTATTGTATTCAACCAGCCTCCCAAGTATATATACGGTGGGAGGGGGGGCTGTCAAGGAGTTTTCTGGTCTACTCTAAGGGGCCATAGAAAGCCTTTCATTCAACCTGTACAAAGGTTCAGAAAGTATGCTTAGATCTTTCCTCTGATTATATCTACTTTCGGAAGGAATTTATCTTATTCTTATCAATGCTTATTAGCAATTTCCCAAATTAACTTCTGTGCTCACTTGTTTGGATAGCAAAACTTTTATTAGATTCTCCAGATACAACTTGCCCACATCAGCTCACTCCTTCTGAGGGATGGCAGGATATCTTATGTGAATTGCCTCATATTCTGACAGACAAGACTCTAGTTCTGATTTAGAAGTTTAGGACTAACCTGCAGGCCAGATTGGTAACTCTTTCACTCCAATGTGTTATCTTATGGTTACTTAATATCTAGAATTCCCTTTAGTTTGAACTTTTTTAGAACATCTAAATGTAGGCTTACACATAAATGATCTTGATTTCTTAGTGACTATGCGTTATTGAGAAAAAGAAACGTGAGGCTAATGGCAGAGTGAGGTCTGAACTAAAAGAATATGTTAGATTTCCTGGGTCTAAATAACTTAATTAGCTTTATAAGTTACTGGAAATTGTGATTAATGAATTTATTTATTTAATATATGCCAGACATTCTTCACATTCTAAAGTGGTATATTGTATTTGGTTGAGCATAAGAAAACTATGGCACACCAAGAGAGGAAGTGGAAACTATACAGAGCTTCCAGGCCTGCATCACCAAAGCTGAGTGATGGGCAGGAGATAGTGGTGAAAGCGAGGTGTTCCTGTACAAATATGAAGGCTATTGCAAATGGAGTTTGTTTCCCGGACTGTGGGTTGCTTCCTGATAATTGGAAGAGGACATAGTGACAGCAATGGCAGGGACCTTGATGTTTGGCCCTAGGTGGTTCTATCTTCTGTTAGGCTGCTATATACCTCTTGAACAGGGTTTCAAAAAGCAATGGAGAGATATACAGGGCAGTTTCATCAAGACAACTTCTTCTCTAACCTCCAGCCCATAAAAAAGGCCCACTGCTATTTGTAAGGAGATTAAAGAATATTTACTTCAAGTAACCTAGTCATGCATCTCTTAACGATGGGGATAAGTTCTGAGAAACACATCATTGGGTGATTTTGTCATTGTGGGAACATTACAGAGTGTGCTTACCTAAACCTAGATAGTATAGCCTACTACACACTTAGGCCATATGTACTAATCCTATAGGACCACCTTCGTATATGTGGTCCTCTTTGACCAAAACATTGATATATGGCACATGACTGTAGAGAGAAATAGGGAGTAACTTCCAGCAATGGGGAAGATAAAATATCCCAAGCTGCCTCCTGAATGAGAAACTAAAGGTTTCCCACATTTTCTTAGGAAATTTGATGTGGCCTAATTTGTCTGAGTTCCCTTCAATTCTCTTTCTAAGATTCCATTTAGGTTGTTTCTTGACTAAATCGTTAGCCTCCCTTTTTTTTTTTCTTTCAGGGGAATAGGATGCTGGGTCCCACCTTGAGTCAGGATGCTTTCATATAAGGGGTCACAATGAATGAGATCCTCTCCTACTCACAGGTGCAGAGGTGGTGGTGGCGGTAGTGGGGATAGGACAAAAGTGAGCAACAGATTTAATCAGCACTCTTTGGTACCCACAGAATTCAGATGAGACTTTGTTAAGTCCTCAGAGCAAAACGTGCTTAATGTTTATCTGAGCATTTCTGTTTGGCTAACATGATTTATACAGTTAAATTATAAGTTTTTGGTTCAGAGATGCCACTCAAAATAGCAATATTACCAGGAATAGCCTATGTTACTAAGATTAATTCTTTAAATGTATTACTTTTTTGAATTAAAAAACTATGAATTCCTCATTCTAAGTATTCAAATATTACAGGAATAGCGGACAATGTTGTATGTTAATTATATGTCAATGAATCTGGAAAAAATCAATTTCTCTAAAATTAATAAAATTCTATGCACCTATAATAACACCACAAATTAAGTTTTAATGTGACTTGAGAAGATCATTCTAAAATTCATCTAGAAGAGTGAATGGTAAGGAAAGACAGAGTAATTTTGAAAAAATTAGAATAAGGACAGAGAACTTTTCTAACCCACAATCACAGCGCATAATTTTGACAAACAATAGGATGATGGTACACACAGAGAAAAACAATTCCAAGGACCAGCATAAGGAATTCTCTATACCTGTATTGATACATGTAATAGATATTGATCTATATGGAACTTACTATATAATAAAGATTTATTTCATAGCAACAGAGAAAGGATGGACTAGAAATAGATGATATTTATGGCAATTTGCTAAACATTTGGAAAAAATGAGGCTAGATTTATTTCCAACCCACACATACAAATAAAACTCATTTGAATGAACAATGTTAAACTAAAATGTTTAAACCTTAAAATAAATATTAGCCAAATTAAAGGAGCATGTATTTTTTTTCCTGAGGAAGATTGGCCTTGAGCTAACATCTGTGCCCATCTTCTTCTACTTTGTATATGGCCACCACAGCATGGCTTGATGAGCAGTGCATAGGTCTGTGCCTGGGATCTGAACCTGTGAACCCCGGGCTGCCAAAGCCGACTGCCCAAACCTAACCACTACGACACTGGGGTAGCCCCAGGAGCATGTTTTTATGATCTGAAGATGGAGATGTTATTCCAAGAAAGATATAATATGTAGAGGCAAGAATGACAAAATACTGTACTCAAAAACATGAAAATGACACTGAAGAGAACATAAGCAAAGCTAAAATATAAACTATAACCTCAGAGAAAATATCTGCAACACATTTATCAAAGAAAACTTATGAGAAGATGTTCAACCTCACTGTTAATCAGAAAATATAAATTATACTGAAATACAGTTTTTACCCATGAGATTGTCAAGAAATTTTTTTTGACAATATCCAAAAGGAAAAAGACCATCACATACACTGGTAGTGAGAGGGTAGTCAGTGTAGCTCTTTTGGTAGTCTCTAATATTGTTTTATTCAATAATTCTGCTTGTGGAAATTTATCCTTTAAAAATAGTCACATACGTGTAGCACGAAGATATGTACACATATTTTTATTGTAGTCACAATACACTTGGGTGCCCATCAGGGGGTTATGATCAGCTCTGCATCTCTGAGGCAGGAGGCTGCTTGAAGTGCAGATCTAGCTTCAGAAATACGCTGGTTCTTCTCTTTACCTACAGTGGGAATTGATGATAGAAAGGGAGACCCATGTGCCTGCCTTTCCCACAAGACAGAGCCCTGGGAGAACTGTGCCTGCAGTCTTCCCAGGAGGGGACAACATTACTGATGCCCTCTGAGCTCTGTGTTCAGGAGCCTCAGAGGAACCTGGGCTTCACGTGTGTAGCCTCTGATGCCTGGAAAGGGAATTAAAGCCATGCAGCACCTGGGGTGGAGATGTGTTCATGCACGTGCATGCGAACTGTGTACATATGTGTCTTCATGCACATATGTGTGTTCTCTGTACATGCACGTACTGCTGTGCGTGTCTGTGTGTAGGCTTATGTGTACCTACCTGGAAGGAGAGGTGATGGAATCTGACGTCTCTGAGGTTCTGTGTCTGCATGCATGATTGTCTCTAGGTGCAGGTGTAGAGTTACAGGGAATGGATTAAGTTGCAGGCTCTGGACCCAGACTGAATAGATTCCGATTCTAACTCAGCCTCTTACAAGCTGTGTGAGCTTTGGCAATACTTAACTTCTTTGAGTCTCATATTTTTTTGTTTTATTGTTTGACTTAAACATTTTATTCCTTCAATTTCTTATGCCAGACTTATTTTTTGAAAATTTTTTTTTTTATTTTTGAATCCCAGTTCCTCCAATTACTAAGTGAGTGAATTTGGGCAAGATATTTAGCTTCATTAATCCACACTGTTCTCATCTATAAATGGTACAGCAATCAGAACTTTTAGATAAATGTTTCCTTTTTTGCTATTTTTCCATTTATATAGACTTTATTTATTAGAGCAGTTATAGATTCACAGCAAAATTGATCAGAAAGTAGAGAGAGTTCCAAGATACCCTCTGCCCTGATACACACATAGCTTCCTCCATTATCAACATTCCCCATCAGAGCGGTACATTTTTTAGAATTGATGAACCTACACAGACACATTATCACTCAAAGTCTGTAGCTTACATTAGGATTCACTCTTGGTGTTGTACCTTTTATGAGTCTTGACAAATGTATAATGACTCCAGTATATTATCATAGAGACTAGTTTCACTGCCCTAAAAATCCTCTGTGCTCCACCAATTTATTCTTCCCTTGCCTTTACCCCTGGCAACGATTGATCTATTTACTGTCTCCATGGTTTTGCCTTTTATAGATTGTCTTGTAGTTGGAATCATATAGCATGTAGCCTTTTCAGACAGATTCTTTCATTTAGTAACATGCATGTAAGTTTCCTCCATGTTTTTTCCTGACTTGATAGCTCATTTCTATTTAGTGCTGTATAATATTCCATTGTCTGAATCTACCACAGTTTAACTATTCACTGACTGAAAGATATCTTTTATTTTTTAAGTAACAGAGATTATTTTATTGTTACATAGGGATGCAAAAAATTTATTCTGCTACCTCACGCAGACTTCTCTGTTGTGTATGCTGCTTCAGTTTACAAGCACTGCCTCTGTCTTGTGGCCTGAGCCATACAGCAGTTTCTAGAGGGTCCTGAGTGGAGGTCTTTTCTCCCACTTCATAAGTGAGGCAGAGTGGTCCTCTGACTTGTCAGGGTCACATTCAGGTGGGGCTGGAATGGAATCCTGATCTTGTGGTTCCTCGCCTGGTCTCCCAGGCTGCCTCTGAGTTACAGCAACAACTATACCATCTCCCTAACAAGGGGGAGGTGTAATGGGTTAATGCAGGGCCTGGGAGTGGATGGATTCCATGAGGGGAACCTAAAAACCCTAAAGCAATGTAGTGGGAATCTGAATGCTGACCATGGTAAAAGAGGCTTGGGACCAGGTCCCCAGTGTCTTTATGTCTATGGAACCCAGCTGACTTAACCTTCATCTTTTGAACTTTTTCAGTTCATGAAGCCCTTGTTATTCCTGGTTCTGTGCAGCAAGCCCAGGGTACATATGATGCAGATTTATAGGCCCTTGGCTCAGATCATCGGAGTTTCTGACTACGCTGCTGAGAATTCCTTTATGTTATTTGTGTGGAAATCCTGATACTTCCAGAGAAAACCACTCTCAGAGCACTTCTCCTGTCCGGGGATGCATTGGCTCTGGACAAGCATAGTAGTGTTTGTATTTATAAGTCCTGCACTAGGTTCTATTCAAACCAGCTATTCAACTTCTTCCATGTGAAGTTCTGCTGATGGGGCATCTCTCAGAGATTGGTTGGCTGAAAGGAGATTCTTCTGCCGTGGGGGGAAATAGATCCATATCCTCATCTCTGGTGTCTGTCTCTTGAAACATTTTCTATTCTTGGTTATTGTGACTACTCTTTTTCAGTCCTCTTTGCTGATACCTTCTCTATCAGGCTCTTCAATGTCAGCAATACTCAGCACTCTTCTGTAGGTCCTCCTCAGCTTTCAGGTTTCACTTCCTTTCTTATTTATGTCACTCATGCTGATAAAAAGGTGAAATACGTTCAAGGATCTAAATATTTCTTAGTTCGGTATTAAGCAGAATCTCCTACATTTATGTATATGTAATGAGTTTGCAGTGGAAGGACATTTCCCTTCACAATTTTTTATGGAAGGACATGTCTATAGTATTATTTCACTATTGTATTCGAGCAGCCTCCCAGCTATCTATATGGTGGGAGGAGAGGCTGTCAAGGAGTTTCCTGGGCTACTTCCAAGGGCCATAGAGAGCTTTTTCACTCAACCTGGCAAGGTGTTCAGAAGGTCTGCTTAGATGTTTCTTGTGATGTTATCTACTTTCAGAAGAGATTCATCTTATTCTTATCAGTGCTTGTTAGTGATATCCCGAGTCAAATTCTGGACTCCCTTGTTTGGATTACAAAACTTTTATTAAAGCTCCCAGATACTACCTGTGCACATCGGCTCACCCCTTCTGAAACATTACAGGATATCTTGTGGGAATTGCCTCATATTCTGACAGAGACAGCATTCTAGCTCTGATGGAGAAGATTAGGAGTAACCTGAGGTCCAGATTGGTAATTCTTTCACCCCAATGCGCCATCTCATGGTCACTTATTATCTATAATTCACTTTAGTTTGAACTTTTTAGAATATCTGTAGGCTTACACATAGAGGTCTTGATTTGTTAGGGACTAATGTTGTTGAGAAAAAGGAGTCTGAGATCGATGGCAGAGTGAGGTCAGAACTAAAATAATATGTTAGGTTTCCTGGGACCAACGGACTTAGTTAGCATTATAAGTTACTGGAAGTTGTCATTAATGAAGTTATTCATTTAATATATGCCAGGTATTCTTCACATCCTAAAGTGGTACACTGTAGCTGTTTGAGCATGAAAAAAACTTGGCACATCAGTAGATAAAGTTGAAAGGATCTTCTAGGCCCACATCCCCAAAGCTGAGTGATGGGAGGGGGATAGTGGTGAAAGCCAGGTGTGCCTTTACAAATGTGAAGGCCACTGCAAATGGAGTTCGTTTCCTAGATTGCTGGTTGCTTCCTGACATTTGGAAGAGGACAAAGTGACAGCAATGGCAGGGAGCTTGATGTTGGGCCCTATGTGTTCCTGTCTTCCATTAGGTGCTATTCACCTCTTTTTATATTGTTAAGGCCAAAAGACTTGTATTCAACTTCAAGTCCTGCTATTAACAAGCTTATGATTGCTAAAAGATGGTGGTTGTTAAAACTTCATGAAATATTTGAGGCAAAATTTTCCAAAGAGAGTATTTATCTTATATAACTATTGTTAATGACAGTAACATAATCAGAGAAGAATTGATTAAGTCACAATATCACATGTATTTATTTATGTGTTATTACAGTGTGTGGTAATCGTTACTGCAGTTTACCAAATACTTCTGGCTCTCCATAATACCCATACACTATTGGATTGTGCCTCTTGGCTCTCTTGTGTTTGGTGGGGTCGTGAGATTAGTTGTGTTCAGAAGTGGCGTGAGTCACGTCTGGACCTGAGTATTTAATTGCCAGTGCAAAATCTTCAAGTGTCTTTCTCAGCTTCTGAAAGAGTGATGATTAGTGTTTATAATGGTGACTGCTCCATCAGCTTTGGTCCCTGAGTGTTTAAAAAGAACAGCACACTTAGACATTTCTTCTGTGGTCGGCTTGCATTGTCAATTAAAAATAAACCTTTGGTTTCAAAGTCCAAAGATTTTAAGAGTGTTTGTTCCACAGCATAATTTAGCTTATTCTGACTGACACACATGTCTGTTTCCAGGATATAAAGGGATTACTGTGAGGATTGTTGTCATGTGGAGAAAGGAAGAATTAAGAGGGAAGGAAAAAGGAGTTGTGTACTGAGAATTCATATTGTGAGGAAAACTTGGTGTTGGTGGGAGGAATAAATCTGCTTTGTAGAGTCTCCTATTTTCCAGGCTTACTCTCCCTGCTCTGAAATTGAACAAGCCTCACAGGGCTTTTCACTTTTCCTCAAATACATTTCAATGTTCACTGCCTCTACCTGCTTGGGTAATCTCACTATTTGAAATGTTCTGCCCATTTCCTCATCTACTGAACTTTTGTCTGTCAAAATCAATCCATATTTAGGGACAATCTTAGGTCATTCCACAAAGAGACTTCCCCAATTCCCTATAAAATCCATGTAATCTCTTATTTTAAAAACTAATAGGACTTTATAACTCCTTGAGTACTAGACAATGTCAAGCGAACAGAAGAGTTATTTGTAAATAGCTTTATTCCACTAAATATGTGGCAGAAATTGTTTTCCAAAAGTATGGATTCCTAGCAGTACCTGGCCTGGGATTGAACATATATTTGGTCAAAGTCATTGACAGAAACGAAGTCTTCTAGCTTCCAGGTCAATGCTGTTATTGGTATTCAACACCACCTCTCATGGTGTCTTTAGGTGGCATGTGAAAAATTGGTAGGAAGGAAAGTAACCTGATCATCTTTTAGGTCATCTCCAAATTATGATGTTATATCTTATTATTCCTTCTATGAGTGAATTCTGAACCTTAATTTACTCAAACCCATCTTCATAGCTTTGTTTCTCAAGCTGTAGATGAAAGGGTTCAGCATGGGTGTCACTATTGTGTACATGAGTGTGGCTACCCGGTCCTTCACCACTAAGTACATGGACAGGGGTCTGAAATAGACATATATGACACTCCCATAGAACAAGACCACTACAGTGAGGTGGGAGCCACAGGTAGAGAAGGCCTTCCACTTTCCGGCTGCAGATGGAATTCTGAACACAGTAATGATGATTCTCAGGTAGGAGAAGAGGATGCACAAGAAGGGTGTCCCAATTACAGCCAGGGTCTCCGTCATGACCACCATCTGGTTGGAGGAAGTGTCAGAGCAGGATAGCTTTAGCACAGGCTGAGTATCGCAAAAAAAGTTCTTAATGATATGGGAGGCACAGAAAGACAGGTGGGACATGAGTAGCACATAAAAGATAGAGTGCAGGTGGCAGATGGTACAAGAACCCAGCAGCATGAGGAGGCAAAGCCGTGGGTTCATAACCACATCATAATGTAAGGGGTTGCAGATGGCTACCAGCTGGTAGCCAGCATAGAGGCCAGCAGGTAGCTGTCAGTGTTCCCAAAGGCCATGAAGAAGTACATCTGGACCAGGCAGCCCACATAGGAGATAGACTTTGTCTCTGATAGGAAATTCACCAGCATCTTGGGCACAATGTCTGTTGTGAAGCAGATATCCATGAAAGACAGGTTGCTGAGAAAACAGTACATAGGGCTATGGAGCCGGGAGTCAGAGTGGATGGCCAGGATGATGAGTACATTCCCCAAAAGGGTCACCAGGTACATGATGAGGAAGATGGTAAAGAGGGGCTTCTGTAGCTGAGGGTTGGAAGAGAGGCCCTGGAGGATAAAGCTCGATGTGCTGCTGCTGTAGTTCTTTATCTCCATGTCTCTGACTTCTTGGGCAGGTTTTGGAGAAGCAGTGGGAGAAATGTGAAGGAGAATTTGATCAGACAATTTCTTCAGTAACATCCAACCTTTAAAAAGAATTCACTGCTATTTGTTAGGATATAAAAGAATATTTGCTTCAAGTAATACAGTCATGGATCCCTTATCAATGGGGATACAATCTGAGACATTATTGGCTTATTTCATCATCATGTGAATATCATAGAGTGTACTTACACAAGCTAGATAGTATAGCCTACTACACACATAGGGTATATGTACTAATCTTATGGATCCACATTCATATAAGCAGTCCGTCATTGACCAAAGCTCATTGTATATGCATGACTGTAGAGAGAAATAAGGAGTGATATCCAATAAGGGGAAAGTTAAAAAATTTCAAGCTGCTTCCCAAAAGAGAAACTAAAGTTTTCCCATATGTTCTTAGGAACTTCTATGTTGCATAATTTATCTGAGTTCTTCTCAATTCTCTTTCTAAAGATTCTTCTTCAGTTGTTTCTTGACCAAATTCTTTGCCTCTTTTTTTTTTCTTCTTTTAGGATAAGAGACTGCTGGGTCCCACTTTGAATCAGGAAGTTTTCATACAAGGGGTCCCAAACAATGAGGTCCTCTCCTACTCATTGGTGCAGAGGTGGTGTGGTGGCAACGGGTATAGGACAAAAGTGAGCAACAGATTTAATCCTTGCTCTTTGGTACCCACAGTATTCAGATGAGACCCTGTTAAGTTCTAAGAGCAAAATGTCCTTAATGTTTATTTGAGCATTTCTGTTTGGTTAACATCATTTGTACACTTACATTATTAGTTTTTGCTTCAGAGATACCACTCAAAATAGGAATATTACCAGAAATAGCCTATATTACTGAGATTAATTCTTTAAATATATGTTTTTTATTTAAAAAACTATGAAGTCTTTATTCTAATAATTCTAATATTACAAGAATTTTAGACAATGTTGTATATCCATTATACCTCAATAAAGTTGGAAAAAAGGCAATTCCTCTCAAATTAATAAAATTTAGGGCAGACATCAGCATCATGGCAGGGTGAGCTGTTCCCTTTGTCTCTCCACTGTACTTTACATTCATTGAGACACCCATTGATCAACAAAGGACTCCCTACACAAAACACAAGTACACCTGAGTGAACCATGCATCTATATATCTGAAGGTGGGTGGAGTGGACCTTTGGGAGGCAGTGGAACTAGGGGAGTATGCCCCATCCCATTCCCTGGTGGTGGCGATCCAGAACTGGTTGTTCTCAGCAGTAGCAGTGGTGCCCTGACCTCAGATTTCAAGGAGGATACCAGCCCACCCTCCCTCTCCCCAGGCAGTGGTGAATTTGATCCCTGTCTTTCTAGGAACAAGTGCTGAATCCAAAATGCAGATACCACTCCAGGAGCTGTGCTGTCCTCTCATGAGGTTTTAAATATTACACTGGTGTGTGCCAGCAACTAGAGGCTGCAAGAACATCAGTGGCACTTGCAGTTTAGCCCTGGCCCTCTGCCAGTAGTGGTAGATGAAACCTGTGAAATCAGGCTTCAGGAGCCACAGCAGAACCCATGACTCAGCTTCCAGTGGTGGCACACTGACACGGGCTTTACCTGCAGATGGCTGTATACAAGAACCTGGGCCCCTGGCAGTAACAACAATACCCATGAACCCAGAGCCCCAGCATCAGTGCAACCAGCACTTCCAGATAACCCAGGAATAGCAGCACAGGTGGTACATGGAGCAGCAGCACCCAAACCTGAGGTGACGCTGCGGAGAGCCAGTAGGCTTACATGAGACACAAGTACCCCAGAAGCATCAGATGTGCTCAAGCCTGGTGACTCCAGTGGTGATACCTGGGACTACAGAAACATCATAAGCAGCAAGGCACCAGCAACCTCGGAGGCACAAAGACACAAGAAGGGCAGTGACACCACCTCTGGAAGAGGCAGTGGAGTGTGAAAAGTGTAGGCTCTCAAAGACAACCAGAAGCAGCTCAGAATAAAAGGAACCAAAGCCTTATCCAAATAAGAGAAGTGTTTACTATCACAAATGCTCTAGGAGAGCATCAACTCATCGAGTACTGTAACAAACTACAGTAACATGGTAAACAAAAAGTAAATGACAACCTTCCAGAAACCAAACATGAAGTCACAGAAAATTGCAATATAACTGACAGAGAATTAAAAATAGCTGTCTTGAAGAAACTCACTGAGTTATGGGAAAACTCAGAAATACAGTTCAATGAGCGCAGGAACAAAATTAATGAACAGAAGGAGTACTTCCAAAGAGACTGAAACTCTAAAAAAACCAAACAGAAATTCTGGAGATGAAGAACACAATTAATGAGATGAAAAATGAAGTAGAAAGCACAGGAAATAGAGCAGACCACATGGAAGAGAGAATTAGTGAGCTCAAAGATAGAAATCTAGAAATGATTCAGGTGGAAGAGGGGAGGGAAGATTTTAAAAAGATGAAGAAATTCTACAAGAAATATCTGATTCAGTTAGGAAAAGCGGCATGAGGATAATGGGTATCTGAGAAGGAGAAGAGAGAGAGAAAGGAGCAGAGAGCTGATTCAAAGAAATAATAGCTGAGAACTTCCCAAACCGGGTGAAGAACTGGATATACAAGTACATGAAGCTAATAGAACTCGTAATTATCTCAGTGCAAAAAGATCTTCTTCAATGCATATTATATTAAAACTTCTAAGTCAATGGCAAAGAAAGAATATTGAGAATGGCCAGAGAGAAGAAAATCACTTACAAAGGGATCCCAATCAGGCTATCAGTGGATTTCTCAGCAGAAACTCTATAGGCTAGGAGAGAATGGAATGATATATTTAAATATTGAAAGAGAAAAGCTATCACCCAAGAATACTCTATCCAACAAAGTTTTCCTTCAGATACGAAGGAGAAATAAAGGCTTTCCCAGACAAACAAAAGCTGATGGAGCTCATCACCACTAGACATGCTTTACAAGTAAAGTTGAAAGGAGACTTCCTACCTGACAAAAAAGGCAAAGGTTTACAAAGCTTTGAGCAAGGTGATAAATAGAATCAGAAAATTGCAACTCTATTTCAGAATAGTTTACTAAACACTTAATTATAATGTAAGGGCTAAAGGGGAAAAAAGCACCAAAAATAACTATAACCTTTTAAATTTGTTAACAAACTCACAACACAAAAAGGATCATTTGTGACAACAAAAACATAGAAGGGGAAGAGAATAAGGATGGATCCTGCATAGGCTTATGGAGATAAGATG
This sequence comes from Diceros bicornis minor, assembly GCF_020826845.1. Classification (NCBI taxonomy): domain Eukaryota; kingdom Metazoa; phylum Chordata; class Mammalia; order Perissodactyla; family Rhinocerotidae; genus Diceros; species Diceros bicornis. Next base: position 31,386,198 of record NC_080767.1, on the reverse strand, counting down.
CTATCAGCAGAAAAGGGACTATCTTATCTACGAGATCTTTTGTACAAGCTTCATGCTAACTACAAAAGAAAAAGAGCAGAGTCATAAATCATATATAAAGAGAAAACTAGGAAAAACATCATAGATAAGCCCCAAACTGAAATGGCAGACAGGAATACAAGGAAAACTAAAGAATGGAAACACAGAACAAGCAGAAAACAAAAGATAAAATGGCAATATTAAGCCCTCACATATCAATAATCATTCTAAATGTGAATGGATTTAATCGATGGTATAGAGTGGCCTGGATGGATTAAAAAACAGGATACAACAATATGCTGCCTCCAGGAGACAAATCTTAGCTCTGAAGATAAACTTGGCTTAGCGTGAAGGGATGCAAGATGATACTTCAAGCAAATGGCAACCAAAAGAAAGCTATATTTATACCAGAGAAAATAGATTTCAAGTCAAAAAATATAACAAGAGACAAAGATGGGCATTATATAATGATAAAAGGGACATTCCATGACATTCTAAGAAGACATAATACTTATTAATATATATGCACCTAAGATAAGAGCATCAAAGTATATCAAGCAACTATTAACAGACCTAAAGGGGGAAAATGACAGCAACTCAATAATAATAGGGGGCTATAACACTCCATTCATATAATGTATAGATCATGCATGAAGAAAGTCAACAAGGAAACATTGGTCTTAAATGAAACACTAGATCAGATGGAGTTAATAGATATATATGGATAATTCCATCCAAAAGCCATAGAATATACATTCTTCTTCTTCTTCTCCTTCTTCTTCTTCTCCTTCTTCTCTTTCTTCTCCTTCTCCTTCTCCTTCTCCTTCTCCTTCTCCTTCTCCTTCTCCTTCTCCTTCTCCTTCTCCTTCTCCTTCTTCTTCTCCTTCTTCTTCTTCTTCTTCTTCTTCTTCCTCTTCTTCTTCTTCTTCTTTTATTTTGTGAGGAAGATCAGCCCTGAGCTAACATCCATGCTAATCCTCCTCTTTTTGCTGAGGAAGACCGGCTCTGAGCTAACATCTATTGCCAATTCTCCTCCTTTTTTTTTTTCCCCAAAGCCCCAGTAGATAGTTGTAGGTCATAGTTGCACATCCTTCTAGTTGCTGTACGGGGGATGTGGCCTCAGCATGACTGGAGAAGCGGTGCATCGGTGGGCGCCTGGGATCCGAACCTGGGCTGCCAGTAGCAGAGCACGAACACTTAACCACTAAGCCACAGGGCCAGCCCTACACATTCTTCTTAAATGAACATGGAACATTCTCAAAGATAGACCATATGTTGGGAAATGAAAGAAGTCTCAATAAATTTAAGGAGATTTAAATCATATCAAGCATAATTTCCAAACACAATGGTATGAAACTAGAAATCAACTACAAGAGGAAAGCTGGAAAAGCCACAAATATGTGGAGATTCAACAAAATGCTACTGAGCAGCTACTGGGTCAATGAAGAAATCAAAGGAGAAATCAAGAAACTGGAGAAAAATAAAACTGAAAATAAAATATGCCAAAATTTATCAGATACAACAGAAGTGGTACTAAGAGGGAAATTTATAGCAATGCTGGCCTACTTCAAGAAACAAGAAAGATCACAAATAAACAAACTAACACTGTACTTAAAAGAACTAGAAAAAGAAGAACAAACAATTTCCAAAGTCAGTAGAAGGAAGGAAATACTAAAAATCAGAGCAGAAATCAATGAAATAGAGACTAAAACAACAAGGGAAAGGATCAATGAAACTAAGAGCTGGTTCTTTGAAAAGTTAAACAAAACTGACAAACCCCCAGCCAGATTGACTAAGACAAAAAGAGAGAAGGCTCCAATAAATAAAATCAGAAATGAAAGAAGAAAAATTACAACAGATACCACAGAAAAACAAAGTATTATGAGAGAATACTATGCCAACAAATTGGATAACCTAGAAGAAATGGATAAATTCTTAAACTCATACAACCTCCCAAAACTGAATCAAGAAGAAATAGAGAATCTGAATAGACCAATCACAAGCAAAAACATTGCAACAATAATCAAAGCCTCCCAAAACACAAAAGTTCAGGACCAGATGGCTTCTCTGGAGAATTCTACCAAACATTCAAAGGAGATTTAATACCTATCCTTTTCAAACTATTCTGAAATAGTGAAGAGAATGGGGCGCTTCCTCACTCTTTCTAGGAGGCCACCATGACCCTGATACCAAAACTGGACAAGGACAATACAAAAAAGCAAAATCACAGGCCGATATCACTGATGAACATAGATCAACAGTCCTCAAAAAACATTAGCAAATCGAATACAACAGTACATTAAAAAGATCGTACACCATGATCAAGTGGGATTTATTCCAGGGATGCAGGGATGATTCAACATCCACAAATCAATCAATGTGATACACCACATTAACAAAATGAGGAATAAAAATGCCGTGATCATCTCAAGAGATGCAGTGAAAGCATTTGACAAGATCCAACATCAGTTTATGATAAAAACTCTAAATAAAACAGATATTGAAGGAAAGTAACTCAACACAATAAAGGCCATATATGACAAACCCACAGCCAACATTATACTCAATGGGGCAAAACTGAAAGCCATTCCTCTGAGAACAGGTACAAGACAAGGGTACCTACTCTTGCCACTCTTATTTAACATAGTACTGGATGTTTTAGCCAGAGCAATTAGGCAAGAAAAAGAAATAAAAGAGATCCAAATTGGAAAGGAAGAATGAAACTCTTGCTGTTTCCCAATATGATTCTATATATAGAACACCCTAAAAAATCCACCAGAAAACTATTAGAAATAATCAATGAATACAGCAAAATTAAAAGTACAAAATCAACATGATAAAATCAGTTGCATTTCTATACACTAATAACGAACTAGCAGAAAGAGAAGTCAAGAGAGAGGAAGTCAAGATGGCGGCGTAGGCAGACTCTGAACTCACCTCCTCCCGTGGACACAGCCAATTTACAACTACTCATGGAAAAATTACCCCTGAGACAGAACTGAAAACTGGATAAGAGGAACTCCTGCAACAACGGACAATCCTAACTGAGTTAGAAGAGACAGAAACTCCCTTCTGGAGAGGAAAAACGCCTCCTTCACAAGCCGCAGTGCCTCACGGCCGCCCGAGAGCAGCCCAAAGGTATGCAGCCCTCCCTGGAGGAGCGGGGCCCTGAGCGGGGGAGTGCCCCTGCTGTGGGCTTTTGTGGACCCAGCACAATCACGACAAGTGGCATAATATCTGACTATGCCTGCTACTAAAACATTGGGGAGTACCCCCAGAAAAGCTGGTTCACAAAGAAAGTAAAACCGGCTCTTAAAGGGCCCACGCGAAAACTCACCGGTTTCAGAAAGCATCCTAAAATCACCAGAAAGAAAAGTGCACAGTGCTTTGGTGAAAAGAGACTCACCTGATAGGCCCTGAGTGCATCTCGGTGAGGGGTGAGACCTCTCCAGGGACTGGGACATTGGCGGCGGCCATAGTTGTGGCCTGGTGTGGGCATGCTGACACAGACACCATTGGAGTTCTCCCTGAGGCCTGCTAGCCCAGGGTCTGCCCCACCCACTAGAGCCCCGATTTAATCCAACTTAGCCAGGGCAGGCAGCACACCCTAGAGACTGGCCCCACCCAACAAGAAGCCCTCAGGAAACTTGTGGGCCTGCATAGATTGGTGACTGGATTCTCTGCAGCCTGGCAACGGAGCTGACTTTAGCGGGGCAGGGCGTGCACAAGGAGCGGGTGGACAGTGTGTGGTGGTGGTGGAGTGTGTGGGGCTCCCACCGTGGTGAGACTGGGTCTGCTTCGGGAGGTCGGGGCACGCACATGGGGCAGGACTGTGTTGACTGTGTGTGTGGACCTGTGGGCGGCAGGGCTTGTCAGCTGCAGAAGACTTGTGCTTCTCAAAGACCCACATAGGGGGTTTGCCCCACCTTCCAAAGCCTGAAACAATTGGGTGCTCCTGTGCCTGGGGCCAGCCCCACCCAGCTGCAATCCTCAGAGAGCTGACAAGAGACCTAATAGGCTGGAGGCTTATAGCAATTGTAAGGCCCTGAGCCTAACAACCTGCCACACTGGGGGCCTACTTACTTAAAAGAAATACTGCAACACAAATGTACTGTTAGAACTTGCATCCAACTGTGCTGGGGCTCCCCACACCTGATAAAGAGACTGAAGGGCCCACAACAACTACAAGCAGCTGAGCATTACAACAGCTGGCCAGGAGCATAACTCGGCCTCCCTGGGTACCTACAGGGAGAACAAACAGGCCACAACAGAAGGACACATGTAGCCCACATAGGGGTCACCCCTGGAACATTGAGAACTGAGGGAAGCACAGAACAGGCCTCCTAAACCATCACTTACTTAAGGTCACCTATCTAAGAGCAGGAGACGTAGCTGACCTACCTAATACATAGACACAAGCACAGGGAAAGAGGCAAAATGAAGAGGCAAAGGAATACATTCCAAGTAAGGGAACAGGACAAAACCCCAGAAAAGGAACTAGGTGAAACAGAAATGAGCAACCTACCCGACAGAGAGTTCAAACTAAGAGTGTTAAGGATGCTCACTGATCTTGGGAGAAGAATAGATGAACTCAGTGAGAATGTCAACAAAGAAATGGAAGACATAAAAAAGAACCAATCAGAAATGAAGAATACAATACTGGAAATGAAAAATTCACTAGAGGGACTCAAAAGCAGAGTAGAGGATACAGAAGAACGGATCTGTGAGTTGGACGAAAGACTAGAAGAAATTACCCAAGGTGAACAGGTAAAAGAGGAAAGAATTAAAAAGAGTGAGGACAGTCTAAAGGACCTCTGGGACAACATCAAGCTCTCTAACATCCGTGTTATATGTGTCCCGGAAGGAGAAGAGCGAGACAAGGGGTCAGAGAATCTAATTCAAGAAATAATGGATGAAAACTTCCATAACCTAAGGAAGGAAACAGACATCCAGGTACAGGAAGCACAGAGAGCCCCAAACAAGATAAACCCAAAGAGGCCCACACCAAGACACATCATAATCAAAATGTCCAGAATTAAAGATAAAGAGAGAATCCTAAAAGCTGCAAGAGAAAGTCAAGTTACATACAAAGGAAACTCCATAAGGCTATCAGCTGACTTCTCAGCAGAAACCTTACAGGCTAGAAGAGAATGGCATGATATATTTAAAGTGCTAAAAGGAAAAAACTTGCTGCCAAGAATACTCTACCCAGCAATGTTATCATTCAAAATGGAAGGAGAGATCAAAAATTTCCCAGACAAGCAAAAATTAAAGGAGTTTGTCACCAAGAAACCAGTGCTACAAGAAATGTTAAAGGGACTGATTTAATGGGAAAAGAGAAGACCACAAATAGGAAAAATTATCTATTTCCATGATAAGAGGGTAATGGATACAAATGCACAAAAACGAGGTTAGATATGATATCAAAAACATAAAAGGAGGGAAGAGGGGAGTTAGAGAGTAGAGCTTTCAGACAGAGGTCAAACTAAAGAGACCATCAATTCTGTATAGAAGAAGAAAGGAACAGAGAAGGACTACTAAAACACTGAGGAAAAAAAAAGGTTAAAAAATGGCAGTAAGAACATACTTATCAAAAGCTACTTTAAATGTCAATGGACTAAATGCTCCAATTAAAAGGCATAGGGTGGCTGATTGGATAAAAAAACAAGACCCATATATATGCTGCATACAAGAGACACACTTCAGACCTAAAGACACTCACAAACTGAAAGTGAACGGATGGAAAAAGATAGTCCATGCAAATGGCAATGAAAAGAAAGCTGGGGTAGCAGTACTCATATCAGACAAAATAGACTTTAAAACAAAAACTGTAAAAGGAGACAAAGAGAGGCATTACATAATGATCAAGGGAACATCCAACAAGAGGATATAACACTTGTAAATATCTACGCACCCAATGTAGGTGCACCTAAATATATAAAACAATTATTAACAGACATAAAAACAGAAATAGACAGTAACACTATAATAGTAGGGGACTTTAACAATCCACTTACACCAACGGATAGATCGTCCAAACAGAAGATCAATAAGGAAACATTGGCCTTAAACGACACACTAGAACAGATGGACCTAGTAGATATATACAGAGCATTCCATCCGAAAACCGAAGAATATACGTTCTTTTCAAATGCACATGGAACATTCTCCAGGATTGATCACTTGTTAGGCCACAAAACAAGTCTCCATAAATTTAAGAAGATTGAAATAATACCAAGCATCTTTTCTGACCACAACGGTAGGAAACTAGAAATCAACTATAGGAAGAAAATCAGAAAAGCCACAAATACATGGAGATTAAACAAAATGCTACTGAACAACGACTGGGTCAACGAAGAAATCAAAGAAGAAATCAAAAAATACCTGGAGACAAATGAAAATGATAATGCGACATGCCAGAATTTATGGGATACAGCAAAAGCGGTTCTAACAGGGAAGTTTACAGCAATACAGGCCTATCTCAACAAACAAGAAAAATCTCAGATAAACAATCTAACAATGCACCAAAAGGAATTGGTAAAAGAAGAACAAACAAAGCCCAAAATCAGTATAAGAAGGGAAATAATAAAAATCAGAGCAGAAATAAATGAAATAGAGACCAAAAAAACAATAGAAAAAATTAATAAAACCAAGAGCTGGTTTTGAAAAGATCAACAAAATTGACAAATCTTTAGCTAGACTCACCAAGAAAAAAAGAGAGAAGGCACAAATAAGTAAAATCAGAAATGAAAGAGGACAAATTACAACAGACACCTCAGAAATACAAAGATTATAAGAGAATACTATGAAAAGCTATATGCCAACCAATTCGACAATGGGAAGAAATGGATAAATTCTTAGAATCATACAACCTTCCAAAATGAGATCAAGAAGAAGAGAATTTGAATAGACCAATCACCAGTAAGGAGATCGAAACTGTAATCACAAACCTCCCCAAAAATAAAAGTCCAGTACCAGACGGCTTCCCTGGTGAATTCTACCAAACATTCAAAGAAGACTTAATACCTATCCTTCTCAAACTCTTCCAAAAATTGAGGAGGGGGGAAGCTCCCTAACTCATTCTATGAAGCTGATATTACCCTGATGCCAAAACCAGAAAAAGACAACACAAAAAACGAAAATTACAGGCCAATATCACTGATGAACATCGATGCAAATATCCTCAACAAAATACTAACAAATCGCATACAACAATACGTTAAAAAGATTATACACCATGATCAAGTGGGATTTATTCCAGGGATGCAGGGATGGTTTAACATTTGCAAATCAATCAACATGATACATCACATTAATAAAATGAAGAATAAAAATCACATGATCATCTCAATAGATGCAGAGAAAGCATTTGACAAGATACAGCATCCATTTATAATAAAAACTCTGAATAAAATGGGTATAGAAGGAAAGTACCTCAACATAATAAAGACTATACATGAGAAAACCACAGCTAATATCATTCTCAATGGTGAAAAACTGAAAGCTATCCCTCTAAGCACAGGAACCAGACAAGGATGCCCACTGTCACCACTCCTATTTAACACAGTACTGGAAGTCCTAGCCAGAGCAATCAGGCAAGGAAAAGAAATAAAAGGGATCCAAATTAGAGAGGAAGAAGGGAAACTGTCACTATTTGCAGATGACATGATTTTATATATAGAAAACCCTAAAGAATCCACCAGAAAGATTTTAGACGTAATAAACAAATATGGTAAAGTTGCAGGATACAACATCAACATACAAAAATCATTTCCATTTCTATACACTAACAATGAAGTAGCAGAAAGAGAAATTAAGATTACCATCCCATTTACAATTGTAACAAAAAGAATAAAATACCTAGGAATAAAGTTAACCAAAGAGGTGAAAGATCTGTACACCGAAAACTATAAAACATTGCTGAACGAAATTGAAGAAGACACAAAGAAATGGAAAGATAATCCGTGCTCTTGGATTGGAAGAATTAACATAGTTAAGATGTCCATACTTTCTAAAGCCATCTATAGATTCAATGCAATCTCTATCAAAGTTCCAACAACATTTTTCACAGAAATAGAACAAAGAATCCTAAAATTTATATGGAACAACAAAAGACCCCGAATAGGTAAAGGAATCCTGAGAAAAAAGAACAAAGCTGGAGGTATCACACTCCCTGATTTCAAAATATACTACAAAGTTATAGTAACCAAAACAGCATCGTACTGGTACAAAAACAGACACACACATCAATGGAATAGAATTGAAAGCCCAGAAATATACCCACACATCTATGGACAGTTAATCTTTGACAAAGGAGCCAAGAACATACAATGGAGAAAAGAAAGTCTCTCCAACAAATGGTGTTAGGAAAACTGAATAGCCACATGCAAAAAAGTGAAAGTTGACCCTTACTTTACACCGTATACAAAAATTAACTCCAAATGGATTAAAGACTTGAATGTAAGACCTGAAACTATGAAACTTCTAGAAGAAAACATAGGCAGTACGCTCTTCGACATCGGTCTTAGCAACATCTTTTCAAGCACCATGTCTGACCGGGCAAGAGAAACAATATAAAAAATAACCAAATGGGACTACATCAAACTAAAAATCTTCTGCACAGCAAAGGAAACCATCAACAACACGCAAAGACAACCTAACAATTCGGAGAAGATATTCGCAAACCATACAGCTGCTAAGGGCTTAATTTCCAAAATATATAAAGAACGCATGCGTCTCAACAACAAAAAAACTACCAACCCAATTAAAAAATGGGCAAAAGACCTGAACAGACATTTCTCCAAAGAAGATATACAGATGGCCAACAGGCACATGAAAAGATGTTCAAAATCATTAACTATCAGGGAAATGCAAATCAAAACTACAATGAGATATCACCTCACGCCTGTCAGAATGGCTATAATTAACAAGACAGGAAACAACATGTGTTGGAGAGGATGTGGAGAGAAGGGAACTCTCATACACTGCTGGTGGGAGTGCAAACTGGTGCAGTCACTATGGAAAACAGTATGGAGATTCCTCAAAAAATCAAGGATAGAACTACCATATGATCTAGCTATTGCACTGCTGGGTATTTATTCAAAGAAATTGAAAACACCAATGCGTAAAGATACACGCACCTCTGTGTTCATTGCAGCGTTATTCACAATAGCCAAGACTTGGAAGCAACCTAAGTGCCCATCAAAGGATGAATGGTTAAAGAAGATGTGGTATATATACACAATGGTATACTACTCAGCCCTAAAAAGTGATGAAATCCAGCCATTTGTGACAACACGGATGGACATTGAGGGTATTATGCAAAGTGAAATAAGTCAGAGGGAGAAAGTCAAATACCGTATGATTTCCTTCATTAAGTAGTAGATAATAACAACAATAAACAAACACATAGAGACAGAGATTGGATTGGTGGTTACCAGAGGGGAAGGGGGGAGGCAGGAAGGCAAAAGGGATAATTTGGCACATGTGCGTGTCGATGGGTTGTAATTAGTATTTGGGTGGTGAACATGGTGTAATCTATGCAGAAATAGAAGTATAATGATGTACACCTGAAATTTATACAATGTTACAAGCCAATGTTACTGCCATAAACAAACAAATTAAAAAAACCAAAAAAACCAAAAATAATGAAAGAGAAGTCAAGAATACAATCCCCTTTACAATCTCATCACAAGAACAAAATAGTTAGTAATAAATTTATCCAACATGATAAAAGACCTATACACTGCAAGCTACATGACATTATTGAAAGAAGTGGAAGAAGACATGAAGAAATGGAAAGATGTTCTTTGCTCATGGATTGGAAGAATATACATAGTTAAAATCTCCATGTTACCTAAAACAATCTACAGATTCAATGCAATCCCAATCAGAATCTCAATGACATTCTTCATGGAAATTGAACAAAGATTCCTATCATTTATACGGAACACAAAAGACCCTGAATAGCCAAAGGAATCCTAAGAAAAAAGAACAAAGCTGGAGGTACCACAATCCCTGAATTCAAAATTTACTGCAAAGCTATAGAAATCAAAACAGCATGGGACTGGCAGAAAAACAGATACCCAGATCAACAGAACAGAATTGAAAGCCTAGAAATAAAACCACATATCTATGGACACCTAGTCTTTGACAAATGAGCCAAGGACATGTAATGGAGAAAAGAAAGTCTCTTCAATAAATGGTGTTGGGTAAACTGAAAAGCTGCATGCAAAAGAATGAAAGTAGACCATTTTCTTATACCATACACAAAAATTAACTCAAAATAGATAAAGACTTGAATGTAAGACCTGAAACCATAAAAATCCTAGAAGAAAATATAGGCAATATACTCTTTGACACCAGTGTCAGGAGTAACTTTTTGAATACCACGTCTGCTCAGACAAGAGAAACAAAAGAAAAAATAAACGGAACTACATCAGACTAAATGGTTTCTGCAAGGCAAAGGAAACTGTCAACAAAATGAAAAGACAAACCACCAGCTGGGAGGAAATATTTTCAAATCAAGCAAGGGTTAATTTCCAAAATTTATATAGAACTTGTACAACTCAACAACAACAAAAAGAATAACCTGATCAAAAAATGGGCAGAGGATATGAATAGACATTTTTCCAAAGAAATACAGATGGACAACAGACACATAAAAAGATGTTCAACATCACTAATTATTAGGGAAAAGCAAATCAAATCTACAATGATGTTATCATTTCACACTCATCAGAATGGCTGTAATTAACAAGGCAAGAAATAACAAGTGTTGGAGAGGAGGTGGAGAAAAGGGAACTTTCATTTGCTGGTGGGAATGCAAACTGGTGCAGCCACTGTGGAAAACAGTACATAGATTTCTCAAGAAATTGAAAATAGAAATACCATATGATCCAGCTAATCCACTGCTGAATGATTTTCCACAGAACACAAAATCAACAATTCGAAGAGATTTTTGCATTCCTGTGTTCACCTCAGCATTATTCACAATAGCCAAGACATGGAAGCAACCTAAACGCCCATCAATGAATGAATGGATAAGGAAGATGTGATATACATATACAATGGAATACTACTCAGCCATGAAAAAAGATGAAATCATGCCATTTGCGACAACATGAGGGTATATGCTTAATGAAATAAGTAGGACAGAGAAAGACACATATCTTACGATTTCACTCATATGTGGAAGATAAAAAACAAATGCATAGATAAGGAGAAAAGATTGCTCATTACCCGAGGGGAAGTTTTGTGGGAAGGATAAAAGGGGTAAGGAGCACATATGAATGATGATGGATGGAAACTAGACTTTTGGTGCTGAACACAATGCAGTCTACACAGAAGCCAAAATATAATGATGTACAACTGAAATTTATATAATGTTATAAACCAACGTGACCTCAATAAAATTAAAAAAAAAATCAATGCACCTGTAATAACACCTTAATGGAATTTTTAATGGAAGTTGGAAAGATCATTCTAAAGTACATATAGAAGAATAAACGGCTAAGGAAAGACAGCATAATTTCGAAAATCTTAGTTTAATTTCAGAGAACTTATCTAACCCACAATCAAAGAACATACTAATGACATACAATAATACAATGGTACACACAGAGAAAAAACAAATCCAAGGAGCAGCGTAAAGAATTCTGTACACCTTTATTGAAACATGTATATAGATCTTGATCTATATGGAACTTAATATATAGTAAAGATTTATTTCATAACAATGGAGAAAGGATGGACTATAAATGAGTGATATTTATGACAATTGGCTGAATATTTGGAAAAAATAAGGCTAGATATCTATCCAACCCACACAAGGAAATAAAACCCATTTGAATGAACAACCTAAAAGTAAAAAATCCAAACTATAAAATAAATATTAGCTAACAATATAAGAGCATATTTTTATGATCTGAAGATGGAGATACCGTTCGAACAAAGAAATAAAATGTAGAGGCAAGAATGACAAAATACTGTATTTAAAATGTGAAAATGACAGGAAAATAGATAATAAGCAAAGCTAAAGTATAAATTATTGGCTCAAAGAAAATATCCACAGTGTTTGGAAAAACATTTACCAAAGAAAACTTATGAGAAGATGCTCAGCCTCATTGGTAATCAGAAAATATAGGTCAGACTGAAATACAGTTTTCACCCATGAGATTGTCAAGAAAATTTTTTGACAATAACCAAAAGGAAAAGACCCTCACCTACACTGAGGGTATGTATGAGGGTAGTCAGTGTAGCCTTTTGGTTGTCTCTATCAGAATTGAAAATCTACATCTCCTTATCCAATAATTCCACTTATAGAAATCTATCCTTTAAAAATAGTCATATATGTGTCGCACAAAGATATGTACACACATTTATTGTAGCATTGCTTCTACAAGCACACAAAACAACATAAATACAAAAAGCAACCCACAGGGGAAACAACCTAAATATCCACAAATAGGCAAATTGTTAAAACAATTTATAATGCATTCTCATGTCTCAGTATCACACAGACTCTAAAGAAATAAGATGGCTAACATTAGCCAACATGTATTAGCACTCAGTATATGTCACAAGCTGAGCTAAGTTCTTTGAATGTCTTAGTCGTTTTATTTTCTCCAAATCCTAAGACATAGGCACTATTACGATCCATATTTTACAGCTAAAAAAATAGAATTTAGCAAAGTGAAATAACTTACCAGCTCCCACAGTTAGTAATTGGCAGACCTGGGATTTGAGTTCAGGCATCTGATGGCAGAGCAGAAGCTATTCATTGCTAAACTATGTTATCACTGTAACACTACTGTCTGTGATATTCTGTTAAGTGACAAAAGCAAGTTGCAGAACAATGCATATAGAATAATCTCATTTTCGTAAAGGAAATATGTCCTTTATATGTGTGTTTGTTTGGTGTGTGTTTATGTGTGTGACTTCCTTATGAAGTGAGATTGGAGGGATGGTGTGAGGAGTTCCTTCCATATTTAACTTTATACTATATTGTTTGCATTTCAAACTAAGGGATACATGTTTCTTTGTATTAATTTTCTAAATAAAATGGTGCAAGTTCTTTATGATTCCACTTCCCAGGGAACTAGAGTCACTTGCATCTTTTAAAATTAATTTTCTCTGCATAGATCTATACACATATTATATTCAGGAATGGGGTCATACTGTCCATAACACTGTTTTCTCCCCCACAGACACTGTTACAATGGATAATTTTGTACAGTTATCACATTTTATCTGTGGTTTTGCTTTCCACAGTTTCAGTTACCCACAGTCAACCACAATCCAAAAGTATTAAATGGAAAATTCCAGAAATAAACAATTCATAAGTTTTAAATTGCATGCTCTTCCATTAGTGTGATGAAATCTCACAATGACCTTCTTCCTCCCACCTGGGATGTCAATCATCCCTTTGTCCAGCATATTTATGCTGTATATGCTACCCGCCCATTAGTCACTTATTAGCCCTCTCAGTTGTCAGATCAAAGGCCGTGGTATCACAGTGTTCCCGTTCAAGCAGCCGTTGACATCATCTGCTCCTGACATCCAACCATCGCCATCATTGTGGCTTGATGATCCTCCTTCTGAAGTATCGTCAGAAGGTCAATAGGAGCCTAGAGCTACGTCACAATGCCTACATCATTCACCTCACTTCATCTCATCACGTAGGCATTGTATCATCTCACATCACGACAGGAAGGGTGAGTACAATACAATAAGATATTGTGTGAGAGAGAGACCACGCACACAACTTTTATTACAGATTGTTATCATTGTTCTATTTTATTATTAATTATTGTTGTTAATATATTTGCTTAATTTGTAAGTTAAACTCTATCATAGTTCTGTATGTATAGGAAAAAACATAATATGTACGGGGTTCGCTACTATCCACAGTTTCAGGCATCCACTGGCGTCTTGGAACGTATCCCCTCCGGATAGGGGGGACTAGTGTATGAATATATATTGCACTCATGAGAGAGTTTCTATGGTATAGAATACATTCGAAGATATGGGATGCTGAGCTGGAATTTACGGATATTGAAAATTTAGATAGATACTCCCTGTCTGAGCCACCTAATCCTCATCCCACTCCTGGGCAGTGTATTCACATGGCTCGCTGGACTCTTTCCCGGTTTCCTTAACTTTTTCTTTCAGCTTCACTCCTGGGATTTTGTTTTTCCTGTTGGTGAAGGACTATGTGATCTTCTTTGGGCTTGAACTCAGAATTCTCCAGATTTATGTGATATTTCTCTGGGGCAGTGCTCAGCCCCTTTCCCTTTAGCTGAATCTGTTGACATTGTATATTTCCTCATGCCTTGGTCAAGTGATTTCACCTCAGAATACCTATCAATAAGATGGGGTGGTTCTACTTTCTTCCCCACCTACTCCTGCATTTGGAGACTGAAATGACAGTTGACATTTGCATATACCTGTGTTTGCATCACCACAACAAATTGTATGCATTAATCATGTGCAGTTTTTTGTATATCAATTATACCTTAATAAAGCTGTTAAAAAAAAGAAGCATTGCCCAGCCTGATATATTTGCAGACTTAATCTACCTAGATAATGATCAGAGGACTCTGCCCGTCTGGCTGTCCCTGAATAATTTTCAATGGTCGACCTGAAAAGAATGAAATGATTTTGACTGCAGTTGGTTCAGCAGTCTCATAGGTGAAAGTCAATTCCACTTACTTGCAATACCTGTTTGTTGCCCCGGAGCACAGCTGGAGGAAGAACACACCTGTTATCTGATGCCAGATAATTACGTATCTTGCTTAACCTGAGATTTTGATAAAAATACAGTGTTTGTAAATGAGAGGACTAGAATTCAGAAAAGGAGTGCCTGTGCCTCCCTCCCAAATGTTTAGCCTTTCTTTTCCATGGCTGTTGGTTTTGCATGACCCACACAACGTGGAGGTAGAATGATGGTTTACCAAGGTGTTTTGATGATTAAAAGGAAGCATGGGGTTTCATTCACAGTAATTTAATAGTAAAAATGGAAGCACTTTTCACTTCTTTCAAAAGCACATTTATAATAACTTGGTTGGATTATGTGCCTTCTTAAGTTTATTATGAATTACAGTGATTGTTTCACAACCTTCTTATTATTTAAATAAGATAATATGCAAACACATTTTCACATGATATAGCACCACGTAATAGAAAGTTATCATGATTGGTAATGAAACATTTTGCATTACTGGCTAAAAAGTTGACGGTTGTGTGAAAGAGTTTGATAGAGCTTTCTAGAGGTGGTTTATGTTGTTGCTCACACAATAAGCTACAGAAATGAAGTATTAACAATGGGGATTGTCATCAATTAGTCGTTGGGAAGGAAATACAGCGACTGGGAGCCTTTCCAAGCCTTTTAGATCACACTACCCCACCTTAAAAGACATTTACTCCCTTCCTTGATAGGTAGGAAATAAAGACTATTTCTATAGTTTTCCACTTTCTCCATTGGAATTTTCCACTTGTGGACATTTATCATCTGCGGTTGGTTTTCATTTCCTTGCTTCCACATGACTTATGCAAGCCCCTTCTCCTAGCCACCAGCCCTCATGAACCCAAAGTAAAACTTGGAGCATAGCATGCACTTCCTGAACAAGATATAAAATCCTGGGTGGGTAATACTCTGGTGGAAAGCTGTCCATCATCCATGCAGCTACTCCCCTGAATGAACAAGGACGTTGAAAAGTGACTAAACTGGAAAAACATTCAGCTAACCTTTATTGGATGGATTCTGTGTTTAGCACTTGTCTCACTTAATCCTCACCATAGCACTATGATGTTAGAGTATTACTAATCCCTTTATACATAAAGAGAATGAAGTTCAGCTGGTAAATGGTATGTCTAGGACTCATACCCACATATGACTGATTTCAAATTTGTGTTGTAAACTGCTCTACCATACCTCTTCTGAGAACCATACACATGCGGTCAAGATGTAAGGGGGTGTGTCCTCTGCAGAGAGAAGTCCTCTTACTGTCAAGCAAGCACCTTAAACCTCCTTGCTGATGCACTCCTTGGACTCCATCCTTTGCTTCCACACACTGGGGTCCTTTCAATTTCCTTCCTACCTACTCCCATTTCTGCCTTCCAGTCCAGAATGCTATATGCTCTCCTCTCTTCCTTGCCTTCAGAAGGAAAGATTGTAACATACTTTGGACCTCAGCTCTGTCAGATTATGAGAGATCAGCAGCTCTCTGCTTTTGCGGCATCAGTAACTGACCTTAGAATCTCTCCTGTGCACAGATTTTTGGAATCCTATCTTTTCCCTGTCTACCCTCTTCCCACTTTCAGCAGTAAGACAAACAGGTATATATCTCAAACATGTATGTCCTCCTTAGAGATTCTGCAGGTCCTTTTCTGGCTGAGTCCTTCTCTTTTCAGCTGTCTGAAACCTCTGCTTTCTGCCTAGTTTTCCCTCCTATATCAGATTAGAGCTTTACCTAGTGCTTCCCAGATGTTACATTCTAAATTCCAAAGCAAGTGAAGATTTAAAATATGCCCATTGGGATTCTTTTGTTGAAAAATTGTCTTCCCTCTGTCTCAACATACCCTTGGTTTCCATCTGATCGACCAGAGATACTTAAAGTGGGACTTTGCTGAAAACCAATGTCTTTTGTCCCTCTGCTGAGCTGGCAACGTCTCACCCAGATGTCTCTTATTTGAAACACCCACTTCATTGTAGCCCCTTCCCATGTGCATTCTCAATCCTAGTGCCATAATAGCTATCAATTACATAGTGCTGACATGTGCCAGACACTGCTGTAAGAACTTTACATACATTAAATCACTTAGTCCTTACAACACCCCATTTTACTGGTAATGAAAGTGAGGTACAGGGAATTGAAGTGACTTGCCTAAGGCCACACAGCTCAATGGTGGTGGATTCCAGATTCAGAATGTGTGCTGTTATTCCCTGCATTGTCTTTGCTTTCTTGTGCACTTGTTTCCTGGCTCTTAAGATGGAGGAGAGAAGAGGATAGGATCACAAAGAGGAGGAAGATCATGGGAAGATGTTGACCCCACAGTCTCTCTTCCCAATGAAACCTCAGCCTGCCTACCTGCGGGCTTGACAGAGATTGAGGGTCCTGATCAGTCTTGGGCACCTGCCAGGGGGTTATGATCAGCCCTGAATCTCCGAGGAAGGAGGTGCTTGAAGTGCAGATCTAGCTTCAGAAATGTGCTGGCTCTTCTCTCTACCTACAGTGTGAGTAGATGATCCAAAGGGAGACCCATGGGACTGTCCTCCCTGCAATTCAGAGCTCCGGGGAAATTGGCCTTGCAGTCTTCCCAGGAGAGAAGGCCTTTACTGATGCCCTCTGATGTCTGTGTTCAGGAGCCTTAGGGGAATCTGGACTCCAGAGGTGTAGCCTCTTATACCCGGGAAGGGTATTAGGGCCATTCAGCAGCTGGGGTGGAGGTGTGCTCATGCACATGTGTGTGAATTATGTACATATGTGTGTTCCTGCACACATGTATGTTCTCTGTACATGCATGTGCTCTTATGCATGTCTGTGTGTAGGCTTATGTGTGCCTACCTGGAAGGACAGGTGATGGCCTCTGTCATCTCTGAGATTCTAAGTCTGCATGTGTGACTATCTAGGCACAAGTGTAGTTATGAGAAAGGACTTGAAGTACAGGCTCTGGAGCCACGCTGAAGAGACTGAGTTGCTGGCTCTGCCTCTTGCAATCTGTGTGAGTGTTTGCGTACTTAACTTTTTTGAGTCTTATATATATTTTTGCCTTTCTTAAATGTTTTATTGCTTCAATTTCTTAAGCCAGACTACTTGCTTTTGAATCTCTGTTCTACAAATTACTAAGTGAGTGAAACTGGGTAAGATAATTAGCTTCACTTACCCACATTGTTCTCATTTATACATGGCATGGCAATCGAAATTTAAGATAGATTTTTTCTGTTTAAGTAGACTTTATTTTTTAGAGCAGTTAGAAGTTCACCGTAAAATTGATCAGAAAGTACAGAGAGTTCCCATTTATCCCCTACTCCCGTACACGCACAACCTCCCCCATTATCAACATCCCCCACAGAGTGATACATTTGTTATAATTGATGAACCTACATGGACATATCATCACCCAAACTCTATAGTTTACATTAGGATTCACTCTTGGTGTTGTACCTTCCATGGGTTTTGACAAATGTGTAATGACTCCACTATAGTATCATAGAGAATAGTTTCACTTCCCCAAATACTCTCTGTGTTCTGCCTATTCCTTCCTCCCTTCCCCCTAACCCCTGTAACCACTGATCTTTTTACTGCTCCATAGTTCTTCCTTTTCTAGAATGTCTTATAGTTGGGATCATGTAGCATGTAGCCTTTTCAGCTGGATTCTTTCATTTAGTAATATGCATGTAGTTTCCTCCATGTGTTTTCATGGCTTGATAACTCATTTCTTTTTAGTGCTGTGTAATAGTCTATTGTCTGGATGTACAACAATTTATTTAACCATTACTTACTGAAAGATATATTTTTTTGGGTGCCAGAGATGATTTTATTGTTACACAGGGAATGCAAAAAGTTTATTCTGCCACCTGACACAGTCTTCTGTGTTGTATACGCTGCTTCAATTTACAAGCACAGCCTCTGTCTCAGGGTCTGATACTTACAGTGGCTTCTAGAGAGACCCATGTGGGGGTCCTTTGTCCCACCTCACATGTTAGGCTTAGCGGTCTTCTGACTTTTGAAGGTAACAGGGTGGGGCTGGAATGGAATCCTGATCTTGTGGTTCCTTATCTGGTTCCTGACTCCCAGGCTGCCTCTGAGTTACAATAGCAGCTATACCACATCCCCAATGAGGGGCAGGTGGTGTGGGTTAGGGCAGGAACTGTACGTGGATGGATTCCATTAGAGGAATCTAAAAACCCTAGTGGGAATCTGAAAGCTGACCACAGTCAAAGAGGCTTGGGACCACGTCCCCAGAGTCTTTATGGGAAGGGGACCTGGCTGACTTGACCTTCACCTTTTGAACTTTTTCAGTCTGTGAAGTCCTTGTTATTCCTTTCTCCGTGCAGCAAGCCCAGGGTTACATATGATGCAGATCAGTAGGTTCCTGGCTCAGATGAACTTAGTTTCTGGCTACACTCTGCAATTCCTGAAACATCCAGAATAAACTGCTCTCAGAGCACTTCTCCTGCCCAGGGATGCCTTGGCTCTGGTCAAGCACAGTAGTGTTTGCAGTCATAGTCCTGCACTGGGTTCCAGCCTAACCAGCTAATCAACCTCTTCCGTGTGAAGTTCTGCTGATGGGGCATCTCCTGGACTTTGCTCGGTTGAACAGAGATTCTTCTGCTCTGGGGGGAAATACATCCATATCCTTATCTCTGGTGTGTGCCACTTGAAATCTCTTCTACTCTAGGATTATATGAGAACTCTTTTTCAGTCCTTTTGGTAATACCTTCTCTATCAGACTCTCTGATGTCAGATACTCAGTAGTCGTTCATAGGTCCTCTCCAGCTTTCAAGTTTCATACTCTTTCATGTTTATGTCACTCATTTTTTTTAAACAGACAACATATGTTCAAGAAACTAAATATTTTTTAGTTCAAAATTGATTAAAATCTCCTACATTTGTGTATATGTAATGGGCTTGCTGTGGAAGGATCCAATGCATCTCTCTTACAATATTCTCATTAGGGGACATGCCTGTAGTATTATTCCTCCATTGTATTCAACCCATTCCCAAATATCTATATGGTGGGAGGAGAGGCTGTCAAGGAGTTATCTGGACTACTCCCAAGGGCCATTGAGAGCATTTCATCCAACATGGCAAGATGTTCAGAAGGTTTGCTTAGATCATTCCTCTGATTATATTTACTTTCAGAAGGAGTTTATCTTATTCTTGTCTATGTTTATTAGCAACTTCCCAAAGTTACCTTTGGGCTCCCTTTTGGGGATAGTAAAAATTTTATTAAAGTCCCCAGATACTACCCACCCACATCAGTTCACTCCTTCTGAAGGATGGCAGAATATCTTGTGGGAATTGCCTCATATT
Organism: Diceros bicornis minor; assembly: GCF_020826845.1. Taxonomy (NCBI): domain Eukaryota; kingdom Metazoa; phylum Chordata; class Mammalia; order Perissodactyla; family Rhinocerotidae; genus Diceros; species Diceros bicornis. The sequence continues at coordinate 31,366,141 of NC_080767.1, read as the reverse complement.
CTGAGAGAGACAACACTCTAACTGTGAATAGGAAGCATAGCACTAACCTGAGGGCCATATTGGTAACTCTTTCACCCCAGTGTGCTGTCTCACGGCACTTATTATTCAGGATTCCCTTTAGTTTGAACTTTTTAGAATATCTATAGGTGTATACATAAAAAGCTTTATAAGTTACTGGAAGTAACTTATAAATGGAACGTGTCATTACTGAATTTATGTATTTAATATATGCCAGGCATTTTTCACATTCTAAAGTGGTATATTGTACTCAGTTGAGCATAAGAAAACTATGGCACATCTATAGAGGAAGTGGAAAGGGTCCAGATCTTTTAGGCCTCCATCCCCAAAGCTGAGTGATTGGCAGGAGATAATGTGAGAATCAGGTATGCCTCCTGGATTGCTGGTTGCTTCCTGATAATTGGAAGAGGACATAGTGACAGCAATGACAGCAACCTTGATGTTGAGCCTGAATATTCCTGTGTCCTCTTAGGCTGCTGTGTACCTCTTGTTATATTGTTAAGGCCAAAAGTCATGTATTTAACTTCAACTCCTGACATCAACAAGCTTCTGACTTATAAAGCTGATGGCTTTCAAAACTTGATGAAGTAATTGAGGCAAAAGTATTGCAGAGAGACTATATATCTTATGTTACTCTTGTTTTTAACAATGGCATAATTAGAGAAGGATTTATTAAGCCGCAAATTTACACTTAGTGTTTGTGTGTTATTAGAGTTGTGTAGTAGACATTAAAGCAGTCACCAACTACTTCTGGCTCTCCATTTTTCAGATACATTGTTGGGTTGTGCCTCTTGGCTCTCTTGTTTTAATGGAGACAATGAGATTAGTTGTGACAATGCGTGGTGGTAAGAAGTGGTGTCACTTCTGGAGCAGAGCAGTTAATTGCCAGTGCAAAACCTCCAGGAAGCTTTCTCAACTTCTGAAAGAGTGGTGATTAATATTTACAATGGTGATTGCTCCATCGCCTTGGTTCCTGAGTGTTTAAAAAGAGCAGCACCCTTACAATTTTCTGTGGTGGACATGCAGTATGAATAAAAACTAGATTTTTTGGGGGCTGGACCGGTGGCATAGTGGTTAAGTTAGCATGATCTACTTCAGCAGCCTGGAGTTTGCTGGGTCGGATCCTGGGCGTAGACCTACATACCACTCATCAAGCCATGCTGTGGTGGCATCCCAAATACAAAAAATAGAAGAGGATGGGCATGGATGTTAGCTCATGGCAATCTTCCTCAAGCAAAAAGAGGAGGATTGACAACAGATGGTATCTTAGGGCCAATCTTCCTCACCAAAAGAACAAAAACAAAATCAAAAAACAAAAAACAAAACAAAACTCGATTTTTGTGTTTTAAGGTCCAAAGATTTTGAGAGTGTTTGTTCCATGGCATAATTTAGCTTATTATGACTGACACATATTGCTTTTTCCAGAATATAATGGGCATTTCTCTGAGGATTATTGTCATGTGAAGAATTAAGAAAAGAAGAATTAAGAGGGAAGGAAAAAGGAATTGTGTACTGAGAATTCATAGTGTAATGATACTTTGTGTTGGTGGGGGGAATAAATCTGCTTTGTAGATTCTGCTATCTTTTTAGCCATATTCTCCCTGTTCTAAAATTGAACAAGCTCACAGCTTTTCACAGTTCCTCAAACATATCAAATGTTTATTGCCTCTACCTGCTTGGGTGGTTTCCGTATTTGAATTGCTTGCCCATTTCCTGTTCTACTGAAGTTTTGTCTCTCAAAATCAGTCTACCCTTAAGGAAAATCTTAGGTCATTTCTCAAAGTGACTTCCCCAATTCTCTATGAAATCCAAGTAACGCCTTATTTTAAAAACTCATAGGACGGGGCCGGCCCGGTGGCGCAAGCGGTTAAGTGCGTGCGCTCCGCTGCGGCGGCCCAGGGTTCGCTGGTTCGGATCCCGGGCGCGCACCGACGCACTGCTTGGCAAGCCATGCTGTGGCGGCGTCCCATATAAAGTGGAGGAAGATGGGCACAGATGTTAGCCCAGGGCCGTCTTCCTCAGCAAAAAAAGAGGAGGATTGGCGGATGTTAGCTCAGGGCTGATCTCCTCACACACAAAAAAAATAAATAAAAAACCTCATAGGACGTTTTAACTCCTTGAGTACTAGCCAATGTCAAGCTTATAGAAAAGTTATTTATAATTAGCTTTATTCCACTAAATGGCTGGCAGAAATCAGGATTCCCAGCGCTACTTGGCCTGGAACTGAACATATATTTGGTCAAACTCAATGATAGAAACTAAGTATTCTAGCTTTCAGGTCAAAGTTCTTACTGCTATTCATCACTACCTCTCAATACTTCTTTGGGTGCCACGTGAAAAATGGATAGGAAGAGGGGCTGGCCCCGTGGCTTAGCGGTTAAGTGGGTGCGTTCTGCTACTGGCGGCCTGGGGTCCGACCGGGCGCACACCGACGCACCGCTTATCCAGACATGCTGAGTCAGCGTCCCACATACAGCACTAGCAGGATGTGCAACTACGACATACAACTATCTACGGGGGCTTTGGGGAGGAAAGGGGGAAAAAAGGAGGAGGATTGGCAATAGGTGTTAGCTCAGGGCCGGTCTTCCTCAGCAAAACAGTGGAGGATTGGCATGGATGTTAGCTCAGGGCTGATCTTCCTCACAAAAATAAATAAATAAATAAATAAATAAATTCTTAAAAAAAAATGGGTAGAAAGGAAGGTAACCACCTCATCTTCTAGTCATCTTCCAATTATGACATTCTGTGTTGTTATTCCTTCTATGAGAGAATTCTGAACCTTAATTTCCTCAAACTCATCTTCATAGTTTTGTTTCTTAAGCTATAGATGAAAGGGTTCAGCATGGGTGTCACTACTGTGTACATGAGTGTGGCTACCCGGTCCTTCACCACTGAGTACATGGACAGGGGTCTGAAATAGACATATATGACACTCCCATAGAACAAGACCACTACAGTGAGGTGGGAGCCACAGGTAGAGAAGGCCTTCCACTTCCCAGCTGCAGAGGGGATTCTGAGCACCGTAATGATGATTCTCAGGTAGGAGAAGAGGATGCACAGGAAGGGGCTCACAATGACAGCCAGGGTCTCAGTCATTAGCACAATCTGGTTGGAGGAAATGTCAGAGCAGGATAGCTTTAGCACAGGCTGAGTATCACAAAAAAAGTGCTTAATGACATGGGAGGCACAGAAAGACAGGCAGGACATGAGTAGCACACGAAGCATGGAGTGCAGGTGGGAGATGGTGCAAGAAACCAGAAGCATGAGGAGGCAACGCTGTGGGTTCATAACCACATCATAATGGAAGGGGTTGCAGATGGCTACCAGGCGGTCTATGGCCATAGAGGCCAGCAGGTAGCTGTCGGTGTTCCCAAAGGCCATGAAGAAGTACATCTGGACCAGGCAGCCCATGTAGGAGATAGACTTTGTCTTTGATAGGAAATTTGCCAGCATCTTGGGCACAATGACTGTTGTGAAGCAGATATCCATGAAGGACAGGTTGCTGAGAAAAAAGTACATAGGAGTATGGAGGCGGGAGTCAGAGTGGATGGCCAGGATGATGAGTATGTTCCCCAAAAGGGTCACCAGGTACATGTTGAGGAAGATGGTAAAGAGGGGCTTCTGTAGCTGAGGGTTGGAAGAGAGGCCAAGGAGGATAAATCCTGATGTGTTGCTGCTGTAATTCTTTATCTTCATGTCTGACTTCTTGGACAGGGCTTGGAGAAGCAGTGGGAGAGATATAAAGGAGAATTTTATCAAGGACCTTTCTTCACTAACCTCCAACCTTTAAAAAGATTCCACTGCTATTTGTTAGGAGATTAAAGAATATTTACTTCAATTAATGCAGTCATGCATTCTTAACAATGGGGATACAATCTGAGATATGCATCATTGGACGATTTCGCCTTTTTGCGAACATCATAGTGTGTACTTACCCAAACCTAGATAGTGTAGCCTACTACACACCTAGGCTATATGTACTAATCTTATGGGACCACGTTTGTATATGCAGTCTATCTTTGACCGAAGTGTCATTATGTGGTGCATGACTGTACAGAGAAACAAGAGTGATATCCAATAAGGGGAAAGTTAAAAAATTTTAAGCTGCTTCCTAAATGAGTAGTTAAGGTTTCACAGATGAGATGTTCTTGGGAACTTCTATGTGGCCTATTTTGTCTGAGTTTTCTCAATTCTCTTTCCAATGATTCTTCTTTAGTTGCTTCTTGACCAAATCCTTAGCCTCCTTTTTTTTCTTCTTTCAGCGAAAGAGGCTGCTGAGTCCCACCTTGAATCAAGATGGTTTTATACAAGGGGTCCCTATGAATAAGGTCATCTCCTACTCATTGGTGGAGAGGTGGTGGTGGTGGTAGTCGGTATAGGACAAAAGTGAGCAGTAGATTTAATCAATGCTCTTTGGTACCCAAAGAATTCAGATAAGACTTCATTAAGTCTTCAGAGCAAAATATGCTTAGTGTTTATTTGAGCACCTCTGTTTGGCTAACATGATCTGGACACTTAAATTATAAGTTTTTGCTTCAGAGAGGCCACTCAAAATAGGAACATTACCAGGAGTAGCAAATGTTATTGATTAATGCTTTAAATGTATTAGATTTTTGTTTAAAAAACAATGAAGTCCTTATCTAAACATTCAAATATTACAGGAATATTGGACAATGTTGTATGTCAATTATATCACAATGAAGCTACAAAAAGGCAATTCCTTTCAAGTTAATAAAATTCAGGGCTGATGTTGGCACTGTGGCCGGTGAGTTATTCCCTTTATCTGTCACTTCTGTGTTACAACCCGTGGGACATCTATTGTTCAACAATGGACTCCCTGCACAACACGCTAGAACACCTGAGAGATCTATGCATCGATATATCTGAAGATGAGTGGACTGGACCTTTGGGAGGCAGTGGAACTAGGGTAGTATTCCACATCCCATCCCCCAGTGGTGGCAATCCAAAACTGGTTGTTCCTGGCAGTAGCAGTGGTGCCCTGACCTAAGATTTCAAGGATCACACTGACTAGACTGGTGGCAGAGCTTTAGGAGCAGCAATGACACTCGTGTCTTAGCTCCTGCTCCCACGTTGGTGGTGACAGGTGGCGTGAAGACCTGAGGCTCCAGGAAACACAGCAGGGCCAGTGAATCAGCTCCTTCCTCCTCCCCAGGCAGGGGCAACTCTGATCTCTGTCTTTTAGTAACAAGGGCTGCACCCAAAATGTGAATACCACTGGAAGATGTGGTGGTGCATTCACTTGAGCTTTTAAGAATTACACTGGTGGGGGCTGGCCTGGTGGTGTAGCAATTAAGTGTGCACACTCCGCTGTGGTGGCCCAAGGGTTTGAAGGTTCGTATCCTGGGCGCACACCAACGCACTGCTTGTCAAGCCATGCTGTGGTGGCGTCCCATATAAAGTAGAGGAAGATGGGCATGGATGTTAGCCCAGGGCCAATTTTCCTGGGCAAAAAAAGAGGAGGATTGGCATTGGATGTTAGTTCAGGGCTGATCTTCCTCACACCCGCACACAAAATAAATAAAAACAAAAACAAACAAAAAAGAAAAAATGGAAATTAAAAATAAAAATTACACTGGTGTGAACCAGTGACTAGAGGCTGCAGGAGCAGCAATGATACTCATGCCTTAGCCCTGCCCCTCCCCCAGCAGTGGCAGAATGGACCTGTGACCTGAGGCTTCAGGAGCCACAGCAGAACCCATGACCTAGCCCCCAGTGGCAACACCACTGACATGGGCTTTACAAGCAGCTGGGCTTCATACAAGACCTGGGCCCCTGGCAGTGACTGCAATACCTGGAACCCAGTGCCCCCAGCAGCAATGCAACCATCACCCCCAGATAACCCAGGAATAGTAGCACAGGTGGTGCATGGGGCAGCACCACCCAAACCTGAGGAGAGCCTGTGGAGAGTCAGTGGGGTTACACAAGACCTAGCTGCCCTAGAAGCATCAGATGTACCCACAGCCTGGTGACTCTGGTGGTGACACTGAGACTGCAGCAACATCATAAGCAGCAAGGCACCAGCAACCTCAGAGGCACAAAGACACAAGAAGGGCAGTGACACCGCCTCTGGCAGAGGCAGTGGAGAGTGAAAAAGGAAGGCTCTCAAATACAGCCAGAAGCAGTTCAGAATAAAAGTAACCAAAGCCTTACCCAAATAAGAAAGGTGTTTACTACCACAAATGCTCTAGGAGAGGATCAACTCATTGAGTACCACGACAAACTACAGTAACACGGTAAATAGAAAGTAAATGACAAATTTCCAGAAACCAAACCTGAAGTCACAGAAGATTACAATATAGCTGACAGAAAATTCAAAGTAGCTGTCTTGAAGAAACTCACTGAGTTACAGGAAAACTCAGATAGACAGTTCAATGAGCTCAGGAACAAAATTAATGAACAGAAGGAGTACTTTACCAAGACATTGAAACTCCAAAAAAAAAAAAAAAAAAAAAAAAAACAAATTCTGGAGATGAAGAACAATTAATGAGATGAAAAATGAAGTAGAAAGCACAGGAAATAGAGCAGACCATGTGGAAGAGAGAATTAATGAGCTCAAAGATAGAAATCTAGAAATGATTCAGGTGGAAGAGGAGAGAGAAGATTTTAAAAAGATGAAGAAATTCTACAAGAAATATCTGACTCAGTTAGGAAAAGCAATATGAGAATAACGGGTATCTGAGAAGGAGAAGAGAGGGAGAAAGGAGCAGAGAGCTGATTCAAAGAAATAATAGCTGAGAACTTCCCAAACCTGGTGAAGAACTGGATATACAAATACATGAAGCTAACAGAACTCGTAATTATCTCAATGCAAAAAGATCTTCTTCAAGGCATATTATATTAAAACTTCAAAAGTCAATGGTAAAGAAAGAATATTAAGAGTGGCCAGAGAGAAGAAAATCACTTACAGAGGGATCTCCACCAGGCTATCAGTGAATTTCTCAGCAGAAACTCTGTAGGCTAGGAGAGAATGGAATGATATATTTAAATATTGAAAGAGAAAAATTACCATCCGAGAATACTCTATCCCAGCAAAGTTATCTTTCAGATATGAAGGAGAAATAAAGGCTTTCCTATACAAACAAAAGCCGATGGATTTCATTGTCACTAGACCACCTTACAAGAAATGTTGAAAGGAACCTCTTACTTGAAATAAAAATGCAAAAATTTACCAACAATTGAGCAAAGTGATAAATAGACAGAATCAGAAAATTGCAACTCTATGTCAGAATAGTTGAATAAACACTTAATTATACTGTAAAGACTAAAGGGGAAGAAAGCATCATGAATAACTATAACCACTTCAATTTGTTAACAAACTCACAACACAAAAAAGGATAATTTGTGACCAAAAAAAAAAAAAAACAACCGTAGAAAGGGAAGAGGATAAGGATGGAACCTGTGTAGGCTAATGGACATAAAATGTTATCAGCAGAAAAAGAACTATCTCATCTACGAGATCTTTTATACAAACTTCATGGTAACCACAAAACAAAAAATCGGATTAGAGTCACAAATCATAAATAAAGAGGAAACTTGGAAAAACATCACAGATAACCACCAAACTGAAATGGCAGACAAGAATACAAGGAAAACGAAAGAATGGAAACACAGAATAAGCAGAAAACAAAAGTTAAAATGTCAGTATTAAACCATTCTATATGTAAATGGACTGAATTCACCAATCAAAAGATACAGAGTGGCTGGATGGATTAAAAAGCAAAACCTGACAATATGCTGCCTCCAGAAGACCCATCTTAGCTCTAAAGACAAACATAGGCTCAGAGTGAAGGGATGGAAGATGATACTCCAAACAAATGGCAGCCAAAATAAAGCAAGTGTAGCCATACTTATATCAGACAAAATAGACTTCAAGTCAAGTCAAAAAAGATAACAAGAGACCAAGATTGCCATTATATAATGAAAAGGGACATTCCACCAAGAAGATATAACACTTATTAATATATATGCACCTAACACAGGAGCACCAAAGTATATCAAACAACTGTTAACAGACCTAAAGGGAGAAATAGACAGTGACTCAATAGTTGTAGGGGACTATAACACCCCACTTACATCAATGGGTAGATAAACCAGGCAAAAAGTCAACAAGGAAACACTTGTCTTAAATGAAACACTAGACCAGATGGACTTGATAGATATATACAGAACATTTCAACCAAAAGCAGCAGAATACACATTCTTCTTAAGTGAAGACGGAACATTCTCAAAGATAGACTATATGTTGGGAAGCAAAATAAACATCAATAAATTTAAGAAGATTGAAATCATATCAAGCATCATTTCTGACCAGAATGATATGAAACTAGAACTCAACTACAAGAAGAAAGCTGGAAAAATCACAAATATGTAGAGACTTAAAATACTACTAAACAGTTATTGTATCAAAGAAGAAATCAAAGGAGAAATCAAAACATACCTGGAGACAAATGAAAACAAAACACACCATACCAAAAATTTATGGAATGCAGCAAAATAAGTACTAAGAGGGACATATACAGCAATACAGGCCAGCATGAAGAAATAAAAAAAATCTCAAATAAACACTCTAACACTATACCTAAAGGAACCAGAAAAAGAAGAAAAAGCAAAACCCAAAGTCAGTAGAAGGGAGGAATAATGAAATTCAGAGCAGAAATCAATGAAATAGAGACAAAAAAACAATAGAAAGGCAGTGAAACTAAGGGCTGGTTCTTTGAAAAGATAAACAAAATTGACAAACCGTTAGCTAGACACACTACGAAAAAAAGAGACAAGGCTCAAATAAATGAAATCAGAAATGAAAGAGGAGAAATTAAAACAGTTACCATAGAAGTACAAATTATTTTAAGAGGATAATATGGAAAGCTATATGTCAACAAACTGGATAACCTAGAAGAAATGGATAAATTCTTAGAATCGTCAATCTCTTAAAACTGAATCAAGAAGAAATGGAGAATCTGAATAGACTAATCACAAGCAAAGAGATTGAAACAGTGAACAAAGCCTCCCAAAAAACAAAATTCCAGGACTGCATGGCTTCTCTGGTGAATTCTACCAAACATTTAAAGAAGATTTGATTCCTATACTTCTCAGACTATTCCAAAAATTTGAAGAGGGAGGATTCTTCCTAAGTTATTTTACAAGGCCGATATTACCCTGATACCAAAACTGGAGAAGGACAACACAAAAAAGGAAAATCACAGGCCAGTATCGCTGGTGAATATAGATGCAAAAATCCTCAACAAAATATTAGCAAATCGAATACAATAAAACATTAAAAGGATCATACACCATGATCAAGTGGGCTTTATTCCAGGGATGCAGAGATGGTTCAACATCCACAAATTAATCAATGGGATACACCACATTAACAAAATGAAGAATAAAAATCACGTGATCATCTCAATAGATACAGAGAAAGTATTTGACAAGATTCAACATCCATTTCTGATGAAAACTCTCAATAAAATGGGTGTAGAAGGAAAGTACTTCAACATAATTAAGCCATATATGGCAAACGCACAGCCAAGATCACACTTAATGGTGAAAAACGCAAAGACATTCCTCTGAGAACAGGAACAAGACAAGAGTGCCCACTCTCGCCACTTTTATTCAACAGAGTATTGGAAGTTGTGACCAGAGCAACTAGGCAATAAAAGAAATAAAAGGAATCTAAATTGGAAAGTAAGAAGTAAAACTCTCACCATTTTCAGATGACAAGATTCTCTATATAGAAAACTCCAAAAAATCCACCAAAAAACTATTAGAAATCAAGGAATCCAGTAAAGTTGCAATGTACAAAATCAACATACAAAAGTCAGGTGCATTTCTATATACTAATAATGAAGTAGAAGAAAGAGAAATCAAGAATACAATCCTATTTACAATCACAACAAAAAGAATAAAATATCTAGGAATAAATTTAACCAAGCAGGTGAAAGACCTATACACTGAAATCTATGAGACACTATTGAAAGAAATTCAGGAGGACTTAAAGAAATAGAAAGATTTTGTCTTTTTTATGGCTACTACTCAGCCATAAAAAAAGACAAAATCGTCCCATTTGCAACAACATGGATGGGCCTGGAGGGTATTATGTTAAGTGAAATAAGCCAGAAAGAGAAAGACAAACACTGTATGATCTCACTCATATGTGGACTATAAACCAACACATGGACAGAGAAAACTCTATTGTGGTTACCAGGGGCAATGGGGATAGGGGGTGGGCACAAGGAGTGAAGGATACATATATATGGTGATGGACAAACAAAAATGTACAACCCAAAATTTTATAATGTTATAAACTATTAAAACATCAGTTAAAAAAAAAAGAAATAGAAAGATATTCTGTGCTAATGGGTTGGAAGAATAAACCTAGTTAAAATGTCCATATTACCTAAAGCATTCTACAAAGTCAATGCAAACCCAATCAGAATCCCAAAGACATTTGTTCGCAGAAATGGAACAAAGAATCCTAAAATTTATATGAAACAAAAGAAGACCCTGAATAGCCAAAGCAATCCTGAGAAAATGAACAAAACTAGAAGTATCATACTCCCTGAATTCAAAATGTACCACAAAGCCAGAGTAATGAAAACAGCATGGTACTGGCGGAAAAGCAGACACACAGATCAATGGAACAGAGTTGAAAGCCTAGAAATGAAACCACACATCTATGCTGGCCTGTGGCGTAATGGTTAAGTTCGCACACTCCACTTTGGCGGCCTGGGGTTCGCAGCTTTGGATGCTGGGTGCGGACCTAGGCACTGCTTATCAAGCCATGCTGTGGTGGCCTCCCATATAAAGTAGAGGAAGATAGACATAGGTGCTAGCCCAGGGCCAATCTTCCTCAGCAAAAAAGATGAGGATTGGCAACAGATGTTAGCTAAGGGCTAATCTTCCTCAAAAACAAAAACAAAAACTACACATCTATGAGTAGCTAATTTTCAACAAATGATCCAAGAACATACAATGAAGAAAAGAAAGTGTCTTCAATAAATGGTTTTGGGAAAACTGGACAGCCACATACAAAAGAATGAAAGTAGACCATTATCTTACACCACATGCAAAAATTAACTGAAAATGCATTAAAGACTTGAATGTAAGACCTAAAACCATAAAACTCCTAGAAGAAAACATAGATGGTATACTCTTTGACTTTGGTCATAGCAGTGTCTTTTTGAATATCATGTCTCCTCAGGCAAGGGAAATAAAAGAAAAAATAAACAAATGAGACTACATCAAACTAAAAAGCTTCTGCACAGCAAAGGAAACCATCAACAAAATGAAAAGACAACCCACCAATTGGGAGAAAATATTTGTAAATCGTATATCTGATAACCAGTTAATTTCCAAAATATATAAAGAACTCATACAACTCAACAACAAGAAAATGAATAACCTGATCAAAAATGGGCAGAGGATATGAAGAGACATTTTTCCAAAGAAGATATACAGATGGCCAGCAGGCACATGAAAAGATATTGAACATCACTAATTATTAGGTGAATGCAGATCAAAACTACAATGAGATATTACCTCACACCTGTGGGAATGGCTATTATTAAAAATAAGAAATCTAAGAAGTGTTGGAGAGGATGTCTGGAAAAAGAAACCCTTATACACTGCTGGTGGGAATGTAAATTGATGCAGCCCTTATGGAAAACAGTATGGAGATTTCTCAAAATATTAAAAATAGAAATACCATATGATCCAGTTATTCCACTTCTGAACATTTATCCAAAAAATATAAAAAAAATTATTTGAAAAGATATATGCAGCCCTATGTTCATTGGAGTAATATTCACAATAGCCAAGACTTGGAAGCAACCTAAGTGCCCATTAACGAATGAATGGATAAAGGATGAGGTATATATATACATATATGTACGTATATGCAATGGAATACTACTCAGCCATCAAAAAAAGATGAAATGGTGCCATTTGTTACAACATGAGAGTATTATGCTTAGCGAAATAAGTTGCACAGAGAAAGACAAATACCATGTGATTTCACTCATATGTGGAAGATAAACAACAAATGTCTAGATAAGGAGAACAGATTGTTTGTTACCAGAGGGGAAGTTTTGTGGAGAGGATGAAAAGGATAAAGGGCCACAGATGTATGGTGACAGATGGAAACTAGATTTTTGGTGGTGAACAGGATGCGGTCTATACAGAAGCCAAAATATGATGTACACCTGAAATTTACATAATGTTATAAGCCAATGTGACCTCAATAAAAATTAAAAAAAAAATCACTGCACTTATAATAAGAATCCAAGGCAATTTTTAATAGGACTTGAGAAGGTCATCCTAAAGTTCATCTAGAGGAATAAATGACCAAGAAATGACATGATAATTTTGAAAAAATTAAAATAATGTCAGAGAACTTATCTAATCCACAATTAAAGCAAACATTAATGACATTTGTCATTAATTAATGACAAATAATAAGATAGTGGTATACACAGAGAAAAACAAATCCAAGGACCAGAATAAGGAATTCTGTATACAAGATATACAGAATTCATCAATACAAGTATGCTTGTATTGATACATGTATATAGATCTTGATCTATATGGCACTTAATATATAATAAAGATTCATTTCATAAAAATGGAGAAAGGATGGACTATAAATAAGTGATATTTATGATAATTGGCTCAACATTTGGAAAAAATAAGACTAGATTTCTATCCAAGCCACATACAGAAATAAAACCCATTTGAATGAAGAATCTAAAAGTAAAAAATCCAAACTATGAAATAAATATTAGCCAACAATAGAGGTGCATATTTTTATGATTTGAAGATGGAGATACTATTCCAAGAAAGAAATAAAACATAGAGGCAAGAATGACAAAATAATGTACTCAAAAATGTGAAAATGAAACCAAAATAGACCATAAGCAAAGCTAAAATATAAATTACTGGCTCAAAGAAAACATCCAAAATGTTTGGAAAATTATTTACCAAAGAAAACCTCATTGGCAATGTTCAACCTCATTGGTAATCAGAAAACATAAGTTAGACTGAAATAAAATTTTCACCCATGAGATTGTCAAGTAAATTTTTTGACAATAACTGAAAGGAAAAGATCCTCACATACACTGGTAGTGAGAGGGTAGTCAGTGTAGGGCTTTTGGTAGTCTGTCAGAATTGAAAATCTACATCTCCTTATCCAATAATTCCACTTATAGAAATCTATCCTTTAAAAATAGTCGTATATGCATAGCACAAAGATGTGTACACACATTATCATTGTAGCATTGCTTCTACTACCAAACAAAACAACAAAAACAAACAAAACAACCCACAGAGCAAACAACCTAAATATCCACAAATAAGTGAATTATTAAAACAATTTGTAGTGCATTCTCATGAGTCAGTATCATGCAGTCTCTAAAGAAATAAGATGGCTAATGTTAGCTAACATTTATTAGCACTCAATATATATCACACACTGAGCTCAGCGCTTTGAATGTCTTTTATCATTTATTTTCTCCAAATCCTAAGACATAGGCACTATTATTATCCCTATTATGCAGATTAAAAGAAGTATTTAGCAAAATTAACGAATTTACCGGTATCCACAGTTAGTAAGTGGCCGAGCTGGGATTTGACTTCAAATCTCATGGCAGAGCAGAAGCTATTCATTGCTAAGCTATTTTATTTCTGTGACATTACTGTCTACGGTATTTTTTAAGTGATAAAAATAAGCTGCAGAACAATGCATATAGAATAATCCCATTTTTTGTAAAGAAAATATGTCCTTTATATTTGTGCTTGTTTGGTGTGTGTGTTTATGTGTGTATCATTGCCTTCTGAAGTGAGATTGGAGGGATGGAGTGAGGAGTCCCTTCCGTACTTAACTTTATATTATATTGTTTGCTTTTCAAACTAGGGACACATGTTTCTTTGTATTTTCTAATTAAAAAAGTGAAAGTTCCTTATAATTCAACTTCCCAGAGAACTAGAGTTGTATGCATATTTTAAAGTTATTTTTCTCTGCATAGATATATAAACATATTATAATCAGGAATAGGGTCATACTATCCATAATGCTTTTTCTCCCCCCCCAGACAGTGTAACAATGGATATTTTTGTATAGTAGTCCCCTGTTATCTGGGATTTCACTTTCCACGGTTTCAGTTATCCATGACAACCACAATCCAAAAATATTAAATGGAAAATTCGAGAAATAAACAATTCATAAGTTTTAAATTGCATGGCTATCTGAGTAGCATGATGAAATCTCGCACTGATTCACTCCATCCTGCCCGGGAGGTGAATCATCCCTTGTCCAGTGTATCCATGCTGCATACACTACCTGCCCGTTAGTCACTTTGTAGCCCTCTTTGTTATCGGATCAACTGCCATGGTATCTCAGTGTTCGTGTTCAAGTAACCATCAGCTTCGTCTGCTCCTGACATCTAACCATTGGCATTGTGGTGGCTGGATGATCCTCCTTCTGATGTGTCATCAGAAGGTCAATAGTAGCCTAGAACTAAGTCATGATATCTGCGTCATCGACCTCAATTCATCTCATCATGTAGACATTGTATCGTCTCACATCATCACAAGAAGAAGGATGAGTACAGTAAAATAAGATATTTTGTGAGAGAGATAGACTATGTTCACATAACTTTTATTACAGTATATTGTTATAATTGTTATAATAATAATATAAATATTATTATTAGTTATTGCTATTAATCTCTTACTGTGCCTAATTTATTAAACTTTATCATATTTATGTATGGATAGGAAAAAACATAATATGTATAGGGTTCGGTACTATCCATGGTTGTAGGCATCCACTGGGGGTCTTGGAATGTATCTGCTGTGGATAAGGGAGGACTAGTGTATGTACACACACACACACACACACACACACACACACACGTGTGTGTGTGTGTATATATATGTAAGTATATACATAGAAGTATATAACATATATAATATATATAAGTATATACATATAAGTATATAATATATAGCAATCATGAGAGAGATTCTATGGTATAGAATACACTCTGACATATGGAATGCTGAGTGGAGTTTATGAGCATTGAAAATTTTAATAGATGCTCCCAGTCTGAGCCAGCTACCCTTCATCCCACTCATGGGCAATATATTCATTTGACTTTCTGGACTCTTTCCACATTTCCTTCACTGTGTCTTTCAACCTCATTCCTGGGACTTTGTTTTCCCTGGTGGAGAAGGAGTATGCAATCCTCTCTGGGCTTGAACCCAGAATTCCTCAGATCTATGTGATATTTCTCAGGGGCAGTGCTTGACCGTCTTCCTCTGTAGCTGAAGCTGATGACATTGTATATTTTCTCATGCCTTGGACAAGTCATTTCACCTCAGCATCCCCATCAATAAGATGAAGTGGTTCTACTTTCTTCTCTGCCTACTCCTGCATTTGGAGACTCAAATGACAGTTGACATGTGCATATTCCCATGATTCCATCCCTACATCAAATGTATGCATTAAATATGTGTAGTTTTTTGTATATTACTTATTCCTCAATAAAGCTATATAATAAACAATAAAAAAAGAAGCATTGCAGAGCCTGGGATGTTTTCAGACTTAATCTACATAGATAATGATCAGAGGACTCTGCCCATCTGGCTGTCCCTGAATAATTTTCAAAGGTAGATCTTAAAAGAATGAAATGATTTTGACTGCAGTTGGTTGAGCAGGCTCATAGGTGAAAGTCAATTCCACTTTCTTGCAATACCTGTTCGTTGCCCCCAAAGCACAGTTGGGGGAAGTACACACCTGTCACCTGATACCAGATAATTACATATCTTGCTCATCCTGAGATTTTTTTTTTTTTTGCTGGAGTAAGATGAGCCCTGAGCTAACATCTGTGCCAATCTCCCTCTATTTTACATGTGGGACACCGCTACAGAATGGCTGGTGAGTGGACTAGGTCCACGCCCAGGATCCAAACCTGTGAACCTGGGCAGCTGAAGCAGAGCGTGTGGAACTTGAACCACTCGGCCATGGTGCTGGGCCCTTATCCTGAGATTTTGATTTGAAAATGCAATGTTGGTAAATGAGAGAACTAGAATTCATAAATGGAGTACCTGTTCCTGTTTCCCAAATGTTTAGCCTCTCTTTCCCATTGCTGTTGGTTTTGCATGACCCACACAAGGAGGAGGTAGAATAATGTTTTATCAAGGCCTTTTGGTGATTTAGAAGAAGCATAGGGTTTTGATTCACAGTCAATTTGAGTAAAAATGGAAGCAGTTTTCATTTCTTTCAAAATACTATCATAATAACTTGATTGGATTTTGTGCCGTCTTAAGTTTATGAATTATGTACACTACTTGACCATCCTCTTATTACTTAAATAAGATGATGTATGCACACATATTTTTACATGATATAGCACTATGAAAGGAAGTTATTATGATTAGTAATGAAGCATTTTGTGTTACTGGTGAAAAAAAATGACAGTTGAGTGAAAGAGTTTTGTGAAGCTTTCTGCAGATGATTACCGTTATTGCTCAGACAATAAGCTAGAGCAATGACATGTTAATGTCCAGCTTGTCGTCAATTAGTGATTGGGAAGGATCAGCAGGAACTTGGAGCCTTTCCAAGGCTTTTAGATTACACTATCCCACCTTAAAAGATATTTACTCTCTTCCTTGACAGACAGGAAATCGAGACTATTTCTATACTTCTCCACTTTCTCCATTGGAATTTTCCACTTTGTGGACATTTGTCATCTCGGGTTGGTTTTCCCTTCCTTTCTTCTTCATGACTTGTCCAAGGCCCTTCTCCTAGCCACGAGCCAACATGAACCCTGGAAGTAAAACTTGGAGCAGACAATGCACTTCCTAAACAGGATATAAAAATGCTGGGTAGGTAATACACTGGAGGAAAGCTGTCCATCATCCATGTACCTATTCACCTGAATGAGCAAGGACGGTTGGGAAGTGACTAAACTGGAAAAACATTCAGCTAACATTTATTGGACAGGTTCTGTGCTTAACACTTGTTGCATTTAATCCTGACAATAGCACTATGATGTTAGTAACATTATTATCCCCATTTACAGATAAAGAGGCTGAGGTTCAGAGAGTTATTCAGCTTGTAAGTGGTATATCTAAGATGCAAACTCAGGTATATCTGATTTCAAGTTGTGTGTTTTAAACTTCTCTAGCTTACCTCTTCCTGAACTATACACATGTGGTCAAGATCTAAGCTGGCTTGTCTTCCGCCAACAGAAGGTGTCTTAGTGCCAAGTGCCTTAAGCCTCCTGGCTGACCCATTATTGGACTCCATCCTTGGCTTCTACACATTGGGATCCTTTCAGTTTCCTTCTGAACTACTCCCATTTCTGCTTCCCGTTCCACAAAACCATACGCTGTCCTTTCATCCTCGCCTTCAGAGGGAAAGGATTTAAGGTACTTTGGACCTCAGTTCTGTTATATTGTGAGAAAACAGTAGCTCTCTGCTTTTGTAGCATCAATAACTGACCTTAGAATCTCACCTGGCTCCAGATTTTTGGAATCCTAGCTTCTCCCTGTCTACCCTCTTCCCACTTCCAGCAGTAAGACAAACAGGTATACAGCCTCCTTGAACAGGTCTGTCCTGTGAGTGCTTCTGCAGGGCCTTTAGAGGCCAGGTCCTTTTTCAGCTCTCTGAAATCTCTCCTTTCGTCTAGTTTTCACTCCTATATCAGATTAGAGCTTACCTTGCCCTTCCCAGTTGTTAAATTTTAGATTCCAAGGCAAGAGGACATTTAAAACATGCCCACTGGAATTCTTTTTGTGAATAATTGTCTTCCATCTGTCTCAACTTACCTTTGG
Organism: Diceros bicornis minor; assembly: GCF_020826845.1. NCBI lineage: Eukaryota > Metazoa > Chordata > Mammalia > Perissodactyla > Rhinocerotidae > Diceros > Diceros bicornis. The sequence continues at coordinate 31,348,270 of NC_080767.1, read as the reverse complement.
TCTCCATCTGATTAACCAGAGGTGCTTAAAGAAGGATTTTTGTTGAAAACTAATCTCTTGTGTTTCTCTGCTGAGCTGATAATGCCTCACCCGTATGTCTCCTATTGGAGACACCCATTTCATTGCAGCCCCTTCTCGTGTGTGTTCTCAATCCTGGTACTATAATAGATAGCAGTTACATAGTGCTGATACATGCCAGATACTGAGCTAAGAACTTTGCGTATATTAAGTCACTTAGTCCTTATAGCACTCCATTTTACAGATAATAAAAGTGAGGTACAGGGAATTGTGGTGACTTGCCTAAGACCGCACAGCTCGATGGTGGTGGAGTCCAGCTTCAGAATGTGTGCTGTTGTCCCCTGCATTATCCTAACTTGCTTGTTCAATTGTTTCCTGGCTTTGTATTGGAGCAGAGAAGAAGAAAGGATCAGGAAAAGGGAGGGAGATCACATGAAGATGTTGACTCCACAGCCTCTGTTCCCAAAGATGCCTCAGCCTGCCTACCTGTGGGCTTCACAGAGGAGACTGAGGGTCCTGATCAGGCCTGGGGGCCTGCCAGGAGGTTATGATCTGCTCTGAATCCCCGAGGAAGGAGACCTCTTGAGGTGTAGATCTAGCTTCAGATGTGTGCTGGTCCTTCTATCTACCTACAGTGGGAGTTGATAATAGAAAGAGAGGCCCAGAGTTTCTCTGCAATTAAGAGCCCCGGAGAATTGGCCGTGCAGTCTTCCCGGGAGAGGAGAATATTACTGATACCCTCTGAGTTCTGTGTTCAGGAGCCTCAAGGGAACCTCAGCTCCAGAGATATAGCCTCTTTTACCTGGGAAGGGAATTAAGGCCATGCAGCAAGGGTGGCAGTGTGTTCATGCATGTGCATGTGAACTATGCACATATGTGTGTGCATGCATATATGTGTGTTCTTTATACGTGCATGTGCTCCCGTGCATGTCTGTGTGTAGGATTATTTATGCCTACCCGGAAGGAGAGGTGATGGCCTCTGACAGCTCCGAAGTTCTGTGTCTGCATGTATAACTGTATCTGGGTGGAGTTGTTGAATTATTGGGAGGAAATTAAGGTACAGGCTTTGGAGCCAGACTGAATAGATTCAGATGCTGGCTCTGCCTCTTACAAGCTGTGGGAGCTGCTGCAATCCTCAACTTTTCTGAGTTTCATATATTTTTTTGTTGCCTTCCTTAACCATTTTACTGCTTTAATTTCTTAAGCTAGACTACTTTTTTTTTGAATCTCCATTGCACCAATGACTAAATCAGTGAATTGGGCAAGATATTTAGCTTCACTAATCTACATTGTTCTCATCTATAAATGGCACAGCAGTCATGATTTTAGATAGATATTGTTTTCTGTTTAAATAGACTTTATTTTTTATAGAAGTTATAGGTTCACAGCAAAATTGATCAAAAACTATGAAGAGTTCCAATATACCTCCTACCCCATATGAAAATAGCCTCCCCCATTATCAACATCCCCCACGAGAGTCGTACATTTGTTATGATTGATGACCTACATTGACACATCATCACCCAAAGCCCATAGTTTACCTTAGGGTTCACTCTTGGTGTTGTACCTTTTATGGCTTTTGACAAATGTATAATGACAGCATCGTAGTATCACAGAGAATAGTTTCACTGCTCTAAAACTCCTCTGTGCTCCATCTATTCCTTCCTCCTTTACCTCTAGCCCATGACAAGCACTGCCTCTGTCTCAGGGTCTGAGATTTACAGTGGCTCTGTGAGGGACCCCTGTGGGGGCCCTTTGTCCCACCTCACATGTTAGGTTGAGTGGTCTTCTGACTTTCAAATGTCATGGTTAGGGTGGGGCTGGAATGGGATCCTGGTATTATGGTTCCTTATCTGGTTCCTGACTCCCAGGCTGCCTCTGAGTTACAGTAGCATCTATACCACCTCCCCAACCAGGGGCAGATGTGGTGGGTTAGGTCATGGCCTGGGGGTAGATTAATTGCATGAGGGGAATCTAAAAACCCTAAGGCATTCTGCTGGGAATCTGAAAGCTGACCACAGTGAAAGATGCTTGGGACACATCCCCAGAGTCTTTATGCCGAGGGAATCTGGCTGACTTCACCTTCATCTTCTGAACTTTTCCACTCCATGAAGCCCTGATTATTCCTTTTTCTGTGCAGCAAGCCTAGGGTTACATATGATGCAGATCATTAGGGTGCTGGCTAGGATGAACTTAGTTTCTGGCTACACTGCTAAGAATTCCTTTATGATATGCCTCTGCAATTCCTGATACATCCAGAAAAAGCCGCTCTCAGAGCACTTCTCCTGTCCAGGGATGCATTGGCTCTGGTCAAGCTTAGTAGTGTTTGTAGTTGCAAATCCTGAACTGGGTTCCAGGCTGACCAGCTAATCAAGCCTCTTCCGTGTGAAGTTCTGCTGATGGGGCATCTCCTGGACTTTGCTTGGTTGAACGGAGATTCTTCTGCTGTAGGGGGAAATACATACATATCTTTGTCTCTGATGTCTGCGTCTTGAAACTTCTATTCTAGGATTATATGACTACTCTTTTTCAGTCCCTTTGGCAATACCTCCTCTATCAGACTTGCCAATGTCGGATACTCAGTAGTATCTCCTAGGTCCTCCTCAGCTTTGATGTTTCATACCCTTCCTTGTTTATATCACTCATTTTTTTAAATAGGCAAAATATGTTCAAGGAACTAAATATTTTTTAGTTTAGTATTGATTAAAATCTCCTATATTTATGTATATGTAATGGGCTTGCCGTAATGCATCTCTCTTACAATATTCTCGTTAGGGGACATGCCTGTAGTATTATTCCTCTATTGTATTCAACCTGTTCCCAAGTATCTATATAGTGGGAGGAGAGGCTGTCAAGGAGTTATCTGGACTACTCCCAAGGGCCATTGAGAGTATTTCATCCAATGTGGCAAGGTATTCAGAAGTTCTGCTACATCTTTCCTCAGATTATATCTACTTTCAGAAGGAATTTATCTTATTCCTACCAATGTTTATTAGCAATTTCCCAAGTTAACTACTGGGCTCCCTTTTGGGGATAGTAAAACTTTTATTAAAGTCCGCAGATACTACCCACCCACATCAGTTCACTCCTTCTGAAGGATGGCAGGATGTCTTGTGGGAATTGCCTCATATTCTGACAGAGACAACACTCTAGCTCTGACTGAGAAGGTTAGGACTAACCTGAGGGCCATATTGGCAACTCTTTCACACCAGTGTGCCGTCTCATGGTCACTTATTATCTAGAATTGCCTTTAGTTTGAACTTTTTAGAATATCTGTAGGCTTATACATAAAAGATCTTTATTTCTTAGTGACCATGGGTTGAGAAAAAGGAATGTGTGGCTGATGGCAAAATGAGGTCAGAAATAAAAAAATATGTTAGGTTTTCTGGAATCAAATGACTTAATTAGCTCTATAAGTTACTGGAAGGTGTCATTAATGAATTTATTTATTTAATATATGCCAGGCATTCTTCACAATCTAAAGTGATATATTGTACTTGGTTAAACATAAAAAAACTATGGCTCATCAATAAAGGAAGTGCAAAGTGTCCAGATCTTCTATGCCTGCATCCCCAAAGCTGACAGATTGGTGGGGGATAGTGGTGAAAGCGAGGTGTGCCTGTAGAAATATGAAGGCTATTGCAAATGGAGTTTGTTTCCTGGATTGCTGGTTGCTTCCTGATTATTGGAAGAGGGCATAGTGACAGCAATGTCAGGGACCTTGATGCTGGAATCTAATGTTCCTGTGTTCTGTTAGGCTGCTATATATCTCTTCTAAATCATTAAGGCCAAAGGACTTGTGTGCACTCACAGTCCTGCCATCAATAAGTTTATGATCCATAAAAGCTGATGGTTGTAAAAATTTGATGAATAATTGAGGTAAAAGAATTCCTGAGACATTATGTATTTTATATTAGTATTGTTATTGCTAATAATATGATCAGAGAAGGATCGATTAAGCCCCAAAATCACACCTATGTATTTGTGTGTTATTAGAGTTGTGTAGTAGTCATTAATGCCATTCACCAAATACTTCTGGCTCTCCATTTTACAGATCCAACATTGAATTATCCCTCTTGGCTCTCTCTTGTTTAGTGAGGTCAAGAGCTTAGTTGCGGGCAAGCAATTGTGGTCTGAAGTGATGTGTCACTTCTGGACCAGAGTAGTTAGTTGCCTTGGGAAAATCTTCAAGAGTCTTTCTCAGCCTCTGACAGAGTGATTATTGTCTACAATGGTGACTGCTCCATCAGCTTTGGTCCTCCAGTATTTAAAAAGAGCTGCACCCTTATACTTTTCTATGGTGGACATGTAGTGTGAATAAGAAATAAACATTTTGATTTAATGCCTAAAGATTTTAAGAATGTTTGTTCCACAGCATAACCTAGCTTATCCTGTCTTATACACATTGCTTTTTCTAGGATATAAAGGGCATTTCCGTGAGGATTGTGGTCATGTGAAGAAAGGAAGAATTAAGAGGAAAGGGAAAAGGAGTCGAGTATTAAGAATTCACATTGTGATGACAATTTGGCATTGGTGGGGGTGTTATTCTGCTTTGTAGATTTTTCTATCTTTCCAGCCTTATTCTCCCTGCTCTCAAATTGAACAAGCCTCACATGGCTTTTCACTTTTCCTCAAACACATTCCAATGTTTATTGCATCTACCTGCTTGGGGTTTTTGTTACTGAACCAAGTGGGCTCATATCCTGGTGAGTTAAATAAGACTCTACACCAGTGGAAGTTGTCTCACAAAGTAAAGTGTTTTTGCAGCAAATAGGAGGCCATGAGGAATCATTTCCAAAGTCATGGCGTCCCCAAACAAAGGGAAGCAGGAACATTTATTTGGTTGTGGAATGAATATTCAAAAGGGAACGGTGGGTATTCTCTTGCACAGGCTCAGTTGGAGAACATGCTTCCACATAAAAAGGCCTAAGCTCCTCCTGGAGAGATCTTTACGTTAAAAATAAGGCAAAGATCATGGGCATAGGTCTTGTGGTGAGGCTTGGTCAGTTTCAGGATGGCTTGTGGTTACATCTCCTTAACATACAAAAGGAAAAGAAACAACTTGGAAAAATAGTTAATTGCTTCCAAATCCACCTTTGAGCTTATCAAGGCACCTACTCGGTGATAGTTTCCACTTTTTGAAATGCTCTGCCAATTTCCTTGTCTACTGAACTTTTGTCTGTCAAAATCAGTCCATCCTTAAGGACAATCTTAGGTCATTCCTCAAAGAGTCTTCCCCATTTCCCTTGAAATCCAAGTAATACCTTATTTTAAAAACTAGTAGGACTTTATAATTCCTTGACTACTAGCCTATGTCAAGTTTATAGAAGAGTCATTTGGAAATAGCTTTATTCCACTGTATGGGTAGCAGAAACTGTTTTCTAGAAATCAGGATTCCTAGCAGTACCTGGCTTGGTTGTGAACATATATTTGGTCAAAGTCGTTGATAGAAACCAAGTATTCCAACTTCCAGGTCAATGCTCTTACTTGTATTCAATACTACCTCTCATAACCTCTTTGGGTGCCATGTGAAAATGAGTAGGAAGGAAGGTAACCTGATCATCTTTTAGGTCATCTCTCAATTGTGACATATTGTCTTGTTATTTTTTATATTAGTGAATTCTGAACCTTAATTTTCTCATACCCATCTTCATATCTTTATTCCTCAGGCTGTAGATGAAAGTGTTCAGCGTGGGTGTCACTACTGTGTACATAAGTGTGGCAACCTGGTCCTTCACCACTGAGTACATGGACAGGGGTCTAAAATAATCATAGATAACACTCCCATAGAACAAGACCACTACAGTGAGGTGGGAGCCACAGGTGGAGAAGGCCTTCCACTTCGGCTGCAGACGGGATTCTGAGCACAGTAATGATGATTCTCAGGTAGGAGAAGAGGATGTACAAGAAGGGTGTGACAATCACAGCCAGGGTCTTGATCATAAAACAATCTGGTTGGAGGAAGTCTCAGAGAAAGATAGCTTTAGCACTGGCTGAGTATCGAAAAAAAAGTGCTTAATGACATGGGAGGCACAGAAAGACAGGTGGGACATGAGTAGCACATGACACGTGGAGTGCAGGTGGGAGATGGTGCAAGAACCCAGCAACGTGAGGAGGCAATGCCGTGGGATCATAATCACATCATAATGAAATAGGTTGCAGATGGCTACCAGAGAGTTTATGGCCATAGAAGGCAGCAGGTAGTTGTCAGTGTTCCCAAAGGCCATGAAGAAGTACATCTGGATCAGGCAGCCCACATAAGAGATAGACTTTGTCTCTGATAGTAAATTCACCCGCATCTTGGGCACAATGTCTGTTGTGAAGCAGATATCCATGAAGGACAGCTTCCTGAGAAAGAAGTACATAAGCGTATGGAGCCAGGAGTCAGAGCGGATGGTTAGGTTGATGAGAACATTCCCCACCATAGAAGCCAGGTACATGATGAGGAAGATGCAAAGAGCGGTTTCTGTAGGTGAGGGTTGGAGGAGATACCCAGGAGGATAAAGCCTGAGGTGCTGCTGCTGTAGTTCTTTATCTCCATGTCTCTGACTTCCTGGATAGGGTTTGGAGAAGCAGTGGTAGAAATGTGAAGGACAATTTCATCAAGATAGCTTCTTGTCTAATCTCCAGCCTATGAAAAAAGTCTTGCTATTTGTTAGATTAAGAATATTTACTTCAAATAATAACAGTCGTGTATCTCTTAATGATGGGGATATATTCTGAGAAATATGTCGTTGGGCGATTTCATTTTCATGTAAACATCATAGAGTGTACTTCCTCAAAACTAGATAACATAGTCTACTACACACCTAGGCTTATGTACTAATCTTATGGGACCATCTTCGTATATGCGGCATGTTGTTAACTGAAAATCGTTACATGGTGTATGACTGTACGGAGAAACAGGGAGTAATATCCAATAAGGGGAAAGTTAAAAAGTTCCAAGCTCCTTCCTGAATGAGAAACTAAACATTTCCCACATGTTCTTGGGAACTTGTATGTGGCCTAATTTGTCTGAGTTCTTCTCAATTCACTTTCTAAAGATTCTTCTTCCGTTGTTTCTTGAAAAAATCCTTAGTCTCCTTTTTTTTTCTTCTTTCAGGGGAAGAGGCTGCTGAGTCTCACATTGAATCGGGATGCTTTCATACAAGGGGTCCCAATGAATGAGGTCCTCTCCTACTTACAGGTGCAGAGATAGTTGTTCTGGTGGTGGGGATAGAACAAAAGTGATCAATGATTTAATCAATGTTCTTTGGTACTCACAGAATTCAGATGAGACTTCCTTAAGCAAAACATGCTTAATGTTTATTTGAGCATTTCTGTTTGGCTAACATGATCTGGACACTTAAATTATAAGTTTTTGGTTCAGAGATGCCACTCAAAATAGGAATATTACCAGGAATACCCTATGTTACTGAGATTAAGCCTTTAAATATATTAATTTTTGGATTAAGAAACTATGAATTCCTCATTCTAAACATTAAAATATTCCAGGAGTATTGGGCAATGTTAATTATATGTCAATAAAGCAGGAAAAAATCAACTTCTCTCAAATTAATAAAATTCAATGCTCCTATAATAACACTCAAAGGAAAGTTTTAATGAGACTTGAGAAGATAATTCTAAAATTCATCTAGAGGAGGGAATGGTAAGGAAAGACAGAATAATTTTGAAAAAAATTAGAATAAGGACAGATTTTTTCTAACCCACAATCACAGCACATAATAATGAGAAACAATAAGATAATGGTACACACAGAGAAAAACAAATCCATGACCAGCATAGAGAATTCTGTGCATGTGTATTGATGCATGTATACAGATCTTGATCTATATGGAACTTAATATATAATAAAGATTTATTTCACAGCAATGGAGAAATTATGGACTTTTAAATAAGTGATATTAATGACAATTGGCTGAACATTTGGAAAAAATAAGGCTACATTTCCATCCAACCCACACATAGAAATAAAACTCATTTGAATGAACAATGCAAAAGTAAAAAGTTTAAACCAGGCAATAACTACTAGCCAAAAATCAAGGAGCATATTTTTATGATCTGAATATGGAGATGTAATTCCAAGAAAGAAATAAAATGTAGAGGTAAGGATGTCAAAATACTGTTCAAAAATGTGAAAATAACACCAAAAGAGACCATAAGCAAAGCTAAAATATAAACTGTTGACTCAAAGACAATATCTGCACCACAGTTACCTAAGAAAACTTATAAGGTGTTCAACCTCATGGTATCAGAAAATATAAATTATACTGAAATACAATTTCCACGCAAGAGGCTGTCAATTAAATTTTTTTGACATTATCCAAAAGGAAAAGGACCCTCACATACAGTGGTAGTGAGAGTGTAGTCAGTGTAGGCCTTTTGGTAGTCCCTATTAGAATTGAAAATCGACATCTTTTTATCCAATAATTCCACTTACAGAAGTCCATCCTTTAAAAATAGTCATATACATGTAGTACAAAGATATATACACACATTTTTTGTTGTTGCATTGCTTCTAATACCAAACACGACAACACAAAGAAACAAAACAACCCACAGAGGAAACAACCTAAATATCCACAAATAGGTGAATTATTAAAACAATTTATAGTGCATTCTCATGACTCAGTATGATGCAGTCTCTAAAGTAAGATGGCTAATGATAACCAACATTTATTAGCACTCAATATACGCCACACACTGAGCTAAGTGCTTTGCGTGTATTTTGTCATTTTCTCACCTCCAAATTCTAAGGCGTAGGCACTATTATTATCACTATTTTACAGATAAAAAGATAGAATTTAGCAAAGTTAAGTAACTAAGCACAGTTAGTAAGTGGCAGAGCTCAGATTTGAATTCAGGAATCTGATGGCAGAGTGGAACCTTTTCATTGCTAAGCTGTGTTATCACTGTGACACTATTGTCTGTGATATTTTGTTAGGTGACAAAAGCAAGTTGCCGAACAGCGCATGTAGAATAACCCCATTTTTGTAAAGAGAATATGTCCTTTATATTTGTGCTTGTTTGGTGTGAGTGCTTATGTGTGTGTTGTTGCCTTCTGAAGTGAGATTGGAGGGATGGAGTGAGGAGTTCCTTCCATATTTAACTTTATATTATATTGTGTGCTTTTCAAACTAGTGGATACATGTTTCTTTGTGTTAATTTTATACTTAAAAAGGTGAAAGTTCTTTATAATTCCACTTCTCAGAGGACTAGAGTTATGTGCATATTTTAAAATTATTTTTCTCTGCCTAGATCTATACACATATATTCAGGATTGGGGTTATACTATCCATAATCCTTAATCTCCCTCACAGAGAGTGTTACAATGGATATATTTGTGTAGTTTCCCCTCTTTCAACCGTGGTTTTGCTTTCCACAGTTTGTTACCCATGGTCAACCACAATCCAAAAATATTAAATGGAAAATTCCGGAAATCAACAACTCGTAAGTTTTAAGTTGTACGCCATTAGGAATAGTGTGATGAAATCTCCCACTAGCTGGCTTCATCCTGCCTTGGACGTGAATCATCTCTTTGTCCAGCCTGTCCAGGACGTATACTCTACCCGCCTATTAGTTACTTAGTAGCCCTCTCAGTTATCAAATCCACTTCCCTGGTAGTGCAGTGCTTGTGTTCAGGTAACCAAGGACTCTCTTACTGTGCTAATTTATAAATTAAACTTTATCATAGGTATGTATGTGCACAAAAAAACATTATACATCGGGTTCGGTACTATCCTCAGTTTCAGGCATCCACAGAGGGTCTTGGAACATATGCGTCACAGATAAGGGGGGACTCGTGTGTGTGTGTGTGTGTGTGTGTGTGTATATATATATATATATATACTCATGATAGAGTGTCTGTGGTATAGAATACATTCTGAGGTATGGGATGCTGAGTTGGAGTTTATGGACTTGAAAATTTTAATAGATACTCCCAATCTGAGCCAACTATGCTTCATCCCACCCCTGGGCAATGTATTCATTTGACTATCTGGACTCTTTCCCCATTTCCTACATTGTGTCTTTCAGCATCCCTCCTGCGACTTTGTTTTCTCTGGTGGTGAAGGGCTAGGTGATCCTCTTTGAGCTTGAACCTGCATTTCCCAAGATCTATGTGATATTTCTAGGGGCAATGATCAGCTGCTTTCCCACTGAGCTGAATCTGATGGCATTGTATATTCCCTCATGTCTTAGGCAAGTGATTTCACCTCAGTATACCCATTAATAAGGTGTGGGGGTGGTTCTACTTTCTTCTCTGCCTACTCCTGCATTTGGAGACTCAAATGACAAGTGACATATGCATGTATGTATAATTCCATCACCACATAAAATTATATGCGTTAAATATGAGTAGTATTTTGTATATCAATTATACCTCAGTAAAGCTGTAAAAAACAAAAAAAGAGGCATTGCAGAGCCTGGAATGTTTGCAGACTTAATCTACATAGATAATGATCAGAGAATTCTGCCCATTTGGCTCTCCCTGAATAATTTTCAGAGATACCTGAAAAGAATGAAATGATTTTGACTGCAGTTGGTTGAGCAGTCTCATAGGTGAAAGTCAATTCCACTTTCTTGCAATACCTGTTCATTGCCCCCAGAGCACAGTTGGAGGAGGTACACACCTGTTATCTGATTCCAGATCATTACATACCTTGCTTTTCCTGAAATTTTGATGATAAAATGCAATATTAGTAAAGGAGAGAACTAGAATTCAGAAACAGAGTGCCTGTGCCTCCTACCCAAATGTTTAGCCTCTCTTTCCCATGGCTGTTGGTTTTGCATGACCGACACAAGGAGGAGGTAGAATGATGCTTTATCAATACTTTTTGATAATTAAGAGGAAGCATGGGGTTTTGATTCACAGTCAATTTAAGAGTAAAAATGGAAGCACTTGTCATTTCTTTTAAAGCACAATTATAATAAATCCCTTGGATTATGTGCCTTCATAAGTTTATTATGAATTACATACACGATTTCATGAACTTCCTATTATTTAAATAAGATGATGTTTGCAAACACGTTTTTACGTGTTATACCACTACGTAGGTGAAGGTTGTTGTAATTAGTCATAAAACATTTTGTGTTACTCGCAAAAAAATTGACAGTAGAGTGAAAGGGTTTGGTAAGGCTTTCTTGAAGTGGTTAGCGTTATTGCTCATCTAACAAGCTAGAGAAACAACATATTAATGATGGCGCTTGTTATCAGTTACTGTTTGGGAAGGCCAGTAACAACTGGGAGCCTTTGCAAGCCTTTTAAATCACATTGTCCTACCTTAAAAGGTATTTATTCCTTTCCTTGATCGACAGGAAATATAGACAATTTCTATACCTCTCCACTTTCTCCATTGGAATTTTCCATTTGTGGACATTTATCATCTCGGGTTGGTTTTCTCTTCTTTGCTTCCTCACCACTTCTTCAAGTTCCTTCTCTAGCCACCAGCCCAGATGAACGTTGGGAGTAAAAACTTGGAGCACAGAATGCACTTCCTAAACAGGATATTAAAATGCTAGATGGGTAATACAGTGGTATATGAAAGCTATCCATCATCCATGCAGCAGCTCCCCTGAATGAGCAAGGACAGTTGGGAAGCGACTAAACTAGAAAAACATTCAGCTAACATTTATTTGACAGGTTCTGTGTTTAGACCTTATCTCATATAATCCCGACAAAAGCACTGTAATGTTAGTGGTATTATTAGCCCCCTTTGTAGATAAAGAGACTGAGGTTCAGATAGTCATTCAGGTGGCAAGTGGTATATCTAAGACTCAAACCCAGGTTGGTCTGATTTCAAATTTTGTGTTTTAAACTAGTCAAACACACCTCTTCCCGGATTATACACATGAGTCAAAAACTAAGGTGGTATGTCCCCTGCAAACAGAAGTCTTCTTACTGCCAAGTCCATTAAACCTCCTTGCTGACCCACTCCTTCTACTCTATCCTTTGCCCCCACACATTGTGATCCTTTCCGTTTCCTTACTTCCTACTCCTATTACTGCCTCTCATTTCAAAAGCCACATCTTCTCCTCTCTTTCTTGCCTTCAGAAGGAAGGGTTATAAGGTACTTTTGACCTAACTCTGTCAGATTCTGAGAAAACACAGCTCTCTGTTTTTGCAGCATCAGTAACTGACCTTAGAATCTCTCTTGGGTCCAGATTTTTGGAATCCTAGCTTCTCTCTCTCTACCCTCTTCCCATTTCCAGCAGTAAGACAAACAGGTAAATAGCCTCGTGGAACAGGTGTGTCCTCATTAGGGACTCCACAGAGAGTTCTCAGGCTGAGTCCTTCTCTTTTCTGCTCTCTCCTCTCTGCCTAGTTTTCACTCCTATATCAGATTAAAGCTTTACCTAGCCCTTCCCGGCTATTAAATTCCAGATTCCAAGGCAAGTGGACATTTAAAATATACTTATTGGAATTCTTTTTGTGAATAATTGTCTTTCCCCTGTCTCAACATACCTTTGGTATCCATATGATTGACCAGAGATAAAGCGGGACTTTTGCTGAAAACCAATCTCTTGTGTTCCTCTGCTGAGCTGGCAATGCCTCACTCAGATGTCTCCTGTTGGAGACACTCACCTCATTGCACCCCTTCCCATGTTTGTTCTCAACCCTGTACTATAACAGCTGGAAATTACATAGTGCTGACATGTGCCAGACACTGCCCTAAGAACTTCACATACATTAAGTCACTTAGTCCTTACAGCACCCTGTTTTAGAGATAATGAAATTGAGGTACCGGGAATGGAAGTGACTTGTCTAAGGCCACACAGCTCAATGGTGGTTAAGTTCAGCTTCAGAATGCGTGCCCTTAATCCCTGCTTTATCCTAACTTTCTTCCTTGCTTGTTTCCTGGCTTTTGAGATGGAGGAGAGAAGAAGATACGATCAGGAAAAGGGAGGAAAATCACGTGAAAATGTTGACTCCACGATCTCTGTTCCCAAAGATGCCTCAGCCTGCCTACCTGTGGTCTTGACAGAGGAGATTGAGGGTCCTCATCAGGCATGGGGGCCTTCCAGGGGCTTATGATCAGCTCTGAATCTCCGAGAAAGGATGCCACTTGAAGTCTAGATCTAGCGTGGGAAATGTGCTCGTCCTTCTCTCTACCTACAGTGGGAGTTGAGGAGAGAAAGCGAGACCAAGTGTCTCTCTTCCCCGAAATTCAGAACCCCAGGGGAATTGGCCCTGTGGAGAGGAGAACATTACTGATGTCCTCTGAGCTCTGTGTTCAGGAGCCTGCTGGGAACCTGGGCTCCAGAGGTGTAGCCTTTTATACCCAGGAAGGGAATTAGGGCCATTCAGCAGCTGAGGTGGAGGTGTGCTCACGCACTTGCATGTGAACTATGTACATGTGTGTGTTCACACACATATGTGTGTTCTCTGTACATGCATGTGCTCCTGTGCATGTGTGTGTGTAGGCTTATGTGTGCCTACCTGGAAGGAGAGGTGATGGCCTCTGATATTTCTGAGGTTCTGAGTCTGTATGTATGACTGTATCTAGATGCAGGTGTAGGGTTATGGGGAAGGGATTAAAGTATAGATTATGGAGCCACACTGAATAGATTCATGTGATAGCTCTGCCTCTTACAATCTGTGGGAGTGTTTGTAATACTTAACTTTTCTGAGTCTCGTATTTTTTGGTTTGCCTTTGTTACACATTTTATTGCTTCAATTTCTTAAGCCAGGCTACCTGTTTTTTTTTTTTTTTTGTGAGGAAGATCATCCCTGAGCTAACATCCATGTTAATCCTCCTCTTTTTGCTGAGGAAGACCGGCTCTGAACTAACATCTATTGCTAATGCTCCTCCTTTTTTTTTTTCCCCAAAGCCCCCGTGGATAGTTGTATGTCGTAGTTGCACATCCTTCTAGTTGCTGTATGTGGGACACGGCCTGAGCACGGCCGGAGAAGCGGTACGTCGGTGCGCGCCCAGGATCCGAACCCGGGCCGCCAGCAGCAGAGTGTGCGCACTTAACCGCTAAGCCATGGGGCCGGCCCCTAGGCTACTTGTTTTTGAATCCCTGTTCCACCAATTACTAAATGAGTGAATTCGGGCAAGATATTTAGCTTCACTCACTCGCATTGTTCTTATCTATAAATGGCATGGCAATCACAATTATAGGTAGTTTTTTTCTATTTTTTCTGTTTAAATAGACTTTATTTTTTAGAGCAGTTATAGGTTCTCAACAAAATTGATCAAAAAGTATAGAGAGTTCCAATATGCCTGCTACCCCCATACACACGTAGCCTCCCCCATTATCACTATCACATATCTATCCCACTAGAGTGGGTATGTTTGTTATAATCGATGAACCTACATTGACACATCATCACCCAAAGTCCATAGTTTACATTAGGGTTCACTTTTGGTGTTGTACCTTTTATGGGTTTTGACAAACATAAAATGACTTTACTATGGTGTTACAGAGAGTAGTTTCACTGGTCCCAAAGTCCTCTGTGCTCTGCCTATTCATTCCTCCCCCAACCACCTGGCAACCACTGATATTTTACTGTCTCCATATTTTTTTCTTTTCTAGAATATCTTATAGTTGCAATCATACAGCATGTAGCTTTTCAGATGAATTCTTTCATTTAGTAATATGCATGTAAGTTTTCTGCATGTGTTTTCTTGGCTTGATAGCTCATTTCTTTTTAGTGCTGTGTAATATACCATTGTCTGGATATACCGTAGATAATCCATTTTTCTATTGAAAGATATCTTATTTTTAGTAGCTAGAGATGATTTTATTGTTACATAGGCAATGCAAAAAATTTATTCTGCCACCTGATGCAGTCTTCTCTGTTGTGTATGCTGCTTCAGTTTATAAGCACTACCTCTGTCTTTAGGTCTAAGTCATACAGCGGCTTCTAGAGGGACGTGTGTGGAGGTCCTTTCTCCTACTTCATAAGTGAGGCAGAGTGTTCCTCTGATTTGCCAAGGTCACAGTCAGGGTGAGGCTGGAATGGGATTCTGGTTGTGTGGTTCCTTATCTGGTTCCTGACTCCCAGGCTGCCTCTGAGTTACAGCAGCAGCTATACTACTTCCCTAACAAGGGGCAGGTGTGATGGGTTAGGGCAGAGCCTGGAGGTGGATGGGTTCCATGAGGGGAATCTGAAGACTCTAAGTCATTCTATGGGTAATCAAGATGGCTGACATGGTAAAAGAGGCTTGGAACCATGTCCCCAGTGTCTTTATGCCCACGGGGGCCTGGCTGACTTTACCATCATCTTTTGAACTTCCTGAGTCTATGAAGCCCTGGTTATTCCTGTTTCTGTGCAGCAAGCCCAGGGTACATATGATGCAGATCAGTAGGGCCCTGGCTCAGATGAACTTAGCCTCTGGCTACACTGCTAAGAATTTCTTTTGTGGTACGCATTTGGAATTCTTCATACGTCCAGAATAAACTGCTCTCAGAGCACTTCTTCTATTCAGGGATGCATTGGCTCTGTCAAGCTCAGCAGTGTTTGTAGTTATAAGTCCTGCACTGGGTTCCAGCCTAACCAGCTAATCAGCCTCTTCCATGTGAAGTTCTGCTGTTGGGGCATCTCCTGGAGATTGCTTGGCTGAAAGGAGATTATTCTGCCATTGAGGGAAATACATTCATACCCTCATCTCTGGTGTCTGTCTCTTGAAACTTCTTCTATTCTAGGATTATATGACTACTCTTCTTCAGTCCTTTTGCTAATGCCTTCTCTATCAGATGCTTCAATGTCGGAGATACTCAGCACTCTTCCCTATGTCCTCCTCAGTTCTCATGTTTCCTGCCCTTCTTTGTTTATGTCACTCACTCTGATAAATACGCAAAACGTATTAAAGGAACTAAATATTTTTTAGTTCAATATTGAGCAAAATCTCCAACATTGACGTGTACATAATGAGCTTGCAGTGGAAGGACATCTCCCGTCATAATTTTTCTTGAAAGGACATGCCTATAGTATTCCTCTTCTAGTGTATTCAAGAAATCTCCCAGGTATCTAAATGGTGAGAGGAAAGGCTCTTAAGGAGTTTCCTGCTCTACTCCCAAGGGCCGTAGACAGACTTCCACCCAACCTGGAAAGGTATTCAGAATTCCTGCTTAGACCTTTCCTCTGATTATATCTACTAGAAGAGGTTTATCTTATTCTTACCAATGCTTATTAGTTGTTTCCCAGGTTAACTTCTAGACTCCCTTGTTTAGATAGTAAAACTTTTATTAAAGATACTACCTGCCACATCAGCTCACTCCTTCTGAAGAGTGATGGGATATCTTGTGGGAATTGAGTCGTATCCTACAGACATAATACTCTAGCTCTGACTGAGAAGGTTAGGACTAACCTGTGGGCCAGATTGGTAACTCTTTTTCCCCAATGTACCATCTCATGGTCATGTAGTGTCTAGAATTACCTTTATTTGAACTTTTTAGAATATCTGTAGGCTTATACATAAAAGATCTTGTTTTCTAAGTTACTATGCGTTGTTGAGAAAAAAAAGAGTCTGGGGCTGATGGCAGAATGAGGTCAGAACTAAAAAAATGATGTTAGGTTTCCTTCAACCAATGGACTTAAGTAGCTTCATAATTTACAAGAAGGTGTCATTAATGAATTTATTTATTTAATATATGCCAGCCATCCTTCACATTCTAATGTGGTATATTGTGCTTATTTGAGCGTGAGAAAATGATGGCATATCAGTAGAGGAGGTGGGAAGAGTCCAGATCTTCTAGGCCCACATACACAAAGTTGAATGATTGGCGAGAGATAGTGGTGAAAGCCAGGTGTACCTGTTCAAATATGAAGGCTATAGCAAATGGAGTTCGTTTCCTGGATTGCTGGTTGCTTCCCGATAATTAGAAGAGGATATAGTGGCAGCAACGGCAGGCACTTTGATGTTTGGCCCTAGGTGGTCGGTCCTGTCTCCTGTTAGGCTGCTATCCACCTCTTGTTATATTGCTAAGGCCATAAGACTTGTATTCAAATTCAGTTCCTGCCATATACAAGCTTATGATTTATAAAAACTGGTGGCTATAAAAACTTGATGAAACAATTGAAGGAAAAGTATTCCAGAGAGAGTTTATATCTATATTACTATTGTTATTGACAATAACATAATCAGAGAGGAATTGATAAGGCACAAATTCACACTTATGTATTTGTGTGTTATTAGTCGTGTAGTAGTCATTAATGCCATTCGCCAAATACTTCTGGCTCTCCATTTTACAAATACAAAGTTGGATTATACCTCTTGGCTGTCTTGTGTTTAGAGGGGTTATGAGATTAGTTGTGGAAAATGTGTCATGGTCAGAATTGGTGTGAGTCACTTCTGGAGCATAGTATTTAATTGCCAGTGCAAAACCTTCAAGTGTCTTTCTCAGCTTCTGACAGAGTGATGGCTAATGTTTACAAAGGTGACTGCTCCATCAGTTTTGGTCCCTGAGTATTTAAAAGGACCAGCACCTTTATACATTTCTGTGGTGGACATGCAGTGTGAATAAGAAATAAATTCTTTAGTTTTGAGGTCTAAAGATTTTGAGAGTGTTTGTTCCACAGCATAAGATAGCTTATCCTGAATGATACTCATTGCTTTTTCTAGGATATAAAAGGCGTTTCCATGAGGATTGTGGTCATGTGGAGAAAGGAAGAATTAGGAAGGAAGGAAAATGAGTTGAATACTGAGAATTCACACTGTGATGACATTGGGTGTTTGTAGGGGTGTAAATATGCTTTGTAGATTTTTCTATCTTTCCAGCCTTATTCTCCTTGCTCTGAAATAGAACAAGCCTCCCAGGGCTTTTCACTGTTCCTTCAACACATTCCAATGTTTATTGCCTCTACCTGCTTGGCTGGTTTCCACTATTTGAAATGCTCTGCCCATTGCCACGCCTACTTAACTTTTGTCTGTCAAAATTAGTCCATCCTTAATGACAATCTTAGGTCATTCCTAAAAGAGTCTCCCGCTATTCCCTTGAAACCCACATAATGTCCTATTAAAAACCACAGGACTTTACAATTCCTTGAATACTAGTGGATGTCAAACTTACAGAAGAGTCATTTGGTAATAGCTTTATTCCAACTTATGGGTGGCAGAAACTATTTTCTTGAAATCTGGATTTTTAGCAGTACCTGGGCTGTGATGCAACATATATTTGGTCAAACTCTTTGATGGACACCAAGTATTCTAGTTCCAGGTCAATGCTCTTTTTGCTATTCAACACCACCTCTCATGACCTCTTTGGGTGCCATGTGAAAACTGGGCAGGAAGGAAGGTAACCTAATCATCTTTTAGGTCTTCTCTCAATTGTGATATTCTGTCTTGTTATTCATTTTATTAATGAATTCTGAACCATAATTTTCTCATAACTATCTTCATATCTTTGTTCCTTAGGCTGTAGATGAAAGGGTTCAGCATGGGTGTCACTACTGTGTACATAACTGTGGCAACCCGGTCCTTCACCACTGAGTACATGGGTAGGGGTCTAAAATAGACATAGATGATACTCCCATAGAACAAGACCACTACAGTGAGGTGGGAGCCACAGGTAGAGAAGGCCTTCCACTTCCCAGCTGCAGAGGGGATTCTGAGCACAGTAACGATGATTCGCAGGTAGGAGAAAAGGATGCATAGGAAGGGGGTCACAATGACAGCCAGGGTCTCAGTCATGACCACCATCTGGTTGGAGGAAGTGTCAGAGCAAGATAGCTTTAGCACAGGCTGGATATCACAAAAAAAGTGCTTAATGACATGGGAGGCACAGAAAGACAGGCGGGACATGAGTGGTATATTTAGTATGGAGTGCATGTGAGAGATGGTGCAAGAACCCAGCAGCATGAGGAGGCAACGCCGTGTATTCATAACCACATCATAATGAAAGGGGTTGCAGATTGCTACCAGCCGGTCTATGGCCATAGAGGCCAGCAGGTAGCTGTCAGTGTTCCCAAAGACCATGAAGAAGTACATCTGAATGAGGCAGCCCATGTAGGAGATAGATTTTGTCTCTGATAGTAAATTTGCCAGCATCTTGGGCACAATGACTGTTGTGAAGCAGATATCCATGAAGGACAGGTTGCTGAGAAAAAAGTACATAGGAGTATGGAGCCGGGAGTCAGAGTGAATGGTCAGGATGATGAGTACATTCCCCAACACGGTGACCAGGTACATGATGAGGAAGATGGCAAAGAGGGGTTTCTGTAGCTGAGGGTTGGAAGAGATGCCCAGGAGAATAAAGCCTGATGTGCTGCTGCTGTAGTTCTTTATCTCCATGTCTCTGACATCCTGAGGGTTTGAAGAAGCAGTGGGAGAGACGTGAAAGGAAATTTCATCAAGACACCTTCTTGTCTGACCTCTAGCCTATGAAAAATGACCGTTGCTATTTGTTAGATTAAAGAACATTTATTTAAAAAAATACAGTCGTGTGTCACTTAACCATGGAGATAACATTCTAAGAAATGTGTCATTGGGTGATTTTGTCATTTTGTGAACATCATATGCTGTACTTACACAAACCTAGATTGTATAGCCTACTACATACCTGGGCTACATGCACTAGTCTTATGGGACCATCTTCTTATATGCAGTCTATTAATCGAAACGTCTTTTAGTGGGGCATGATGGTACAGAGGAACAGGGAGTGATATCCAAAAAAGGGAAAGCAAAAAATTACAAGCTCCTTTCTGAATGAGAAACTAAAGGTTCCCCACATTTTCTTAGGAACTTTTATGTAGCCTAATATGTCTGAGTTCTTCTCAATTCTGTTTCTAAAGATTCTTCTTTAGTTGTTTCTTGACCTAATCCTGAGCCTCTCTTTTTTTCTTCTGTCAGGGGAAGAGGCTGCTGGGTCCACCTTGAATCAGGAAGCTTTCATTCAAGGGGTCCCAATGAATGAGGTTCTCTCCTACTCGTAGGTGCAGCGATGGTTGTTGTGGTAGTGGGTATACAAAAAATGTGAGCAACAGATTTAATTGATCTCTTTGGTACTCACCTAATTCAGATGAGACTTCGTTAAGTCTTCAGAGCAAAATGTGCTTAACGTTTACTGGAGCATTTCTGTTTGGCTAACATGATCTGGACACTTAAATTATAAGTTTTTGGTTCAGAGTTGCTAGTCCAAAGAGGATTATTACCAGGAATAGTGTACGTTACTGAGATTAATTCTTTAAATATATTAATTTTGCTGATTAAAAAACTATGAAGTTATTGTAAACATTCAAAAATTACAGGAATGTTGGACTAGGTTATATGTCAATTATTTTTCAATAACGCTGGGAAAAAGCCAATTCTTCACAAATTAATAAAATTCAATGCAGCTGTAATAACATTGTAAGGGAATTTTTAATGGGACTTGAGGAGAAGGTCATTCAAAAATTTGTGTAGAGGAGTAAATGACTAAGGAAAGACAGGATAATTATGAAAAAATTAGAGTAATGACAGAGAACTTATAGAACCCACAATCAAAGCCCATAATAATGACAAAAGATAAGATTATGGTACACCTAGAGAAAAACAAATCCAAAGACCAGCATAGAGAATTCTGTAGACCTGTATTTATACATGTGTATAGATTGTGATCTATATGGAACTTAATATATAATAAAGATTTATTTCATAGCAATGGAGAAAGGGTAGACTATAAATAAGTGATATTTATGACAACTGACTGAATATTTGTAAAAAATAAGGCTAGATTTCTGTCCAACCCTCACATTGAAATAAAACTTGTATGAATGAAGAATCTAAAAGTAAAAAATCCAAACCATACAATAAGTATAAAAATCCAAAAATAAAGGAGCATATTTTTATGGTCTGAAGATGGAGATGACATTCCAAGAAAGAAATAAAATGTAGAGACAAGAATGACAAAATACAATACTCAAATATGTAAATATGACATGCCGTGGTGGTGACCCACATACAAAACAGAGGAAGATTGGCACAGATGTTAGCTCATGGCTAATCTTCCTCAAGCAAAAAGGAAAAAGAAAAAGAGGAAAATTGGCAATGGATGTTAGCTCAGGGCAAGCCTTCCTAAGCAAGAAAAAAAAGGTGAAATTTCTTTATAATTCCACTTCCCGGAGCACTAGAGTTGTGTACATATTTTAAAGTTATTTTTCTCTGCATAGATCTATACACATATTATATTCAGGATGGGGTTATACTATCCATAATTCTTTTTCTCCCCCACAGACAGTGTTACAATGGATATCTTTGTACAGTAGTTACCCATGGTCAACTACAATCCAAAAGTATTAAATGGAAAATTCCAGAAGTAAACAATTCATAAGTTTTACATTGCGATCGTTAGAGTAGCATGATGAAATCTCACACTGTCCTCCTCCATCCTGCCTGGGAGTGAATCATCCCTTTGTCCAGCCTATCCAGGCTGTTGTATGCTACCCACCCAACAGTCACATAGTAAGCCACTTGGTTATCAGATCAGGTGTGACGGTACCGCAGTACTTATGTTCAACTAATCTCTTATTGTGCCTAATTTATAAATTAAACTTTATCGTAGGTATGTATGTACATGAAAAAATAATACATATATGTAATATTTGATATCTATATATATTATATATATATAGGGTTTGGTACTCCCCATGGTTTCAGGCATCCACTGGGGGTCTTGGAACAATCCTCTGTGGATAAGGGGGGACTAGTGTATATATACATATATATTCATATATATGTATGTATGTAT
The DNA here is from genome assembly GCF_020826845.1 of Diceros bicornis minor. Lineage (NCBI taxonomy): Eukaryota > Metazoa > Chordata > Mammalia > Perissodactyla > Rhinocerotidae > Diceros > Diceros bicornis. The sequence goes on along the minus strand of NC_080767.1, from coordinate 31,326,580 downwards.
ATATATTGCACTCATGAGAGAGTTTCTATGGTATAGAATACATTCTGAAATACGGGGTGCTGAGTTGGAGTTTATGGACATTGATAATTTTAGTAGATATTCCCAATCTGAGCCAACTATGCCTCATCCCACTCCTGGGCAATGTATTCATTTGACTCTCTGGACTCTTTCCTTATTTCCTATGTTGTGTCTTTCAGCCTCACTCCTGTGACATTGTTTTCCCTGGTGGTGAAGTTTTATCTCATGTCCTTGGGCTGGAATCTGGAATTCTCCAGATCTATGTGATGTTTCTCAGGGGCTGTGCTCAGCCCCCTTGCCATTTAGCTGAATCTAATGACATTGTATGTTTCCTCATGCCTCGGGCAAGTCATCTCACCTCAGCATAACCACCAATGAGATGGTGGTGGTGGGGGTTCTACTTTCTTCCCTGCCTACTCCTGCATTTGGAGACTCAAATGACAAGTGACATATGTGTATACCCATGATTCCACCACCACATCAAATTATATGCATTAAATATGTGCAGTTTTTTGTATATCACTTATTCCTCAATAAAACTGTAAAAAAAAAAAAGAAGCATTGCAGGGCGTGGAATGTTTGCAGACTTAATCTACATAGATAATGATCAGAGAACTCTGCCCATTTGGCTCTCCTTGAATAATTTTCAGTGGTGGAACTGAAAAGAATGAAATGATTTTGACTGCAGTTGGTTGAGCAGTCTCATAGGTGAAAGTCAATTCCACTATATTGCAATACCTGTTCATTGCCCCCAGAGCACAGTTGGAGGTGGTACACACCTGTTATCTGGTGCGAGATAATTACATATCTTGCTTATCCTGAGATTTTTGAGGTGAAAATGCAATGTTAGTGTCAGGGGAAGAGGGAGAATCTCCCTCTGCCCTTTCCCTTAAGGTTCTTATGGCTGGCCAAATAATTAACAAGACAGGTTAGCAGGAGAAAATAATACCAAGTTTAATAACATGTATACATGGGAGAAAGCAGGGACACTGCGTTTCTCAACACAATAGCAGAGATTCTCATCTTAAATACCATGTTCAGCCAATGACAAAGGAGGATATTGGGGGTGGGGGGAGTCAGTTACAGGAGATTACCGCTAAAGCACAGTAAACAAGAGTAAGGTTTATTATGCAGCCCCAAGGCCTCACCTTCCACATTGATAAGCCTCTAGAAATGAGGCCATCCCCCTCTCTTCTCAAAACAGAGAGGGAGATACCTTTACAAATGGAGATTTCCCTTATAAATGTAAATGATTGTCTGGCAACTCCTCGCAGGGTCATCCAGAGAATATGGCCAGAGAGACAGAACTTCTGATAAGAGGGGCTTGTTGGTGCCTTTTCTATTGTAACATTTACCCTACGTTATCTTTACAGCCATCATGATAGATCTGTTCCAGGAAGGAGCTACCATGTCAAATTCTTTAGGCAGTTAGTGGGGGAGGTCAAATGTCCCTAGAGAAAACAACCAAGGTAAAGAGATAGATTTCAGGGTGGCCAAATCTTGATCTCCCACATTAGTAAATGAGAGGACTAGAAATCAGAAAAGAGGACCTGTGCCTCCTCCCCAAATGTTTAGTTTCTCTTTCCCATGGCTGTTGATTTTGCATGACCCACACAAGGAGGAGGTAGAATGATGGGGTTTTGATTCACAGTCAATTTAAAAGTAAAAATGGAACCATTTTTCATTCCTTTCAAAGGAACAATTATAACTTGATTAGATTTTGTGCCTTCTTAAGTTTATTATGAATTACATTGTTTCACCACCTTTCCATCATTTAAATAAGATAAAGTATGAAAACACATTTTTACATGGTATAGCACTATGTAAATGAAAATTATTATGATTAGTAATAAAATATTTTGTGTTACTGGCAAAGACGTTGACAGTTAAGTGAAAGGGTTTGGTAAAGCTTTCTAGAGGTTGTTAGTATTATTGCTCATCCAATAAGTAGAGAAAAGACACATTAATGAGGGGTGTTGTTATCAGTAGTGGTTGGAAAGGTCATCAACAACTTGGACCCTTTGCAAGCTTTTAAATCACACTATTTCACCTTAAAAGATATTTACTCCCTTCCTTGACAGACAAGAAATATAGACTACTTCTATGCTTCTCCACTTTCTCAAAGTGGCATTTTCCACTTTGTGGACTTTTGTCATCTCCTGTTGGTTTTCCCTTCCTTGCTTCCTCACCACTCATGCAAGGCCATTCTCCTAGCCACCTGCCCTCACGAATTCAGAAGTAAAACTTGGAGCACGGAATGCATCTCCTAAACAGGATATAAAATATTGGGTGGGTATACACTGGTATATGAAAGCTATCCATCATCCATGCAACTGCTTCCCTGAATGAGCAGGGACACTTGAGAAGCAACTAAACTGGAAAAACATTCAGCTAACCTTTATTGGACATTTCTGTGCTTAGTGCTTGTCTCATTTAAGCCTCACAAAAGCACTATGATGTCAGGAGCATTATTATCCCACTTTATAGATAAAGAGACTGAAGGTCAGAGAATCATACACCTGGTGAGTGGTATATCTAAGACTCGAGCACAACTATGTCTGGTTTCAAATTGTTTGTTTTAAACTACTCTACCACACCTGTTCCTAGAACCGTACACATGTGGATAAGAACTAGCTGGCATGTCCTCTGCAAACAGAGGTTTCTTACTGCCAAATGCCTTAAGCCTCCTTGCTGACCCACTCCTTGGATTTCATCCTTGACTCACACACAGTGGAATCTTTTCAATTTACTTCCATCCTACTCCCATTTCTGCCTCCCATTCCACAAAGCTCTCCTTTCTTCCTTGCCTTCAGAAGGAAGGGTTATAAGTTACTTTGGACCTCAGCTCTGTCAGATTACGAGAAATCAGCAGTTCTCTGCATTTGCAGCATCAGGAACTGACCTTAGAATCTCTCCTGGTCCAGATTTTTGAAATCCTAGCTTCTGCCTCTTCCCACATCCAGCTGTAAGACAAACAGGTACATAGTCCCCTAACAGGTATGTCCTGTTTGTGCTTCTGCAGGGCCTTTTCAGGCTGGATCCTCCTGTTTCAGCTCTCTGAAATCTCTCCTTTCTGCCTAGTTTTCACTCCTATATCAGATTAGATCTTTGCTTAGTGCTTCCTCCACCTATTAAATTCTAGATTCCAAGGCAAGTGGACATTTGAAACATGCCTATCGGACTTATTTTTGCAAGTAATTGTCTTCCCTCTGTCTCAACATAGCTTTGGTCTCCAACTGATCAACCAGAGGTGCTTCAAGTGGGACTTTTGCTGAAAACCAATCTCTTGTGTTGCTCTACTGAGCTGACAATGCCTCACCCACATGTCTCCTATTGAAGACACTCACTTCATTGCAGCCCCTTCCCATGTGTGTTCTCAATCCTGGTACTATAAGATAGCAGTTACGCAGTGGTGACACATGCCAGACACTGCTCTAAGAACTTTACACACATTAAGTTGCTTAGTCTTGACCACACCCCGTTTTACAGACAATGAAAGTGAGCTAAAGGGAATTGAAGTGACTTGCCTAAGGCCACACAGCTCCATCCCAGCTTCAGAATGTGTGCTGTTATTACCTTCATTATCCTAACTTTCTTGTTCACATGTTTCCTGACTTTTGAGATGAAGGAGAGAAGAAGATAGGATCAAGAGAAGGGAGAAAGATCACATGAGGATGTTGACCCCTCAGCCTCTGTTCCCAGAGATGCCTCATCCTTCCTACCTGTGGGCTTGACAGAGGAGACTGAGGGTCCTGATCAGGCATGGGGACCTTCCAGGGGGTTATGATCAGCTCTGAATCTCTGAGGACGGAGGCTGCTTGAAGTGCAGATCTAGCTTCAAATATGTGCTCGTCCTTCTCTCTACCTACAGTGGGAGTAGATGATAGAAAGGGAGACCCAAGGGCCTATTTTCCCTGCAATTCAGAGCCCTAGAGGAATTGATTCTGCAGTTTCCCCAGGAGAGGAGAACATTGCTGAGCTCTGTCTTCAGGAGCTTGTGGGGAACCTCGGCTCTAGAGGTGTAGCCTCTTGTACTTGGGAGGGAATTAGGGTCATGCAGCAGCTGGGGTGGAGGTGTGTTCATGCATGTACATGTGAAAGTTTACATATGTGTGTTCTCTGTACATGCATGTGCTCCTGTGCATGCCTGTGTGTAGGCTTATGTGTGCCTACTCTGAAGGAGAGGTGATGGCCTCTGACATCTGTGACATTCTGTGTCTGCGTATATGACTGTATCTAGGTGCAGGTGTCGAGTTAGGAGAAAGGGAAGACTGAATAGATTCAGATGCTGGCTCTGCCTCTTACAAGCATTGTGAGCTTTGGCAACACTTAACTTTTGAGTCTCATATTTTTTTTGTTTGCCTTTTTAAACATTTTATTGCTTCAATTTCTTAAGCCAGACTACTTATTTTGGAATCCTTGTTTTACCAATTACTAAATGAGTGCATCTGGGGGAGAATTTTAGCTTCATTCACCCACATTATTTTCATCTATAAATGGCATAGCAATCACAATTTTAGATAGATTTTTTTTCTATTTTTTCTGTTTAAATAGACTATTTTTTAGAGCCGTTATAGGTTCTCAACAAAATTGATCAAAAAGTACAGAGAGTTCCAATATAGCCTCTACCCCCGTACACACATCGCCTCCCCCATTATCAACATCCCCCACCAGAATGGTACATTTGTTATAATTGAGGAACTAAAGCCCATAGTTTACATGAGGGTTCACTTTTGGTGTTGTACCTTCTATGGATTTTGTCAAATGCACAATGACTTTACTATAGTATAGAAAATAGTTTCATTGCCCTATAAAGCATTTGTGCTCCACCTATTCCTTCCTCCTTTCCCCCTAACGCCTGGCAACCACTGATATTTTCACTGTCTCAGTAGTTTCACCTTTTCTACAATGTCTTGTAGTTGGAATCAGATAGCAGGTAGCCTTTTCAACTAGTTTCTTTCATTTAGTAATATACGAGAGTTTCCTCCATGTGTTTTCATGGCTTGATAGCTTATTTCTTTTTAGCACTTTGTAATATTCCATGATATACCACAGTCTGGATATACCACAGTTTATCCATTTTTCTATTGAAAGATATCTTTTTTGTTTTTGGTAAGCAGCCATAGATAATTTTATTGTTGCATAGGGAATGCAAAAAAATTATTCTGCCACCTGAAGCAGTCTCCTGTTTTGTACATGCTACTTTGGTTTACAAGCACTGCCTCTGTTCCATGGTCTGAGCGATACAGTGGCTTCTAGAGGGACCCGTAGGGGGTCCATTGTCCCACTTCACAAGTCAGGCAGAGTGGTCCTCTGACTTGCCAGGGTCACAGTTAGGGTGGGGCTGGAATGGGATTTCAGTCTTATGGTTCCTTATCTAGTTCCTGACTCCCAGGTTGTCTCTGAGTTACAGCAGCAGCTACACCACCTCCCTAACAAGGGGCAGGTGTGGTGGGTTAGGGCAGGGCCCGGGGGTAGATGTATTCTATGAAGGGAATCTAAAACCCTAAGGCATCCTAGTGGGAATCTGAAAGGTGACCACGTAAAAAAGGATTGGAATCAGGTCCTTGGTGTCTTTGAGGCCTGGGACCAGGTCCCTGGTGTATTTATGGCAATGGGAATCTGGCTGACTTCACTTTCATCTTCTGAATTTCCTTAGTCCATGAAGCCCTAATTATATCTGTTTCTGTGCAGCAAACCCAGGATGCGTATGATGCAGATCTGCGGGGCCCTGGCTCAAAAGAACTGAACTGAGTTACTGGCTACACTGTAAGAATTACTTTATGGTATGCCTCTGGAATTCCTGATATGTCCAGAGAAAACTGCTCTCAGAGCGCTTCTCCTTGCCAGGGATGCATGGGCTCTGTCAAGCTCAGTAGTGTTTGCAGTTATAAGTCCTGCGCCGGGTACTATCCTAACCAGTGAATCAGTCTCTTCCGTGTGAAGTTCTGCTGATGGGGCATCTCCTGGAGTTTGCTTGGTTGAAAAGAGATTCTTATGTCATGGAGAGAAATACATCAATATCCTTATCTCTGTCATCTGCCTCTTGAAACTTGTTCTATTCCTGGCTTTTATGACTACTCTTCTTTGGTTCTGTTTACTAATACCTTCTCTATCAGACTCTTCTATGTCTGAAATACTCAGCACTCTTCCCTAGGTTCTCCTCAACTTTCATATTTCACGCCCTTCCTTGTTTGTGTCACTCATTCTGATAAATAGATTATGTTCAAGGAACTAAGTATTCAGTACTGAGATAAATCTCCAACATTTATGTACACATAATGAGCTTGCCGTGGAAGGACATTTCCCTTCACAATTTCTCATGAAAGGATATGCCTGTAGAATTATTCAACTACTGTATTCAAGCAGCCTCCCAAGTATCTGTGTGGTGGGAAGAGAGGCTGTCAAGCAGTTTCCTGGTCTACTTCCAAGGGCCATAGAGAGCATTTCACACAACCTGGCAAGATATTCAGAAGGTCTGCTTAGACCTTTCCTCTGATTATATCTACTTTCAGAAGGGATTTATTCTTACAAATGCTTATTAGCTATTTCCCAGGTTAACTTCTGGGCTCCCTTGTTTGGATAGCAAAACTTGTATTAAAGTCCCTAAATACTACCCGCCCACATTAGGTCACTCTTTCTGAAGGGTGACAGGGTATCTTGTGGGAATTGCTTCATATTCTGACAGAGACAACACTCTAGTCCTGATTGAGCAGGTTAGGACTAACCTGTGGGCCATAGTGGTCACTCTTTCAGCCCAATGTGCTATCATGGTCTCTTAGTATCTAGAATTTCCCTTAGTTTGAACTTTAGAAAATCGGTAGGCTTATACTTAAATATCATGATTTCTTAGTGACTGTGTGTTGTTGAGAAAAAGAAGTCTGGGGCTGATGACAGAGTGAGGTCAGAATTAAAAAAAAATGTTGGTTTCCTGGGACAAGAGGACTTAATTTGCTTTATAAGTTGCAGGAAGGTATAATTAATTAATTAATAAATTAAATATATGCCAGGCATTCTTCACATTGTAAAGCAGCGTATTGTACTTGCCTGATCATGAGAAAACTATGGCACATCAATAGAGTAAGTGGAAAGGGTATAGGTCTTTTAGGCTTGCATCCCCAAAGGTGAGAAACAATGGTGAAAGCCAGGTATGCCTGAACAAATATGAGGGCTCTTGAAAATTGACTTTGGTTTTTGGATTTCTGATTGCTTTCTGATAATTGGAAGAGGACATAGTGATAGCAATGTCAGGGACCTTGATGTTGGGCCCTAGGTGTTCCTATCTTTTCTTAGGCTGCTATACACCTCTTATAATGTCATTAAGGCCAAAAGAATTATAGTCAACTTTAGATCCTGATATCAACAAACTTATGATTTATAAAAGATGGTAGTTGTAAAAACTTTATGAAATTATTGAAGAATTATTCCAGAAAATTATTTTAGAGAGAGTATATATTTTTTGTTACTATTGTTGTTCACAATAACATAATCAGAGAATGATTGATTAAGCCACAAATTCACACATATGTATTTGTGTTATTAGAGGTGTGTAGTAGTCATTACTGCAATTCACCAAATGCTTCTGGCTCTCTATTTTACAGATATATCGTTGGATTGTGCCTGTTTGCTCTCTTGTGTTTGATGGGGTCTTGAGATTAGTTGTGGACAATGAGTTGTAGTCAGAAGTGGTGTGAGTCACTTCTAGAGCAGAGTATTTAATTGCCTGTTCAAATCTTCACAAGTCGTTCTCAGCTTCAAACAGAATGATGATTAATGTTTACGATGGTGACTGCTCCATCAACTTTGGTCCCTGAGTGTTTAAAAAGAGCAGCACCCTTATAGTTTTCTGTGGTGGGCATGAAGTATGAACAAGAAATAAACCTTTGGTTTAAGGTCCAAAGATTTTGAGATTGTTTGTTCTACAGCACAACCTAGCTTATCCTGACTGATATACATTGCTTTTTCCAGGATATAAAAGACATTTCAGTGAGGCTGTGACCATGTTGCAAAAAGAAGAATTAAGAGTCAAGGGAAAGGGAGTTGAGTACTGAGAATTCATATTGTGATGACACTTTGGTGTTGGTGGGAGAATAAATCTGCTTTGTAGATTCTTCCATCTTTCCAGCCTTATTCTCCTTCTTCTCAAATTGAACAAGCCTCTCAGGGCTTTTCACGGTTCCGGAAACACATTCCAATGTTTATTGCCCCTACCTGCTTAGATGGTTTCCACTAGATGAAATTCTCTGCCACTTTCCTCATCTATTGAACTTTCATGTGTCAAAATCAAGGACAATCTTAGTTCTTAAGGACATTCTTAAGGACATTCTTAAGGACAATCTTAGTTCATTCTTAAAGAGTCTTCTCCAGTTCCCTTGATATCCATGTAATGTCTTATTCTAAAAACTATAGGACTTTATATTTCCTTGAGTACTAGCCAATGTCAAGCTTACAGAAGAGTTATTTGTAGATAGATTTATTCCACTATATGGGTGGCACACATAGTTTTCCTGAAATCCTGATACCTAGCAGTACCTGGTCTGTGATTGAACATATATTTCATCAAAGTCATTGATTGAAACCAAGAATTCTATCTTCCATGTCAATTCTCTTTCTGCTATTCAACACTATCTGTCAATACCTCTCTGGGTGCCATGTGAAAAATGGGTAGGTAGGAAGGTAACCTGATCATCTTTTAGGTCATTTCCCAATTGTGATATTGTATCTTGTCATTTCTTCTATGAGTATATTCTTTCCCTTAATTTCCTCAAACCCATCTTCATATCTTTGTTCCTCAGGCTGTAGATGAAAGGATTCAGCATGGGTGTCACTACTGTGTACATAACTGTGGCAACCCGGTCCTTCACCACTGAGTACATAGATAGAGGTCTAAAATAGACATAGATGACACTCCCATAGAACAAGACCACTACAGTGAGGTGGGAGCCACAGGTAGAGAAGGCCTTCCACTTCCCAGCTGCAGAGGGGATTCTGAGCACAGTAATGATGATTCGCAGGTAGGAGAAGAGGATGCATAGGAAGGGGGTTGCAATGACAGCTAGGGTCTCCGTCATGACCACAATCTGGTTGGAGGAAGTGTCAGAGCAGGATAGCTTTAATACAGGTTGAGTATCACAAAAAAAGTGCTTAATGACATGGGAGGCACAGAAAGACAGTTGGGACATGAGTAGCACACGGAGCAGGGAGTGGAGGTGTGAGATAGTGCAAGTACCCAGTAGCATGAGGAGGCAACGCCGTGGGTTCATAACCACATCATAATGTAAGGGGTTGCAGATGGCTACCAGCCGGTCTATGGCCATAGAGGCCAGCAGGTAGCTGTCAGTGTTTGCAAAGGCCATGAAGAAATACATCTGGACCAGGCAGCCCATGTAGGAGATAGACTTTGTCTCTGATAGTAAGTTTACCAGCATCTTGGGCACAATGACTGTTGTGAAGCAGATGTCCATGAATGACAAGTTGCTGAGAAAAAAGTACATAGGTGTGTGGAGCTGGGAGTCAGAGTGAATGGTCAGGATGATGAGTACATTCCCCACCACAGTGACCAGGTACATGATGAGGAAGATGGAAAAGAGGGGCTTCTGTAGGTGAAGGTTGGAAGAGATGCCCAGGAGGATGAAGTCTGAGGTGCTGCAGCTGTAGTTCTTTATCTCCATGTCTCTGACTTCCTGGACAGGGTTTGGAGAAGCAGTGAGAGAGATGTGAAGTGCAATTTCATCAAGACTGCTTCTTTTTCAACCTCCAGCCTATAAAAAAGCCTGCTGCTATTTGTTAGGTTTTTAAAAAATATTTACTTCAAGTAATTACACAGAAACAGTGAGTAAAATCTAGCAAGTGAAAAGTGAAAAAATTCCAAACTGCTTCCTAAATGAGAAGCTAAAGTTTTCCCATGTGTTTAGTAATTTTTGTGTACCAGAGTTCATCTGAGTTGTGCTCAGTTTTCTTTTTAAGGATTCTTAGGTTATTTCTTGACCAACCTGAGCCTCTTTTTAGCCTCTCCTTGTTCTTTTTGTCCCAGGCGAAGAGGCTGCGGGGTCTCACTTTGAATCAGGATGCTTTCATACAAGGGGTCCCCATGATTGAGGTCTTCTCATCAGGATCCTCTCCTACTGATAGTTCCAGAGATGGTGGTGGTGGTAATGGGGATAGGACAAAAGCGAGCATCAGATTCATTCACTTCTCCTTGATATCTGTAGAAGTCAGGTGATATTTCCTTAAGTTTTCCCAGCAAAACCTGCTTAAAGTTTATTTAAGAATTTCTGTTTGGCAAATATGATCTGAACACTTAAATTATAAACTTTTGGTTCAGAGATGCCACTCAAAATAAGAATCGCACCAGGTATAGCATATGTTACTGAGATAAATTCTTTAAATATATTACTATTTTCTGATTAAAAAACTATGAGGTCATCATTCTAAACATTCACATATTACCGGAATATGAAAACTTTGAATGTAAGAGTCCAGTTCCCATCAATATCATGGAAAAGACAAAGCAATGATGGCCTCTGTTACCACTATTAAGCGACATTGCTCTGATAGCAGTCTAAGCCAGTAAAAAAGCAAAAGGAAAGAAATAGGAGGCATAAACTTTAGAAAACATGAAATTGTCATTTATTTATTTATTTTTTTTGATGAGGAAGATTAGCCCTGAGTTAACATCTGTTGCTAATCTTCCTCTTTTTGCTTGAGGAAGTTTGTCCCTGAGCTATCATCTGTGCCAATCTTCCTCTATTTTATATGTGGGATGCCTCCACAGCATGGCTTGATGAGCAGCGTGTAGGTCTGCACCCGAGATCAGAACCTGCAAACCCTAGGCTTCCAAAGCAGAGTGCGTGAACCTAACCACTATGCCACCGGGCCCGCCCCGAAATTGTCATTATTTTTAGGTGACTTGATTGTGTAGAAAAATATAGGAGAATCATTTGAGAACTTTAAACCTGTGAAGATTTTACCAAAGTGTCCAGATATAAACGCAAATATTAATACTTTTTCCTGTATTAGAAAAATGTAATGGAGAAAAAAGTTTCAATTGACAATGGCAAGAAAGTTTATAAAATACTTAGGATTAAACCTGAGAGGGCAAAAGAAAAAGAAATGTGCAAGACCTATCTGAAGAAACTATAACAGAACACAAAAGGAGGATCTGAATAAACTGAGATACTATAACTCTAAAAAAGGAAGAGTCAATATTTCAAAATGTCCATTCCTAGATTACCATATAAGGTATATCGTACAGTGGTTGTCTTTCTCTGCCTGACTTATTTCACTTAGCATAATGCCCTCAATGTCCATCCATGTTGTTGCAAATGGTGGGATTTCCTTCTTTCTCATGGCTGAATCTAAAAAGACAAACTCATAGAAACAGAGAGTAGAATGGTGGTTGCCAGAGGCTGGGAGGTAAGGGAAATGGGGAGATATTGATCAAAGGTACAAACTTCCAGTCATACAATGAATAAGTTCCGGGGATCTAATGTACAGCATGGTGACTAAAGTTAACAATACTGTATTATATACTTGAAATTTGCTAAGAGAGTACATACTTATTTATTTATTATTTATTTTTATTGAGATATAATTGACATATACAATTGTATAAGTTTAAGGTGTATAATGTGTTGATTTGATATATTTATATATTGCAATATGATTACCAGCATAGCATTAGTTAGCACCTCTATATGCCACATAAGTATAATTTCTTTGTGTGGTGGGAACAATTAAAATATAGTCTCTTAGCAACTTTAAAGTTTATATGTAATTCAGTATTGTTGTCTATAATCACTATGCTGTACATTAGAATTCCAGGATTTATTTATCTACCAGTTGCAAGTTGTACCCTTAAACAACATTTCCCCTATTCTCCCACTTCTCAGCCCCTAGTAACCACTATTCTACTTAAGAGAGTATATCTTAAGTCAATTATTATGAAATTGATAAAATTCAATGTACCCATAATAACACTCCAAGGAAATTTTTAATGAGACTTGAGAAGGTCATTTTAAAATTCATCTAGAGGAGCAAATGGCTAAGGAAAGACAGGGTAATTTTGAAAAAATTAGAATAATGTCAGAGAACTTTTCTAACTGAAAATCAAAGCATATAATAATGAAAAACAATAAGATAATGGTACATACAGAGAAAAACAAACCAATGGACCAGCATAAAGATTCTGTATACATGTATTTATATATGTATATAGATCTTAATCTGTATGGAACTTAGTGTATAATAAAAATTTGTTTCATAGCAATGGACAAAGACTGGGCTATTAAATAAGTGATATTTATGATACTTGGCTGAACATTTGGAAAAAATAAGGTTAGATTTCTGTCCAACCCACACGTAGAAATAAAACCCATAAGACTGAACAATTAAAAGTAAAAAAATCCAAACCACAAAGTAAGTATAAGACAAAAATAAAGGAGCACATTTTTATGATTTGAAGATGGAGGTGCCATTCCAAGGAAGAAATAAAATGTAAAGGCAAGAATGACAAAATGCTGTACTGGAAAATGTGAAAATGACAGGAAAAGAGACAAAAGCAAAGCTAAAATATAAACTGTTGACTCAAAGAAAATATCTGCCACATATTTACCAAAGAAAACTATGATAACATGTTCAACTTCATTGGTAATAGGAAAATATAACTTAGATGGAAATACAATTTTCACCAAAGAGATTGTCAATAAAAATTTTTTTTGACAATATCCAAAAGGAAAAAGACCCTTACATTTACTGGTAGTAAAAGGATAATCCCTGTAGTGAGGTACCAGGAACTGAAATGACTTGCCTAAGGCCACACACTTTGATGGTGGTGGAATCCAGCTTCAGAATGTGTGCTTTTAACCTCTGCATTATCCTAACTTTCTTGCTCACTTGTTTCCTGGCTTTTGATGGAGGAGAGAAGAAAATAAGATTGGGAAAAGGGAGGAAGATCACTTGAAGATGACCCCACAGTCTCTGTTCCCAAGGACACCTCAGCCTGCCTACCTGTGGGCTTGACAGAAGAGATTGAGAATCTTGATCAGTCTTGGGGGCCTGCCAGGGGGTTATGATCAGCTCTGAGTCTTGAGGAAGAAGGCTGCTCGAAGTGCAGATCTACCTTCAGAAATGTTCTGTTCCTTCTCTCTACTTATAGTGCGAATTGATAATAGAAAGGGAGACCCAGGGGCCTGTCCTTGCCACAAGCCAGAGCCCCGGGGGGATATGCCCCTGTTCATTCCAGGAGAGGAGAACATTACTTATGTCCTCCGAGCTCCGTGTCCAGGAGCCTATGGGGAACCTGGGCTCTAGAGATGTAGCCTCTTCCTGGGAAGGGAATTAGGGCCATGCAGCAGCTGGGGTGGAGGTGTGTTCATGCACATGCATGTGAACTATGTAATGTGTGTGTTCATGCACACATATGTGTTCTCTATACATGCATGTGTTCCTGTGCATGTCTGTGCGTAGGCCTACGTGTGCCTGCCTGGAAGGAGAGGTGATGGCCTCTGACATCTCTGAGGTTCTGTGTCTGCATGTGTGACTGTATCTTGTTTCAGGTGTAGAGTTATGGGGAAGGGATTAAGGTGCAGGCTCTGGAGCCAGACTGAATAGATCCAGATGCTGGCTTTGCCTCTTACAAGCTGTGTGAGGTTTTGCAATACTGAACTTCTCTGAGCCTCATATTTTTTGTTTGCCTTTCTTAAGCATTTTATTGCTTCAATTTCATAAGCCAGACTATTCATTTTTGAATCCCACTTCCTCCAATTACTAAATGGGTGAATTTGGGCAAGATATTTAGCTTCATTAACCCACTTTGTTCTCATGTATAAATGGCACAGCAATCACAGCTTTTACATAGATATTTTATTTTTTTCTATTTATTTCTCTTTAAATAGACTTTATTTTTTAGAGAATTTATAGCTTCACAGAAAAACTGATCAGAAAGTACAGAGAATTCTCATAGACCCCCTAACCCCGTAGATGCACAGCTTCTCCCATTATCAACATCCACCAGCAGAGTGGTACATTTGTTCTGATTGATGAACCTACACTGACACATCATCACCCAAACTCCATAGTTTACATAAGGATTCGCTCTTGGTGTTGTACCTTCTATGGATTTTGACAAATGTGTAATGACTCCACTATAGTATAATAGAGAATAGCTTCACTGCCCTAAAAATCTTTTGCATGCTGCCTATTCATTGTTCCCTCCCTCCTAACCCCTGGCAACCACTGATCTTTATACTGTCTCCATAGTTTTGCCTTTTCTAGAATGTCTTATAGTTGGAATCATGTAGCATGTAGCTTTTTCAGATGGATTCTTTTATTTAGCAATTCTCATTTAAATTTTCTCCATGTGTTTTCCAGGCTTGATAGCTCATTTATTTTTAGTGCTGAATAGTATTCCGTCGTCTGGATGTAGGATGGTTGATTTATCCATTCACCCACTGAATGCCACCTTGGTTGCTTCCACGTTTAGGCAATTATAAATGAAGATGCTTTAAACATCAATGTGCAGCTTTTTGTGTCAACATAAATTTTCAACTCCTTTGGTAAATACCAAGGAATATGATTTTTGGATCCTACAGTAAGAGTAGATTTAGTTTTGTAAGAAACTGCCAAACTGTACGTTTTGCATTCCCACTAGCAATGAATGAGAGTTCCTGTTGCTCCGCATCCTTGTCAGCATTTGGTGGTGTCAGTGTTTTGGATTTTGGCCATTCTAATAGGTGTGTAGTGGTATCTCATTTTGGTTTTAATTCACATTTTCTTGATGACATATGAGGTGGAGCGTCTTTTTGTAAGATTATTTGCCACTTGTATATCTTCTTTGATGAGGTGTCTGTTCAGGTCTTTTGCCCATTTTTATATTAGGGTATTTGTTTTTTAACTGTTGAGTTTTAAGAGTTTTTAAATATATTTTAGATAACAATCCTTTACCATACAAGTCTTTTGCAAATATTTTCTCCCAGTCTGTGGCTCATCTTCTCATTCTCTTGACAGCATCTTTTGCAGAGCAGAAGGTCTTAATTTTAATGAAGTCCAGCTTATCAATCATTTCTTTCATGGATCATGCCTTTGGTGTTGTATCTAAAAAGTTATCTCCATATCCAAGGTCACCTAGGTTTTCTCCTATGTTATCTTCTAGGAGGTTTATAGTTTTGTGTTTTACATGTTTGTGATCTACCTTGAGTTGATTCTTGTGAAGGGTGTAAGGTCTGTGTCTAGATTCAATTTTTTGCATGTGGCTGTCCAGTTGTTCCAGCACCATCTTTTAAAAAGACTATCTTTACTCCATTGTATAGTCTTTGCTCTTTTTCAATGATCACTTGACTGTATTTATGTGGATCTATTTCTGGATAAGCCTCAATTTTTACTTCTGTAAAAAGAGATTAAAAGTATAATGATGTACACCTGAAATTTTTACAATGTTATAAACCAATGTTACTGCAATAAACAAAAAATTAAAAAAAAATAAACAATGAGATGAACTGCCAAAAAAAATAAAAATAAAAAAAAAAATAAAAGAGATTAAAAGTAAGAGTTAGATTGAAAGTAAGAGTCAGGTAAGTGGTAAGTCAGGATCTGAATCTGGCTGTGGGGCTATGGTGTAGAGGTTAGGAGGTGAGCTCTGGAAACACATCACTTCACTTTGTATCCCAGCTCTACTACTCATTAACTATGTGATCTTGGGCGAGTTCCTTAACCTCTAGGCAGATAGGAATGGTCTTGAGGCTGGTGTGACAATTGATGAAGGCACAGAAGTGATGGGGTTTCGAGTTTGTTAGAGAAGCAGGAAACATGGATGAAGTGAAAGAAGTTGATGTTAGGAATATGGGCTTTGAAGTTAATGTGAGTTCAAATCTCTGCCCTACTGCTTACCAGTTGTATGACATTGGGCAAGTTACTAGACAGCTCTGTGCCTCAGTTTCACTATTTATAAATTAGGGATAATAGTAATCCTGATTTCATTATCTTATTAGTAAAGATTTTGACTTTGCAGTAGTTAGATTGCCTGGGACCAAGTCCAGCTTCATGAGCATGCTACCTGTGCTCAGAGAGTTGCTGTGCTTGTTATAATGCTCTGCTGTCACTGTCCTAAAATTCTTAATACTTTTTGAAGAGGCCTTGAATTTTCATTTTACATTTGACCTTGAAAATTATGTAGCCGGTCCTGCCTGGTACATAGTTATCACTCAGTAAATATTAATGATAATGGTCATGTTGATGTAAATGTCCCCGTGGCATTTAATATGCACCTTCTTGCCTATTTGCACTCCTTAGTCCATCCTATTGAGCTCTATGGGTTAGTTGATTGGGCTCTGATGCATTTTGAGAAGTATGTGTCTCCCTATGGTGACAGGCACCGTAGGGTACCAGAATCAGTGTTTTTTCCTGAGCTCTAGGCAAGTCCATGCATCTGTACTCCCTCCAGAATATCCCATGGACAGCTTAAGCTGACACATTCCAAATGGAATGTACTTCTCAAACTTGCTCCTTTTTAGTTTGAAAATTTCTGCTCTATTTTTCAAGGCCTAGTTTACATATCATCTCTTCTGTAAAGCTTTCCCAGACTCTTTAGATAAAATTAAGCAAAGCGTTGCCCTCCACAACACTTTGCTTACCCAACACCATAGCCCCTCACACTGTATTGTGATTGTCTCTTTGTCCCACCTTCTGGGTGGAGGCTCGCCACAAGGCTGTGAGCCCTTTCAAGGACAGAGACTGTGTCCTATTAATATGTGTATCTCCAGTGCGTAACAGCATGTTTAACACATAGTAGGTGCTTAGTAAATGTTAAATTGAACTTGGCCAGGTGGTGGGCTGGGGCTGGGTTTGTTTGGAGGCTGAGAAGAGATGGGAGCAGAGTTGTTAGGGAATTAGATATTTGTGGATTTAGTAGGAATTATCAAGATTTCCACAGAAACATCCTCTTTCTGGCACAAACTTTCTAATGGGTGGAGTGGAGATCTTGGAGACACGAATTTGTCAGTGAAAGACAGTCCTGCAGATGGGCCGTGTGGACTTCTGACGTGATAGACAGTGATGGGAGCAGGGGGCGCTGCTGTTTCTAAACTAAACCTATGTCCACTGTCTTTCTACTTTCCCACAATACGGTTTCAAGGAATCTTCTCTGAGCAACAGCTTTATATTTATAGCTGGCTACTGGATATACCCATTACTACTTCCACACCCAACTTGTTTCCTTTCCCATGACTAGTACAGCCATCTGCCTGGTCATCAAAGCTAAGAGCTGGAAAATAGCCTCTAACTCCTCCCTCCTACTGCCACCCTTCCCCTCCCTGTTTAAGTAATCACTAAGCCTGATCAAAACTTTCTCCTCCCAATTGCTCAAATCTGTCTCTCCTCTCTGTCTCCACTGCCACTGCCCTAGCTCAGGACTTTTCATCTCTTACTTGGTATATTACCTCAAACCCCTAATAGGTATATTTCCCTTTAGTATCTTTTGCCTTGTGTCAGTCAAGTTTTAGCAAGAAAGAGATGGAATACTCCAAATGAGAAGAAATTTATAAAGGGATTATTTTCCAAGGTGGAGGTAGAATTTAAGGAAATTGTCAAGGGATAATGCAGTATCTTTGGCTAGCAACAGCAAGGAGCCATTATACCCCTATACCTGAAGGGGCAATGACAGAGTGGTTCTCAGAACCTGAACAAGGTTACTGTATGAAGAGGGTCTCCAGACAGGAGCTGTGGCCTCTAATATCTAGACATAGATAACTACAGTGACCAGCAGAAAGGAGGTTGGTAGAATAAATACCCTCATCTTATTCTTCTCCATCTCTCTGACTCTCCTACTAGTACCTTGCATTGGCTACAGGGCCAGGGACCTAATTTTTTTAAAATAGACTTTAGTTTTTAGATCAGTTTTAAGTTTATAATAAAATTGAGAGGAAGGTACAGAGATTGCCCATATACCCCCTGCCCTCATGCATGCATAGTCTCCCCCATTACCAATATCACTCTCCAGAATGGTACTTTTTTTTTTTTTTTACCAAGGATGCACTTACACTGATACATCATAATCACCCAAAGTCCACAATTTACCTTAGAGTTCACTCTTGGTGTTGTACATTCCATGGGTTTGGACAAATGTATAATGACATGTATCCATCATTATAAAATCATACAGAGTATTTTCACTGTCCTAAAAATCCTCTGTGTTCTGCCTATTTACCTCTACCCCCTACCCTTGGCAATCACTGATCTTTTCATTGTCGCCATAGTTCTGCCTTTTCCAGAATGTTATATAGTTGGAATCATACGGTATGCAGCCTTCTCAGATTGGCTTCTTTCATTTAGTAGTATGCATTTAAGGTTACTCCATGTCTTTTTGTGGCTTGATAGCTCATTTCTTTTTTGCTGAATATTATTCCATTGTCTGGATGTACCACAGTGTATTTATACATTCACCTACTGAAGGATATCTTGATACTTCCAAGTTTTGGCAATTATGAATAAAGCTGCTATAAATATCCATATGTAGGTTTTTGTGTGGACATAAGTTTTCAACTCCTTTAGGTTAATACCAAGGAGCATGAGTACTGTATCATATGGTAAGAGCATGTTTAGTTTTGTAAGAAACCATCAAAATATCTTCCAAAGTGGCTGTACCGCTTTGCATTCCCACCAGCAGTGAATGAGAATTCTTATTGCTTCACATCTTCGTCAGCATTTGGTATTGTCTGTTCTGGATTTTGGCCACTCTGATAGGTAGATAGTAGTATCATACTGTGGTTTTAATTTGCGTCTCCCTGATGACATATGCTATTCAAAATCCTTTCATATATTTATTTTCCATCTGTATATCGTCTTTGGTGAGGTGTCTTTAAGGTCTTTGGCACATTTTTAAATAGGGTTGTTTGTTTTCTCATTGTTGAACTTTAGAAAGGGAAGCTTTTGATTCATATATCATCCTCATGGAGCACAGAGCAGGGTAGACAAGTGTGGAGAGAAAGGTAAATGGACAAATGGGAGCTATCCCCACAACCCCAAACATCTTCCATCTGGTGACCAGAGTGATCTTTATAAATTACAAATAATTTTGTAATTATTTGGTCACCTCTCTGTTCTAAATCATTCAAAGTCTCCCTCTTGTTGACAGCCTTTTTTCAAAGTGGTTTGTCATGGTATGTAATTTTATGGAATTAACATGGAGGAATGTCAATTTTACTCATTTTTTAAGAGGAAGGAGGGAAGCATTGCTTCATACTTATGGCATGGAATGAGAGATTTGCCTGAATTTTAGTGATGGAACATATATAACTTGAATGTTTACGAGTTCTTCATGCTTCAGGCGAGTTGCTTCTCATTTGAAGAGTTGGCTATCCTGGCCAATGCCCCATGCACTGAGACTAAATGTCCTTACTGGTCTTTCCATGAGCATGTCTCTCTGCTGCTGCTGTAGTTCTCTCTGGCTTGTTTCACTGCGATGTGTGATTGAGGTCACTGCCCTTTATTTCTCAAACGACACACTGCTCAAGGCTGTGTATTAACAGACTCTACCAAGACTTGAAGGTAACACAGAGAGATCACTATGCAGAAAAACATAAAAATTAATTGCAGATCTCACTGTCCCCAGGTACCATTGGCTGTGCACTCTTTATTAAGGGGATCCCATTCTGATCTTTTCTTTCCTTATCCTGGCAGCGTAATATTAAGGATAAGAGATAAGAGAAAAGAGAAACTATCTAAATGCCCAGGAATAAAGAAATTGTTAAATAAATTATGGTAGCTTCATATTATAAAATATTATTAAAATACTATGGAACAGTTGAAAACAGTAGTGTAGATTGTAGATAGTAGGGACTTGGAACCATCTCCAAGACATCTTGTTAGATGAAAATTCAAGTCCAAAGACAGTATATTTACAAAGTGTGGTTGCAATGCTGTTCATCTTTACGTTTGCATATGTAAAGATATATTACTATATCTAACAGGTTTGTGGGTGGGACTCGGGAAGGGCTTTCAGTTTTTACTTCATAACTTCTGTTTGAATTTCACAACTAGACTATATTCATGTGTTATATGTGTGTTTAGGAAATAAAAAAATGGAAAATAGAAAGATAGAAGACCAGGAAAATAGAATTAAAATATTTTTAATTTAGTGGCTTTTTTGTGTTCTCTCTCAGCATCAAATGTTGACATAGAAAAAACTTAAAAAAAATCATGATATGTAAAATAAATACCTAGGAGACGGGAAATAGGTCATTAATTTGCTGAATGCTAAAACCACAACAACAGCTCTTAACCAATTTCACAAGCCAAGTGGGGTCCTCTAAAGAGATCAGCAGCTCTCAACCTTGGCTGTTCATTGGAATCACTTAAAACTACTGATACCAGGGTCACATCTCAGAGATTCTGATTTAATTGGTCTGGAGTGTGGTCCCAGGCAGCAGGATCTTTTTAAAAGCTCCCCAAGTGATGCTAAGTGTGTGGAGGAGGCTAAGAACCACTGCTTTAGATAAAGTAGACATTATCACAAAGGATCTTAATTAGGAGACCAACAGGAATGGGGAGTTGATTTGTATTTCTCAAGCATAATGTTATTCCAAGAATATAAGGGAAAAAGGCCCTGGCTAGAATTTATTTAAAAATCCTCTCCCTCTAAAACTGGTTACTCAGTAGCTCCTTCCAATTCTCCCCTTGGAGGGTTGGGCTCAGATAGGAGGAGGCAAAGCTTCTGAGTTATGGTGTCCCCTTTCTCCTTTCTATAATTAAAGCAGAATGTGGCCCCTTGAGAACAGCCCAGGGGAAAACCAGGAGACCTCACTCGTGACATCATGTCAGAAAAGTTTCTGAGCCACTATCCTTCAGAAGCTCTCTCAGAGGGTCCAATCTCATCTTTGTTAATGAGGCTCTGGGGAGGGCTTGCTGGTGAACCTCCAGGCTCCTTTTCTTTGATGCCAATAACCACTCAGGGAAGCTCCTTACAGCCTAATTAAACAAAGTCTGCCTTCTCCTTGGTGAATGGGTGAATTGGGAATTAAGCCTGGAGCCTCTTAGCACATCAAATAAATCTCAATGTAACCATAGCCACAACTGATCTTAACACAGTTCTTTGTCAGAGAAACAGAGACTACCCAGGCACACCCATCCCCTGTCTAGTCAGAGGAACATGCTCTCCCTTGAGAGCAAAAGGGAGACTGGCTCATCTGGTTCAGAATTCTTCTGGAGTAGGAGCCAAGAAGGGACTCTGGGGAAGGTCAGGGCTGTCCTTGCTAATATCCTCACACAGGCTAAGTTCTGGCCTCAGACATCTCCCATTTCTCCCCATGGTGTTTGGGTAGGCACTTGAGATTTAGAATTAGTCAATTCTGAGTTTGAATTCTGTTTACCACTTACCTGCTGGTGACTTTGGGCAAGCCACTTCACTGATCCAAGCTTCAGTTTCCTCATCTTTAAAATGAGGTCATTAATTCCCATCAGTTAGAATTGTAGGTGATTGATTTATGCTAGTTACCTTTCCATTACCATGATAATCTAGTGTACATTGGTTGTCATCTTTAAATTTATTAAAAAGTATGTGCTAGCTTGCTAGATGATGGAAATTATAAGAAGGCATCATGGCGAGCGAACTCAAGAAAATTTGGATCCCAATCTGAGATCCAGCTGCCTGTTTCCATGAGGTTGCTAAGAGAGATGCTGCCCAAGGAAAAATGGCAAAGTGGGAGCAAAGTAACACTTTACTGTTTTCTGGACTTTGGGCTCAGAATCCTAATGTAGAGAATTCTGCAGAGCTAACTGATGATTCTTTCTGTTCCTAAACTCGTTATGTTAAAATAACTTAAAGCAAGTTCTGGATGAGGCAAGTCTAACTTATTGTCTTATGATCAAATCCAAGTTGTCCATCTGATCACATTGGGCATTATGAAAGGGACAAATAAGTAGCAGCAACAACAAAAACAACAACAATATTTACTGAATGTCAATTATGAGCCAGGTACTGGTCTAAGCGCTTTACACACAATCCATTTGGTCTCCCGTAATTCACGTATGCTACCACACCCGAGGATGATCGTAAAAAGAGAAAAGTGAAGATGAGTCTACCACTTTTTAAAAGTTCACATAAAGAAATAAATGTGTGAGAATTGTCAATGATAGTTTTTAAAAATAGGATTCAAAGAAAGAATTACTTAGTATGTACTTTAAAAACATTATGGCTTGATGCAGAGATAATTACATTAGTGGAACAGAATAAGGAGTCCAGAAATAGACTCAAGTATATAATGGAACTTATTATACGATACTGGAGACTTTTTAATTAAGCAGGAAAGAGTGTTTTATTAAATAAATAATACTGGCATCTGGAAGATGGATATATAAGCATTATATATAAATATATTCTAGATTGCTTAAAAATATAGGCCCAAAACTAAAACAATGAAATACTAGAGTCTAATTTTAATATTCTTTAAATAACAAAGACCTTCTTACTCAGAATATGAAAGAAAAGATGAAGAAATTAGATTACGTAGAAAGTACAAAAATGTTGATTTTGTAATTGAAGCTACAGGACAATTTATTTGGAAAAAATACCTGCAAATACATATAGCAAACAGGTGGTTAATTTACAGAGATCCTATAATTTGCTAAGAAAATGACAACAATTCCCCCAAAGGGCAAAGTACTTAAACAATTTAAGGAAGAGGAGATGCAAATGCCCAATAAAGATAGATGAAGCTGCATAACTGCATCAGTAGGGAGAAATGTACTAAGACACCACTGTCCATCATCCGATTGACTGAGATTATAAAGATTAGTTGGTGGGCCTATAGAGAAATCTGTAGTCTGTATATATTTTTATTTATTTTTAATATTTATATATTTATAATATGTATATATTTATAAATCTGTATATATTTTTATTGTGAGTGTGAATTGCTGAGAATCTAATCTGGCAGCATTTATTAAAATTGTTTATTTATCTACAGTTGAATTCAAGCCCGTGGGAAGGAGTAACTTAGCTATTTACTTTGAATCCATCCTCCAGAGACTCTCCTTTTGGTTTGAGGACTAGAAGTCTCTCTTTACTTTCTTTCTCATCATATCCCTCTTGCTTTAATTGAGAACCTGTTCATCGTTCTGGACATTCACTCTGCCTGTCAACTCCTTGAGCATCCAGTCCTTTGCTGATATTTGCTACATGATACTCATTACCCCCAAGATGCTGGTCAACTTCTAATCAGACAAAGACTATTTCCTCTGCTGAGTGTCTGGCATGGATGTAATTCTTCTTGGCCTTTGGGAATGCAAATAGTCACCTCCTGGTAGCCGTGGCCATTGCCTGCAATATGGCCATATGTGAGTTTTTCCTTTATGTCACCATCACAAGCTACCACCAGTGCATCCTTCTTCTAGGCTGTCTCTTGCTCCATCTCTTAGCTCTATTCCTTCCTGCAGTTCCTTCTTGTGACTCAATTTATCTTTTGCACTTTCAATATCATTTATTATTTTTTATGTGATGTCAATCCAGTGCTGACGTTGTCCTACTCTTCCCTTTGTCAATGAAACTGTGGGAATGACATAAGTTCAGGCTGCTGTGATGACCCCCTTTACTTTCATCATCATCAACTCTTATCTGTGAATCCCCACTGCTCTTTACAAGATCTATTCACCAGTAGGGAAATGAAAAGTGTTCTCCACCTGTGGCTCCCATATCACAATTGTAAGATGCTTTATGAGAGTATCACTTCTGTATATTTCAGGCTACTGTTCAGCTGCACTATTGCGGATGGTGTTGTGACTGTGATCTATACCATATTGGTCTCCATGTTGAACCCATTTACCTACAGTCTGAGGGAAAAAGACATGGAATCAGGAATGGAGAAGCCGATGGGCAAGACGAAATCTCATTAAGAAAGACTTCCTGCTGGTTGTCAAGAGAATCCTTTGAAATCTCTAGACCCTGAGTCCCTCAGGTGGCTGATAATCATAATTAAGTGCTGATGGCTGGTGTACCCAGCATTTTGTTGATGATGGAGAGATACTCACTGTCTTAATTCAGCTGATATGTTGTCACTGACCCTGAAAGTTTGTTTCCTCCTGCCTTATGGTCGCTATATTATCTGATGGGAGCAAGTATTATCTGAGTCTTATCACTTACACCCAAGTCATAGGTCCACTCCACCACACCACTTCTTTATGGGAAATCACACCTCTTCTGCTTAATCAAAATTCTGTTGCAGCTCTCCTATTCTTTCAAATCTACTCCGAGTAGCATCACCCAAATTTGATCGTTAGTGATAGTGAATACCAATGCACATATCTAAGTAGCTGGGTAAATGCTTATATGTAGCCATTTTGTTTGACATGTTTGAATAGCAGATATCTGTGTGGATGTGTTAGTTTGTGTGAGTGTATGCATGTGCATGCATGCATGGATTTTGTCGCTTGAATTTCTCATCAGACTGTGAGCTCACCCACAATGGTGATTCTGCTTTAAAAATTTCTCTCTTTCTCAACTCCCCACAGCCCACGTTATGGGCAAAAGAGTGATCATAACATATGATGTCAACCAGCTCTGTTAGCCAGTCCACACCAGACCCCAATAGACCAGACTGGTATGCAGTGGGAACTGAGACCTCTTTTTTCAATCTATTCTCTTGCCCTTTCATTTGTTCCTGAAATATTACTCATTCCTAACTCCTCCCAAGCTTCCCTACAAATGTATCTGTTTCTTCCACATTTCTTCTAGTTTTCTGGGATAATATTTATAATGTGTAACTTTTTGTTTTGTAATATTTGTTATTTGTGGCCTTGGAGTACTGTATTATTGGGTGGAGATTGCCAGCAGGTAGATCTGTAAGTTTGCTAACTAGAGGCCATCCAATTGAGGAGTTAAACACCATTCTCCCCGTCTTACATCTAGCCCTAGTCTCTCAAATGATTTTTAATGAACTTCCCTTCTTGGTTTTGGGAAGGGCACACAATCCCGCACCTCTCTGAAAGGTCAATGTCCTTCTCCCCTTTTGTCCTTCTTCATACATTGACTGTGGAAGCAGGAGGTGGAGTGGTTGTTGGTGGTAGCAGGGCTTGTGTTAGGACGTCTCCTAAAACCCTGATGGGTGGGGGGGCTGGATTCCAGGTGCCAAAGTATCCTTTGGGATACAGGGATTAGAACCTTCATCCTTGGCTTTGAATCTTAGCTGCCATACTGGCACAACAGGATCTCTCCCACTGGAAGTCCTGTTACCAGGTGCACTTTGGCTAGCCTACCACAAGGGAATTCCCATGGGCACCTTCAGCCTCATAGTCTCTGGCCTCATGTCATCTCATGACTTGTCTTTCTTTTTTGTGTGTGTATGTGGAAGGTTGGCCCTGAGCTAACATATGTTGCCAATCTTCCTCTTTTGGCCTGAGGAAGATTGTCCCTGAGCTAACATCCATGCCAATCTTCCTCTATTCTGTACATGGGTTGACGCCAAAGCATGGCTTGATGAGCAGTGTGTAGGTCCACGCTCAAGATTCGAACCTGTGAACCCCAGGCTGCCCCAAAGAGGAGCGCCTTAATTTAACAACTACACCACCAGGCTAGCCCCTCGTCTTTCTTTTAAAACTTAGCAAGAGTGCACTGCGGATGAATTTGGGCCCCTGAGACAGCCACAGTCCCTCTGAGCAAAATGACCTTGCCTGAAATTTCCTGCAGGGAGAGAAACTCTACCCAGATACTCATTCAGAGCACCCATGTCCCCTCTCGTATGACCCAAGGGCTGCCAACACAGAGGTTGACCAACAGCCAATAAGCTAGCCACTGAGTAGCCAAACTGTGTCCAGAATGATTTACTATTTCCTGAACTTCCTTTTTAGTTTTGGTTGTACTTGATTCCCTCTTTTTTTTTGTCTGACCCAGCAGTGTATCTGAGGTCCTCATCTTTCTTGTTTTTTTTTTTTTTTTTTTGTGAGTCAAATCTTAAAATAGGCTCTCATAATTTAAGGTGGTAGGTTTTGACAACTTAAAATTGCCTAAGCAACAGGAAGGGGCGCTCATCTCCTGGCGTCACAACTGCCTCTGCAGCCCATTTCAATTCTGCCCTTGGACTCAGGAGACCTTTGGCTCTCAGACAGAGGGTCTTTGTAGGTATTGTTTCTCATGTGCTTAGTATAGGGTCAGTGGATGCCCAATTAATCTTTATTGAATGGGCAAATAGGTGAATGTTTCACTCAGTTACCAAAGCAAAGAAAAAACTGCCAGTGACTTTGGGATGTTTTTCAGAACCCAGTTCTGCCCTCCTGAAATAGATGGCCTGATTTAGAAGTCAAACACCATTACAAGGGTGTTGGAAAAGATAAGACTCCAGCTGCTGGAGTGGATTAATTACCAATGTTAGAAAGAAACAGAAAAGCAATTTAGCTAAATTCAAGTCAGATCAAGTAAAATGTTACTTATTGGGGAAAGGATGGGTGCTCACCCTTGAACTCAACTATGTTAGAAGGTAGGATAAGGAGCTGTCACAGATTTTGCCCTTGTAGAGCTTGACAGGAAGGTAAGACTCTCTTATATCTCCCACATAATTCATGGAACTGATGGCAGGGGCATCTGCAAAGGTCCTGTGGTCACAGTAATTCTTTACTTAGATGAGGCTTCAGTTTAAATCAAGCTTCTCTTGTTTCTCTATTCTAATATTGGCTTTTGCTCTCCAATCTCTCACTAGTTGAGTTCTGAGCCTTATTTCTGGGCTAGCTAGAGGCTATAATAAAGTTCCAAATTTTATATTCCCTTAGACGATACATGAATCAGAGACTTTCAGGTTTCAAAAGCTGATTTTATAGCCAGAATGGAAGCTATGTGGCAAACATATGTTGTGTATTAAAAATTTGAGACATTAAGAACCATTTACTTTTCAGTTATCACTAGCAAAATTTTGAAGATGTTGTATTTGTTTGCTAGGGTTGCCATAACAAAATATCACACACTGAGAGGCCCAAGCAACAAAAATTTATTTTCTCACAATTCTGGAGGCTAGAAGTTTGAGACCAAGGTGTTGGCAGTGTTGTTTTTACTGAGACCTCTCTTCTTGTCTTGTTGATGGCGATCTTCTCCCTCTGTCTTCACATGGTCTTTCCTCTGTGCGTGTCTGTGTCCTAATCTCCTCTTTTATAAGGACACCAGTTATATTAGCTTGGAACCCACCCTAATGACCTCATTTTAACTTAATTATCTCTTTAAAGACCCTATCTCCAAATAAGTTACACTCTG
Source organism: Diceros bicornis minor (assembly GCF_020826845.1). Lineage (NCBI taxonomy): Eukaryota > Metazoa > Chordata > Mammalia > Perissodactyla > Rhinocerotidae > Diceros > Diceros bicornis. Next base: position 31,299,342 of record NC_080767.1, on the reverse strand, counting down.
AGATACTGGGGGTTAGGACTTCAACTTGCGAATTTTGGGGGGACAGAATTCAGCATAACAGATGTGTTTGTAAACCAGTGTGTTAGACACCAAATTCTTAGCTTTAAGAGTCATCACTTGGAATCACTTATGACCCAGGGAAGAGTTGAAAGAGAAATCAAAGTGAAGGAACAAATTTAGATAAAGCTAGAGAGGCTTTTGGAAGGTCCCTTAAGTCTGCAAATCTGAGAGTAGACTGGATGTGTGCCCAGTTCCCAATGTGAGAGCTATACTTGTGCACCTTATGCTCTTGTAATTAGAAAGAGCAATAGAAAATGGTGGCTTTGGATTTGTAGACACCAGAGCACTGGATATTGCCCTCCGTATTTCCCTGGAGGTAATCCAATGGTTTTCCAAGGGCCTAGAGTGGCTCATTCAAATTAGGTGAGTGGGGAGACAGGTTGGTGGGAAGAAGAAAGGAGACTAACATCAAAAGGATATGGCAAGAACCACCTCATGATGGCTAAGGATGATATATTCATTGGATCATCACTGCAGAGAATAAGGAGTCAGAAAAGCCAGCTGCCAATCTCAAAAACAAGCTCTAGCTATCATCCATGGTGACAATGGAATGGAACAAGGTCAGATGTCAGCAACAGTTTCCAGCATAGGACTAAAAGATAGACTAGTCTAAAAAAAGAACTGCTCTGTCTTTGGAGACATCAGAGGGAAGATGCATAAGCCCTGAGAGTTTAGAGACAGGACTTGGAAGGAGCAATGATAGCTGCGAGAGGTGGGGAATGAATGAATGGAGCTAAATTGTAAATCAAAAGTCACTGAGAAATTATTGTATTGGGTTGATAAAAATCAGAATTGAGTTGTGACTAGGTAGACTGAGGGCTCAAAGCCAAAAATAAAATTAAACTATAGGAATGAAGTTACAGAAATAAAATTCCATTTTTGCACGCCCAAGTCTTAAGGCCTATGGTGACTATGAAAATTCACTTGTTATATGGACCAGTACTTCTTGCTATCATGCCCATAGCAGACATTGTAATCAATCTGTATTCATCCTTCTTCATTCAGCCCAGAGGTAGGCAAACGTTTTTTCACTACAGCAATGCAGGAAGTTCTTAGAAATTGGTCAGACTTGGCGTGGAAGTTAAAACTAATTTGCCATACGTGTAATAAGGGAATGAAATTGAGCAATGTATCCTTACCCAGACTCTGCCTTGCCCTAGGTTAGGGATGATTGAGACAAAATCAAAAGGATTTAAAGATTCCTTATTTTATCATTTAAAATTTTGAGATCATCCATCTATTCCTTGTCTAAAATACCTTGAGAGATTAATTTGTTTGACTTAGAAATTTCCATCTATTAAAATACAAACACCAGGAAAGAAAGGGAAAGAATCACACTAACGGCTATTTTAGTTAACAACAGAGTGTAAGGTAATTCATCTGACTGATCTTCTGTATAACACATTCTCCAACTAAATTAAGAGCCTCTTTCACATCAGGCATTCTAAACCAAAAGCTTCTTACTAGTAATTTACATCCATTGATTTTTGACTCTGTCTTCAGTAGCCGTAGGAAGCATTTCTGATTACATGCAATAAACCTTACTTCATTCTGAAAAAAATAATAGATAGAAAAGACATTGAAATACAGGCATCTCCAGAGAGACAAGCACACCAGCAAGGAGCCCCAGGAAGAGTCAGGTGATGAATGTACCCTGAGCATCTGAAGGGAAGGAAGAGTAGAGACAAAAACATGTGCAGAGGCATAAAGTTGGATTAATAATAGTCAATTAGGTGATTGATGTCAGTTGTTGAGAATCAAATGACTCCAGAGCCCAGGATATCCAGCTGTTGGGAGAATTTAAGGAAGGGACCATTCTATCACGCCGTTCTATCATGGCATGATCAGGGAATACAAACTCTGCAATTGGGAAGCTCCTAGCCTGATAGGGTAGAGACACACACACACACACACACCTGCAAAAATTTTTGTAACAGTTTCAAATAGAATAGAGTGGCTATGTATGCATAAACATCTTCACACATATATATATTTCTATACAGATGTGTACAAAAATTGTCTGGTGATGCAACTGACCAAATTTGGCTGAATTTATAAATTGAAGGAAATATAGGACGTTCCAAATAAATATGGAAGGAGTAAAGGGAATATGATTTTCTGGAATGGAAAGTTATTATGGGGTCAGTCTACAATTGTAGAATAGGTACCAAGATATGAGTAGAACTGTCCAACCATGGCATAACAGAGACCACAGAGTGGAAAACTACAGGGTGCAGCTACAATTGATGAAAGAGTATTTCTCCACAAAAGACTTGCCTCAGGTGCTGACTGGAAGGTGTGAGTGTGTGTGCGCACCTTCCAGTCAGGGTCCACAGATTCTGTTGACTTTTGTAGTAGAAAGCCTATCCATTTGAGACTTAATTCTGTTTATCAATTTCTCTAAGCCCCGTTTCATGTCTTTGTTTCTTAAACTGTAGATAAATGGGTTCAACATGGGTGTCAGTACTGTGTAGATAATTGTTGCTATTCGGTCCTTGACAGTATAGCTGGATAATGGCTGGATATAGACATAACTAATACTCCCATAAAACAGAGTCACCACAGTGAGGTGGGAGCTGCATGTGGAGAAGGTTTTGCATTTTCCAGTAGCTGAGGGAATATTGAGGACAGCAACGAGGATTCTCAGGTAAGAGATGATGATGCAGACAAATGGGACCATCACAGAGGCCAGCCCTTCTGTCAAAGCCACTACTTCATTGACAGAGGTAGAAGAGCAAGCCAGTTTCAGAACAGGGTTGACATCACAAAAAAAGTGATGGATAACATTTGACGCACAAAACGTGAGCTGATTCACCAGGAGGACATGTAGGAGGGAGTGGAGGTAGGAGAAAGCTGTGGAGAAGGCCAGTAGCAACATACAGCATCTGTGGTTCATAATAGTGACATAGTGGAAAGGCTTACAAATGGCTACATAGTGGTCAATGGCCATAGCTGCTAGGAGATAACTGTCCATGTTTCCAAAGACCAGGAAGAAATACATCTGTGCCAGACATTCAGCACAGGAAATGGTCTTTGTCTCTGATAAGAAGTTCACTAACATCTTAGGGACTATGACTGTTGTGTAGCAAACATCAGCAAAGGACAAGATGCTCAGGAAGAAGTACATGGGGTTTTGGAGTTGAATATCAGAGCGGATAGCCAAGAGGATGAGAAGATTTCCCATCAAGGTGACCAGGTATATGACAAGAAAGAGGGCAAAGAGTGACTTCTGGTCCTCAGAGCGAGAGGAGAGTCCCAAGAGGATGAATTCAGAGAATCTTGTCAAGTTGGACATTCCCATGGACTTATAAGTACCTACAGATAAACAATGCTGTCAATTAATGGTTTTTTATGTCACGTAGGCCATGCATCTTTCCATATTATTCTTACACTGAGCAGTTATTAGTATAATGAGCATTTACTCCAATGTTTTTCTTCCTGATTATGGAAAAATCAGAGCAAGAGTGTGTTTTCACTTGTTCTTTTTAAACATTCAAGATAGAAATCTATAGAAACAGATATAAGGAAAAAGAGAGAGAGACTAGGATGGAGAGTTTGATTCTCTCTTTTCCTCCTTCCTACTCCGTGGCTGATAATCACAGGAACTGTAGATGCAGTCTATGAATCAGGTTCAGGTCAGCTTCTGATTAAGGATTATCCGTTGCTAACCCACGTCTAGATAATCATGAGATAGCTATCTCACCTAGCTTGTGGTTGATGAGTAGCCATCCTTTTAAATCAAGATACCTCTTTCCACATTTGTAATGTGAGCAAGAAAGTCATTTAAAGAACTTTGAAGTGAATGTAAACAGTTATAGGTAAAAGAAAGATGGGGGAAGGGAAAGCGAGAAAGAGAGAGAGAGTGAACCTGTGTGAGAAAATTCTCTCCCAAACTTCCCTGCTCTTTGGCTAATAATTCATATCCTGAGCTCAGGGGAATGTGACTCACAAGTAGACTGGGGTGAAGGAAGATTCAGCTTTAGAGTATAGATATAAAAAATCAACATGTTGGGGGCTGGCCCGGTGGTGTAGTGGTTAAGTTCACATGCTCTGCTCTGGTGGCCTGGGGTTCACAGGTTCAGATCCCAGCGACAGACCTATGCACTGCTTATCAAGCCATGCTGTGGTGGCATCCCACATATAAAATAGAGGGCACAGATGTTAGCTCAGAGCCAATCTTCCTCAGCAAAAAGAGGAGGATTGGCAACAGAAGTTAGCTCAGAGCTAATTTTCCTCACACACACACAAAAATGAACATGTAGCATGAACATAAGTTAGCTCTCTCATTTAGTGTCCAGTGATGACTGATTATCTCTCTGAGATCAGATATTCACACCTTCTCATCAGGCATTCTCAAAGTTGATTTCTTACCTGGAAAGGACTTTGAAGTCTTATCTCATGTATTCATTCCACTCCTCTCATTTATGCTCCATGGAATGATTAGTCAAAGAGAAGACAAAACTGTACCAAGAGACAGCATACAGAAACGGTATCCTATTGTAGAAAATCTCCTAATGCTTCTTGAATTGAATGCTCCCTTCCTTGGATTCTTACTGTCCTTCACAAACTGTAGATACTCACAGCCCCTGCTTCCCTCATGGGAGTATCCTCTGATACTGTGCCACTAAGTCCCTGGTGTTTGGTGGGGGAGAGAGTAAGAAAACAAACATCCATTAACTTTGTGCAGGATTGTCTCCCAGGATCCACAGGAACTGCAAGCGTTCTCCCTTACAGGTGGCCCCTCATTCCTCTCATTGAACCTCTGGGTATAGTGCACCATCTGCTTAGCCTGGTGTAGGTATCCAAGGTGGACAATAATTTTCTGTCCCTGGCTCTTCCAACCTCTCTGGGGGCTTACATGGGAGATGTCCCATGCAGCACTGAGGACAGAATACCAGGCAGGGACACCTGGGTCCAATTTCCTCCTTGAACCTATAAAGCTTCGATTTGGCCTCCCCCTTAGTGCCTCTATTTTTCCAAAAGATAGCTAGCTCAGAGCACCCCAACATCATGGGTACCTTCTGCTCCGCTGCTCCCAAGTTTAGATACACCTGCTAGTTTAGTAGCTGTGGCTTTATGACTCTAGCCTCTAACAAAATGGAGTGTCATAATCTTTGAACCCAACCTTAGGTCACCCTTCCCTTCTTGGCCAGTCCCCAAGTCTACAGCTCAGATATTTGATTGCCATTCCTTGCGACTACCTCTGGAGAAAGCCACAAGCTTCAGATTTTTTCCTTTTCTTAATTTGTGAATGCATATAGAATCCATACATGAGTCCCGATATACACTGCCAAATACATATTGCCCATTTCCTGTCACTTATTGATTTCTGATCACACCTTACAATTCAACCACCTCAGTTTCTTACATTTCTGCCTTCACCTGGGTCGCCAGGCTCTAAAGCAGCCTCCTACAGGAAACATTCCTTGATCACCTGATTGGAATGAAGTAGCTGTCTTCTCTGCTCCCTTCGGACGTGGATTTCCATTAAACACAAATCATTGTCAAACAATTTTTCACTTAAAGGAAGGCAACTAACATTTATGTGCTAAGTGATTTATAAGCTTTTCTCACATAAATCACACAACAACCTCATAATGTGTACTTATTGTCTTCATTTTATAGTGACTTACAAGAATAAGGTAACTGGCAAAACATAACTTGAACTAATGGCTGTTTGAAGCTAAACCGTGTCCAGTCATCCCTCAATATCCACGAGGAATTGGTTCCAGGACTCCCATGGATACCAAAATCTGCGATGCTCAAGTCCTTTATCTAAAATGCTGCAATATTTGCATATAGCCAATGCACATCCTCCCATGTAACTTTAAATCATCTCTAGATTACTTATAATACCTAATACAACGTAAATGCTCTGTAAATAGTTGTTATACTATATTGTTTAGGGAATAATGACAAGAAAAAAAGTCTGTACATGTTCAGTACAGATGCAACCAATATAGGACTTTTGATCTGCAATGCAGAACCTGGGAATGGAGGGCTGACTGTAGCTGAACCACTACATTAAAAGGTCTTCCTGTTTTGCTCTGACAGAATTAACAATTTTATGTTAAGAAACAGCTTTTAAATGACTAATGGACCCAAAACTTTGCCTTATTTTTTTCTTTGCCATATTAAGATTGAAAGCATAGGCTTTTAGCATAAGGACTACTTTCCTTTGGAGCCCTGACTCAAATCCAGGTCTGATTTCAGACACTATGCGTTATATTGTCCATGATCTAGCTACCACATTTTATTAATTCTAAGAGTCATATTTTTGCACATTAGCATCTCTTATATTGAGATACGTTTACATCTATGGCATGTCACAAATAATTGGCTGCATTTTTTCTCAATGGTGCATTAAAATAATGCATAGTACAATTGATGGCATTTTAGATTAAATTAAATTCAATAATTTGCAGTCAAGGAAGTCAAGAATTATTTTCAATTCATCTATGTCCACCCTAATCAGTCCATAAATATTTCTTATGTGTTTACCATGAACTATACTCCGTTATTCACTGGGGTATATAGCACTAAGGAAAAGAGACATCATTTTCCCCTTTAGATCTTACAAACTAGGATCCCATAGCACCTACCACCCAGCCTTACTGCAGAGGGTGCTCAATAAATGTTTTTGAAATTGACCAAAGCTAATAGTCTAAGCAATATATTTTCAAACGTTAGAAGACGGTAACTCTCATTTCCCTAGTTCTTTGGTTCTACAGTTATTTCATCTATTTCTTATTCAGTTCATTCCTATTCTGAAACACCAATATTTATTTTTATGATACTGGAATATACACAAAACATAAAATATTAATTTTCATCATCCTATTGCGTCAAAGAGAAGACCTACTAAATGATAACCACCAGGATATTGTGATTAACACTTACTCTACTGGTCACTGTTTCTTCTGAGAACTCTACTATAATTAGAAGGTATAATTAGTAGGTTAATTCTAAAGAAAATATTTTGCTATTCTAGAGAAGAAGCAACTGACTACAATGGAGGAAATAGGTTTAACTACCATCAAAATGATGTGCCTTTATCTAATTACTGCTGTCATTGAATAAATTCTAAATACTGGTACATTGGTATTAATTCAAACTAGATTGAAATAAATATAAGATGTTAACAGTAATTCCCAGGGTAACCACTAAGAAAATAGCTTGGATTGGAAGAATTAACATAGTTAAGATGTCCATACATCCTAAAGCCATCTATAGATTCAATGCAATCCCTATCAAAGTTCCAACAACACTTTTCACAGAAATAGAACAAAGAATCCTAAAATTTATGTGGTACAACAAAAGACCCCAAATAGTTAAAGGAATCCTGAGAAAAAAGTACAAGGCTGGAGGTATCACGCTCCCTGATTTCAAAATATACTACAAAGCTATGGTAACCAAAACGACATGCTACTGGCACAAAAACAGACACACAGATCAACGGAATAGAATTGAAAGCCCAGAAATAAACCCACACATCTATGGACAGCTAATCTTTGACAAAGAGCCAAGAACATACAATGGAGAAAAGAATGTCTCTTCAACAAATGGTGTTGGGAAAACTGGACAGCCACATGCAAAAAATGAAAGTTGACCCTTACCTTACACCATACACAAAAATTAACTCCAAATGGATTAAAGACTTGAATGTTAGACCTGAAACTATGAAACTTCTAGAAGAAAACATAGGTAGTACGCTCTTCGACATCAGTCTTAGCAACATATTTTCAAGCACCATGTCTGATGGGGCAAGAGAAACAATAGAAAAAATAACCAAATGGGACTACATCAAACTAAAAAGCTTCTGCACAGCAAAGGAAACCATCAACAAAAGGAAAAGTCAACCTAACAATTGGGAGAAGATATTTGCAAACCATACATCTGATAAGGGCTTAATCTCCAAAATATCCAAAGAACTGATGCATCTCAACAACAAAAAAAGTAACAACCCAATCAAAAAATGGGCAAAAGATCTGAACAGACGTTTCCACAAAGAAGATATACAGATGGCCAACAGACACATGAAAAGATGTTCAAAATCATTAACTCTCAGGAAAATGCAAATCAAAACTACAATGAGATATCACCTCACGCCCGTCAGAATGGCTATAATTAACAAGACAGGAAACAACAAGTGTTGGAGAGGATGTGGAGAGAAGGGAACTCTCATATACTGCTGGTGGGAGTGCAAACTGGTGCAGCCACTATGGAAAACAGTATGGAGATTCCTCAAAAAATCAAGGATAGAACTACCATATGATGCAGCTATTCCACTGCTGGGTATTTATCCAAAGAACTTGAAAACACCAGTGCGTAAAGATACATGCACCCCTGTGTTCATTGCAGCGTTATTCACAATAGCCAAGACTTGGAAGCAACCTAAGTGCCCATCAAGGGACGAATGGATAAAGAAGACGTGGTATATGTACACAATGGAATACTACTCAGCCATAAGAAACGATGAAATCTAGCCATTTGTGACAACATGGATGGACATTGAGGGTATTATGCAAAGTGAAATAAGTCAGAGGGAGAAGGTCAAATACCGTATGATTTCCTTCATTAAGTAGTAGATAACAACAACAATAAACAAACACATAGAGACAGAGATTGGATTGGTGGTTACCAGAGGGGAAGTGGGGAGGGAGGAGGGCGAAAGGGACAATTTGGCACCTGTGTGTGGTGATGGGTTGTAATTAGTATTTGGGTGGTGAACATGATGTAATCTATGCAGAAATAGAAGTATAATGATGCACACCTGAAATTTATACAATGTTATAAACCAATGTTACTGCAATAAACAAAAAATAAAAAAAAGAGATCTAATTTGTAAAGGTAGTAATAATAATGAATAAAAATTAATCATTTATTGATTCCTTTGTCTATGCTTGCTAGGCAGTGTTATGATCACGTTAAAAACACCATTTTATTTATTATCTCACAGTCCCCATAGTACCTTATTATCTTTCTGCAGCAATCAACCTTAGCAGCATGGGTATATTACTGTGTCTTAGAGGCATTATGGTGACCTTTCTAGTATAAAATAATGTAGCCACTATGACCGTATGGTTGTTCTCCTAGTCTGGTGAGTGGGAGAACCCTTGGGCTTATGTGCTTGCCTTCTTGAAAGGCGACAGCTAAACAGAAGTATGGTAGGCAGAATTTTAAAGTGGCCCCCAAGATCCTTGCCAACTGGTGTACGTGCCCTGAATATTTCCTGAGACTGTGAATATGATGGCTTTTACTCCTGTGATTAGGTTATGTTATATGGCTCAGTTGACTTTAGGAAAGGGAGATTATCTGGGTGGGTCAAACCTAGTCACAGGAGCCCTTTAAATTTGTGTAGGAGGTCAGAGACAGAGGAAGGCAAAGATTAGAAGCACAAGAGGGATACTAGGAGTCCTTGCTGGCTTGAGGATGGAGGGGCCATTTGGCAAAGTTTGTGACTTGCTTCTAGGAGGTGAGAGAATCCCTCGCTGACAGCCAGCAGGGAAATGGAGCCTCTATTCTACTACTGAAAGGAACTGAATTCTGTCAACAAGCTGAATGAGTTTGGAAGCATAGTCTTCTCCAGAGCCTCCAAACATGAACTCAGCCTGGTCCACGCCTTGACTTCAGCCTTGTGTTATCTCTGTGATACTATCAACATGATTTATGACTGTGGATATTGACCTTGATCACCTGGATGAAGTAGTGTCTGTGAGGCTTCTCCATCATAAAGTGACTCCCCCCTTCTCTCATACTGTCCTCTTTGGAGGGAAGTCACTATGCACAGCCCACACCTAAGGAGTGGGAAGTTATACTCTTCTTACTTAAGGGTGCGGCTGGTTTATTAAAAAAAATTTTTCTCTTGTTTCTCAATAGTTTTCTAATACATGATTTAAGAAAATGGCTTTATGTGGCTATCCATTTGGAGGGTGGGGTGGGCGTGCCTAGGAGGCTCTGCCCAGCACCGAGGGCTGTGTGTTGTCTGCCACAATGGCTGAGGCTCTCAAATGGTTAGAGCTGGAGGCATCTGGGCAGAGGCCCATTCAATACTCTTTCAGGAGGAGACGTATTTAAAAAAAATAATTTTATTGAGGTCATATGGTGTGAATAATACATATAACATTGTGTGAATATTATAACATTGCATGAATAACAACATAACAATATTATAACATTGTGTGAATTTCATGTGTGTCCCTCCCGAATATGCACACTCAGTGGAAGAGGACAACCTTCCTGATAGAGGAGGACTGTTCCTTGGTCAAGGGTATATGAATAGCTGCGCTCCTCTGCTACATCCTCCAAATGAGCTCTCAAGGAGGCGCATTTTTGCTCATGGAATTCATGTCTTTGGGATTAAGAGACTGCCTCAAGTTGTTAATTGTTCTCTGAAGGAGGGAATCAGAAAGTTGGCAATCATAGCCTCTCCAGAGGATTGGGGTAACTGGGCTGCACAGCAGCATCTTCTCCCAAGAGGAGAGCACCGAAAGTTTTCTGATCCATTTAACATCTGGGATTCATGACTCCTCTGAGGCTGATTTGGCCCCCCTGGTTCAAAGATGGGAAGAGACAGCCTTTGTAAGGTCAGATTTGATGGCAAACTGCTGCTTCAAATGTCATATGAAGGGTGACACTCTTCTCCTCCCTGGTATCTATTGTATGTTCTGTAATATCTGGTCTCTTCAAGAAGCACAACAGTGTAATTCTCTTGACACTTAAAAGTAACAATTAATAGACTTAAATTTTGGATATATACCCTCCAATTGAGGAAGATATATGAAAATAAAAAGCAAAACAGCAACAACAACAAAACCTCAACAATAGCTTATCTAGATACCAAAAAAAAGAAAACAATGTACAAAGTATGAAAACAGAAGGTATGCAACAATTCCCAGAAAAGACTCTCCACCATCCTCACCCTGATGTAAATCAGATCACATTCCTTCCATACCAAATAACTTTCATCATACTTTGGAATAAAATTTAAATTCCTTACTAGGACTTTATAAGGCAATTCCATTCTAACTCTCATTTGTTATAACCCAGCCATACTGGCTGTTTTTCGGTTCCTTGAACATTTCAAGGTTTTCCATTCTGAGGACATTTGCACATGACATTCCTTCCCCTCAAGCTTTTCATGGTTGGCCCTGTCTCCTCTTTCATCCCTCAGATTAACTGTCGCCTGTTCTGAGGATGACTGAATCAATGGAGCATTAGGTTTGCACTTTGTAATAACTGTGTGAAGTGTAATGGGGACAGGGTTGGACATACTGGTTTAATTTAGAGAGTGTGACTTTTGAGTTTGAACAGATCTGGAATAGTGGCTTTGGCCACTTAGTAGCTGTATGTTTTCAGGCAAGTCAGTTCACCTCTATGGACTCCTATTTTCTCTTCTGTACATGATGGGCAATAAGATCTCCCTCATAGCTTCTTTTTTGCCCTGGGGTGCAAAGAATTGACTTGAGTGAAGTGCCTAGAATAGTTCTTGGTGTTGATTATGCATTCAAATATTGAAAGCTTTCTCTCCTTTTATTTAAAGCTTTATTGAGGTATAAAAACTGCACATATTTTATATATACAACTTGATGAGTTTTATCATATATTTACACCTGTGAAACCATCACCACAATCTGTTCCTCTCCATTAATCCCCAACAGTGCTCTGAAGCATGGCATCTCTTAGCTACTGACTGTAATACATACAACCCCTCTCTCCTTAGACAGTATGGATCCTTTTTAGAAATTACTTAAGGCAAAATTAGTACATTTAATGTGGTATATATATACAATGGAATACTACTCAGCCATAAAAAAAGACAAAATCGTCCCATTTGCAACAACATGGATGGGCCTGGAGCATATTTTGTTAAGTGAAATAAGCCAGAAAGAGAAAGACAAACACTGTATGATCTCACTCATATGTGGAATATAAACCAACACATGGACAGAGAAAACTGGACTGAGGTTACCAGGGGCAGTGGGGGTGGGGGGTGGGCACAAGGGGTGAAGGGAGTCATATATATGGTGATGGACAAACAAAAATGTACAACCCAAAATTTCACAATGTTAGAAACCATTAAAACATCAATAAAAAAATTAGTACATTTAAGAAGGTTGTCCTCACAGTTATATTGGACCCTGAGGGTAGCAGGATATGGTCATGGTTAAGGTCATGGATCTTAGTGTTGGGAAGATAAAAGTTTGTGCCCTGGCTGTAATATCAACTCTGGGCAAGTTCTTCAGTCCCTCTCAACCTTGGTTACCTCATCTGCATAGGGAAGTGACTGTAGTGTGATAATATTATATCATAGTATCATTCTGGGCATTAAAACATGTTGTATAGAGCGTGGGACATACAATCATCAGATTGTAGCTCTAATCATATAGCTGTCACTGAGGGAGCCCCCACTTCTTGAGAGCGAAGTTAATGGGGCTCAATGCCCTCATTTCACAACCTGCAGATGTTTTAGTTATCATGGAGATTTCTGCACATTTTTAAGAGATATAAATCCTCATGGTCATCTCTGCCTCTGGGTTCCTGTTTCCAAGAATGTCAAGTAGGGGCTCTACCTCATTGACGTAGAATTGATATTTTTTTCCCAGAAATTGCAGAAAGCAGAATTAATAGGTTGTAGAAATTTGTCTTTACAGCCACATATGTACCCTCAAGGAGCAGGATAGGGGTTAAGAGCAAAAACCATAATTGTCAGAACAGATTTCAAACCCCAGATCTGATGTTGAGTTGTTTGTTCTTCCACAAGGTATTTGGACTTTTTGATCCTGATGTATCACATCTGAGATATGGAAATAATGAATTTGTATTTTTATCAAAGAGTTAATAGAGAATTAATGTGATAATGTATGTAAAGTGCCTAGTCTGGCTCTTTACAGTTAAGTGCTCTGTGTTTAGTGGTTGTTATATGTAGTCTAAACATCAGCAGGATCTCTGGTGAAAATCCAGGTAATATCAGATGGAATCCCTCAATTCCACAGTCAGTGGAAGTTTAATCCCTTGCCAATATTTCTGTAAATCCAAGAGGCTTATAATCTTATTGTGACCTCTGTCTGTAAATTTCTGCTTCTGTAATTCTCTACATTGACCCAGATGTGCAACTAAGCCCTTTACCAATTACTCATATGAGGTAATTCTGCAGGGAGTAGAGTTTACGAAACACATTTGGAATATATGTTTGTGTGTATGTTTTGTGGGGGAGTCAATGCTTTCATAAAAAGAATGATTTCTAACTGATTCTTCATCAACCTGTCATACATATCCTTTGATAAGCCTACTATGGGGAAATTTCCATTTCAGAAATTTTCATTTCTGCTTATTCCCTGCATAGTCTCCAATTCATCCCAGCTGGTTGACTCCTCTCTCCTACACATCTTCATATGAGAGTAATGGATAAAAGCCTCTTATCTTCGGGTGCTTCTTATGATACCACCTGTCTGTGCACTGACTCTGGAGCAGCAGCAAAATGACATATTCATGAATTTTACACTTTCCTATGAATAACCTTCCAGTGTCTGAACCAGGTTCCAGTTCTGTAGGGAATGACAATGCTTTGATTCTTATTCTTTTGTGAAATCTGTTTGTGCAGCTAGGATTTATGTCTTCTCTTTTTCCTTGTGAATTCTTACAATAAATCCTTGTGATAATGTTGAATTTTACCTGAGTCCCATGCTCCTGGAAAACAGTGGCAGTTAAAGAAATTCCCCCATCTGTCTGTGTCCTGGAAAATGGCTGAACTCTGACCTACTCTCAGCCAGAGTCAGCACAAAACCCCTCCATAACGGCCCCTCTGAAGCATCAACTGACCTCAGGGAAAAACTTTCCCTGATCAACTCTTCAATCTCACCACTAACACCAGCTCATCCCACTTCTCCACACATAGTTCTTTTTTGCCTCATTCACTTCTCTCTATAAAAGAAAAGCTCTTTCCTGCCTGACCCTTGCAGAGCTCATGGTTGGGATATTCTCCCAATTGCAATATCCCCCTTCTCCCTGTTGCTATAGACCCTTCCCCCCTCCTGCAATAATCCTTTCAAATAAAGGCTCTCCTTACTTAAGCCTGAAGTTATTTTTATTTGATACCTGTTACTTCAAAGAATGTGTATTCCTCTGTACCTTGCAAACTAAAAATACTCAAATAACACAAAATTTCACTTTAAAGCTTGTATTGCTTATGTTATTTGGTTTCCTTAGGCTCCTGCAGATTTTTTGGCCGTCAGATTGTTGGCTTACCATCTAGCCCATAATCTTTGTTTTTAAGTCCAGACAAGAAATAGAAATGTGTTGAATGAATAAATGAATTCATGAATCTCTGAGTTGCCAAAGAAATTTATCGACTAGTGTGACTTTAATATTTTTCAGAACTCACAAATGAACAAAAGCATTTTCTCCTGCCCAATTCTGTTTTTCTGGTTAGTAGGTTGGCTCAAACCTGTTAAGGAAAAAAGATCCCCAGTAGTTGGAGGCACCTGCTGCTAGCGTTACTGGGACTTAATATATACTCTGTGGGAAACTGGCGCAGTTGAATTCAGGTCAACTGAAATTAATCAATAAGGAGAGACTTAACGCACAGGCAGCTGTGCCAGGTGGAAATCGGGGAGAAGAATGCTGAGATGATGTGCTCTTGAGGACCTGGCCTGAGACTGATTCACCAAAAATCATCTAGTGGGCTGATTTCATTTGTTTCAAGTATAATAACTATGGAAGTCAGGGCCTTAATCTTTGAGGTAAAGCAGAGTAAGGAGTCATGGTTCTGACGCTTATAATGGGAGAAAGAGAGAGATGTTGCTATTGAGGAGCCCTTGGACTAATGTGCTGGAGTTACACACACACACACACACACACACACACACACACACATACTCAAAGACATTCAAACAATTTTAAATGACTACATAAGAAAACTCAGCATCGTGAATAAGGATACTCAGGAGCTTATAGTGATCACACTCAAGGACAGGAGAGATTTCAGCAGGATTAGGATTAAGTGAAAGGAAGGTGATTTCCTGGAAAGGAAGACTGATGTTTGATTCAGGTTTAGCCTGGGACGTCAAGAACAAGTTTCAGGTAGACCTTGTCCCAGGCAGATAATATTAGAGACCACTGGGAAGTAGGCATCATATTCAGGAGCAGCTTCAACACATTAGCTTCATCACATGTAATGAACATTCTTCCATCTGGGATGAAGCACCATCAGTGAAGATACCATCCTTCAGAATCTAATCACAGACATATTAGAAACCTGCAGTCAGGGGCGAGAGATTTGTGGGATTCTCCTAAGACCTCAGCTCCTCTTATTGGCATTTCACCCTGTGTATCAGCTTTGTCAAGCCCTGCTTCATGTCCTTGTTCCTTAGACTGTAGATAAAAGGGTTTAACATTGGAGTCAATATGGTGTAGATAACTGTTGCTATTCGATCCTTGACAGTATAGTTGGACAGGGGCTGGAAATAGACATAGCTAATGCTTCCGTAAAACAGGGTCACTACTGTGAGATGAGAGCCACATGTGGAAAATGCTTTGCACTTTCCAGCGGCTGAAGGGATCTTTAGAACAGTGATGAGGATTCTCAAATAAGAGATGATGATGCATGAAAAGGGGGTCATTATGACAGCCAGCCCTTCTGTCATTACTGTGATTTCTTTGACAAAATGGGAGGAACAGGACAACTTGAGCACTGACTGGTCATCGCAGAAAAAGTGGTGGATGACATTGGAGGTGCAGAAGGTGAGTTGATTGGTCAGGAGAATGTGCAGGAGGGAGTGGAGGTGTGGAATGCAAAAGGAGAGGACCAGAAGCAGGACACAGCATCTGTGATTCATGATAGTGATGTAGTGGAACGGATGACATATGGCCACATAGCGGTCAATGGCCATGGCTGCTAGGAGGTAACTGTCTGTGTTTCCAAAGGCTATGAAGAAGTACATCTGGGTCAGACATTCACCATAAGAGATAGCCTTTGTCTCTGATAAGAAGTTCATCAGCATCTTGGGGATAATGACTGTCACATAGCAAATGTCAACAAAGGACAGGACACTCAGGAAAAAGTACATGGGTGTGTGGAGGTGAGTATCTGAGTGGATGGCCAGGACTATGAGCAGGTTTCCTGTCACTGTGATGAGGTAGATGGGGAGAAACACGGCAAAGAGTGGCTTCTGATCTTCAGGTCGAGAGGAGAGTCCCAGGAGGATGAATTCAGAAGGTCTTGTTAAGTTATTTCCTCCCATAGTCTTGGGTCCACCTAAAGATAAGCTATCATTATAATAGATACTTCCAACATCTGATATAATCTATCCAAGGATTTTTCAATTTATTCTTCCTATCAGCAATTAAAGCAAGTAAAAATATTACAATTACCTGGACGGTGGCTTCTTTCCGTTAGCGTTGGGAATTCAGAAATTAATACATATTTTAACTTCCTTTCAGTCTTCTGTTATAAAGAGGAAGTAATACAGGGAAAACAGAAATGGGGAAGAGAGAAAAGGAGACAGGGAGAGAGAATGAGAGGGAGTGAGAATTCCCTGGAAGGAGAGGAGGGCAGTCCTGGAGAAATTATCTTCTGATTGAGGATTTTCAGTAGTTAATTCATGGCAGGATTATCAGTGGTTTGCTCTCCCATTTAGTTGCCAGCTGATAGAACGATGCTTTCCTTTAATTCAGATGTTTCTCTCTGCACCAATTATTCTGGCAGCTGAAAATCATCTGAAAAGACATTGAAATATGAGATCACCCAACGGTTACTCTAAGCCCCTCACTTTTTAGTGAAACCTTATCAGAGTTAAAGGATAAGCATGAAGAGGTAAAAGATAGGCAGACAGGAATAATAGGGTAGTAAAAATATTTCTTTTAATGATAATATCAATCCCATCCTTGGTGCCCAATCCCTGGATCTAAAATTGTTGTTGTCGGTGGTATGTGCTTGTTCGTGTTGGTGTAATTCTTTTCCAAATTCCTATCTTAGTTACAGATAGGCTTCCCAGAAAAACCACACAGAGAAGGCACCTGATCCTAGAATGCCTTCAACTTTCATGAATCTGAAGGTTTTCTTCCTTGCCTCTTCTGGACCTTCTACATGCTGAAGGGACTGTAGACACTCATAGACTCCACCCTCTCTCAAGGGAGCATCCTTTGAGACCGTCAAGAAATCCCTGCTGTTCAGATGGAGGAGACATTAGAAAACAAGCCAATTATTGAAGTTTTGGAGTTTTTTTCCTCAAGGAACCTGGGGAGTATCAGTGCTTTCTTTCTCTCCTGTCAGCCGCTCTCTTGACCCGGCAACTTTAGGCCAAAAAGAACACCTACATGAGGTTGGCTCAGGTGATACAGTGACTGGCTCTACCAAACTTCCTGAGCGTTGTTCTCAGAGCTGTATTTTTTACACTGAAAGACAGTATATAGGGTTGGAGAACATTTTTTTTCAGAGTCCACATGGCTTTGGAGTAAAAAGACTAGAACACCTGATGCCACAAGTCACTTTTCTGTCTCCCAGGCTTAGAAGCAGCCTCTAATTATACAATGTTCCTAAAACTTCAGAATATAAAAATTAATAGTTAATACTTTAGACCCCAGAACTTGCCCTTTACTCTTCTCTCTGAAGCATCCCCAAGTGTGCTTATAAAATACTGATGTATGACTCTTGTTTTTCCACTCAGGAAAACCACCAGGTGAATGTATTTTTCTGTTTTATGGAATCCTGAGTTCCTGACTTTGTATGGCAGAATTCCCAAGTTAGGACTCAAACTTCCCCTTCTCCCAGTATGAACATCGTCCAAGAATATGCCATTGCTTATGACTCATTGTCCCCTCATCCGTTTATATCATGCTATTGTTTATACTTTCCTTCATCTACTATAGCAAACCTGCAAGACTTGACATCAGCCTCTTCCAGGACACTTTGCTTGATGACCACCAGTTGGAATGAGTCTGACTACTGTCCTCTTTTAACACCTTGGACTTCCATTCTAAGCAATATCTCAATCTCTGTCTTACTGCTTATACATTAATTGAAAAAGGCACACATTAATAATTTAGTGAGTGCTTACTCTGTGCTAGGCACTCAGATAAAGGAAGAAAATGTAGTATCTCATTTAGTTATTGTGTCACTTTCATGAGATAGGTGGTCTTATTTTCTCTGCTTTAGAGAGGAGGAGTCTGAGCCCAGGGAGTTGAAATGATGTGCCCAATGTAACACAGCTAGTCAGTGAGAGAATTCATTTTTGAAACATCTCATGAGGTTATCTAACTCCTGCTTGACTCCATCCTCTTAATCTGCCATGCTACTGTTTTTTCATGATGCTGGCAAAAAAGACTTGGGAATTATATACTGAATAATAACTCCCAAATAAATCATATTGCCAAAAATATGAACTATTTCTTATTAGGTTAAAGATTAAAAAGCACATTATTAGTTTAAGCTTCTCCCATTAGACTGCATACTCCTTGAGATCAGTAATCATGCTTATTAATATCTGATTGCTCCAATGAGTGAATTAGTTTATAAATATTTATATAAGGCTTACTATATGTCAGGAATTGTGCTAGGTGCTGGAGATACAGTGGCATATAAAACAGAGACAGTTTCCATCCACATATGGCTCACCCAAAGCTTTGTCCAAGATAGTAGTTGCTCAACAATAATCATAGTATTTCCTCATTTTTTGTTTGTGGTCGTCTGAAATAAAAAATATAGAAAAATATAAGGAAGAAAAATAATAATACTCCACGTGTACATCACCCAGAAGGATTGACTACAATAACATTTTCCTCGTTCTCCTTCAACCTTTTAAAAATTCATTTACTCACAAACCTTTATAAACTTTAATAAAGTGCTTATTATGGGAACTGTTCTATGTGCTTTATAAGTATTGACTAATTTTTAACCTCCTAATAACCCTATTAGGTACATATTATTTTCATATTTTTTGTTTTTAAAGCACTTTATTGAAGTGTGATTGACATAAAAAAGCTTTATGTATTTAATGTATACGATTTGATGAGTTTGGGGATAGGTATACACCCGTGAAACCATCACCACCAAGGCCATAAACGTATCCACCACCTTCCCAAGTTTCCTCCTACCCCATGTGTTATTATTATTATTATTTGTGGTAAGAACACAACATAAGATCTACCTTCTTAGCAAATTTTATGTATACAATACAGTGTTGTTAGCTATAGGCGCTATGCTGAATAGTAGATCTCTAGAACTTACTTACCTTGCATAACTGAAACTTTGTATCCTTTCACCATCACCACCCCACAACTCCTTCCCTTCAACCCCTGGGAACCACCATTCTACTCTGATTCTCTGAGTTTGACGCTTTTAAAGAGTCCACATGTAAGTGAGATCATGCAGAACTTTTTTTCTGTCTAGCTAATTTCACTTAGCACGTTGTCCTTATCCACCCGTGTTGTTGCGAATGATAGAATTTCTTTCTATTTTAAGGCTGAATAATATTCTACTGTACGTATATATCACATTTTCTTTAGCCATTCATCTGTCAATTAACGTTTAGTTTGTTTCCATATCTTGGCTATTGTGAATACTGCTGCAATGAATTTTGGGAGTACTGGTATGTCTTCGAGATCCTGGTTTCGTTTCTTTTAGATAAATCAAGAATGGGATTGCTGGATCATATGGTAGTTCTATTTTTAATTTTTTGAGGAATTTCCGTACTGTTTTCCATAATGGTTGTAACAACTTACATTCCTACCCACAATGTACAAGGATTTCCTTTTATTCACATCTTTGCCAACAATTATTCTCTTTTTTTAAAAAAATTAATGATAGCCATCCTAACAGGTGTGTGATGATGACTCATTGATTTTGATTTGCATTTCCCTGATGATTAGTGATGTTGAGCACCTTTTCATGTATCTGTTGGCCATTTGTACGTCATCTTTGGAAAAATGTCCATTCAAGTTCTTTGCCCATTTTTTAATCAAATTATTTGGTTTTTTGCTATTGAGTTGTATGAGTTCTTTACATATTTTGGATATTAACCCCTCATCATATATATGGTTTGCAAATATTTCTCCCATTTTGTAAGTTGCTTTTCCATTTGTTGGCGGCTTCCTTTGCTATGTAGAAGCTTTTTAGCTTGATATAGTCCCCCTTGTTTATTTTTGCTTTTGTTGTCTGTGTTTTTCATGTCATGCCAAAAATATCATTGCCAAAACCAATGTCAGGGAGATTTTCTCTATGTTTTCTTCTAGAAGTTTTATGGTTTTGTGTCTTACAGTTAAATCTTTAATCCATTTTGAGTTGATTTTTGTGTATGGTTTAAGATTAGGGTAAAATTTTATTCTTTTGCATGTGAACTTCCACGAGGAACCCCAAATGAAGGATTCATCAAATTCCAGCTCTGCCCAGAACTGTGAGGATTATTTCCGTTTGTGCATTTATTCATTCATTCAATAAATATTTCCTGAAGGCTTGCTAGTGCTAGGCACTGATGTAAGTTCTAGAGATGCAGAAGTAATAAAATAAAGCACCTCGACTTACAGCATTTGAATTTTAGTGAAGAAAGATAGACATTGAACAAATAGATATATAATATGTCCAGAAGTCACATGGAATATTGAAAAAAAAAGTATGATAAACGAACAGAGTGTGACAGGGCTTGTGGTATTTTAGAAAGGATGGTCAGGGAAGATCTTTCTGAAAAGGAGACATTTGAGTAGAAATCTGAATGAAGTGATTTGAGATCTCTGAAACTTAAGCAATCAGAAGCCCTATTTTTTTTTGTTTAATTTTTTGGTTATTGCAGTAACATTGGTTTATAACATTGTATAAATTTCAGGTGTACATCATTATACTTCTATTTCTGCATAGATTACATCATGTTCACCACCCAAATACTAATTACAACCCATCACCACACACCTGTGCCGAATTGTTCCTTTCGCCCTCCTCCCTCCCCCCTTCCCCTCTGGTAACCACCAATCCAATCTCTGTCTCTATGTGTTTGTTTATTGTTGTTGTTATCTACTACTTAATGAAGGAAATCATACGGTATTTGACCTTCTCCCTCTGACTTATTTCACTTTGCATAATACCCTCAATGTCCATCCATGTTGTCACATATGGCTGGATTTCATCATTTTTTATGGCTGAGTAGTATTCCATTGTGTATATATACCACATCTTCTTTGTCCATTCGTCCCTTGATGGGCTCTTAGGTTGAGAAGTCCTATTTTAAAGTAAGAATATAAATAGCTGTTATACGTACATTTTTATTGTTTCCTGTATAATTTTGGGGGGATGTTACTTAAACATGCATAAACTTAAAGCAAACTTTACACTTTTTAATCTTTTTATTGCTTATAAGTCAAAAAACTCTAAAAAAGAGAAAATAAAATTTTTTGAGTTAAATTTTTGTAAAGCCATGTAAATTATAAGAATTCAAAAGAAACTGAAAATGATTGAATTGATGAATAATGTTATATTGATGAAATAAATTATCTTTCTTAAAATTAAACAATGAAAAATATAGCTTCTAATCCAGTTCTCATTTAATCTCTTTTTTTGTATTTTAATTTCAACCATACGAATGCAGATAATGTCCATTTGCACAAACAGATAGTAAAAATGCCTTTAAAAGATTGAGGAATTTATTTTTTGGAGCAGAAAAATTAAGACATCATACTAAATCAGAACTCTGCTAGTTAGCAATTCAAGAATGCCAACTTTAATGAGATGTTTCCAGATAACTTCATTTATCTGCTTTGTTTTTTTGAAGGTTAGATTAGCATTGGGGTCATATTGAAAGATGCAATAGAGGGTACCCAGAAAGGTAAAGAAATCTAACCACTAATGACAACAATAAAAACTAAACATTTTTGAATGCTCTGTACCAGGCAGAGTCTTGAGAGTATGACAAATATTATTTCTTATCTCACCATCCTTCAACTCCTATATGACCTCAGCTGAAGGACATTATTATGTCCTGGAGGAAGATATCACTTACAACATAAAAAGTCATCCACCATGACCATTTGGTCATCCACCTGAACTGTTTAGGAAGGAAGTCACGTGTCAGTGTCCAAATCTTCATGGAAGGTAGTCAGATAAATCTGTGCTTGTTTCAGATGAACTGCTCAGAAATCAGTCACACTGGAAAAGCCAACGTTGCTATATTTAAAAATGTTTAAATATATATATGATTAAAAATTCAAATAGTGTATAAGACTAGAGAGTGAAAAACAAATTTTCCCCTATCCCTGAACCATCCAGAGGTGGTTGGTCCGATAGCAATTTCTAGGGTATACATCCATAGAATAGACAGCATATGCACATAGTCATTCACATCCACTCATCAATGTATCATACAATGCATATACAGTTTTGCACCTTGATTTCCTCAGTTAACAATATATGTGTCCAACTTGGTTATATATCAGATCTCTCTAGTTATTAACCAGTACCAAAATCTTAACTAATGAATGTAGTATTTTTGGGGGCTGTTCACAGACATTTTGGTTCTCTCTCTTTCATGGTAGGATTGTACTTCTCCATCCTTTGGAAATTAGATATGGCCATGAGACTTGCTTTGGCAATGGAGTGGGAATGAAAGTTATGTGTTTCATGTATGAGTGGGAGTTTAAGATCCAGGATGCAATTTGCCACACTCCTTTTTTCCTGACCTGGTGACTAGTAAACCCTAGATGGTGGAGGCACCATAAGCCTGTATCTCCAATCAAGGGTGATGCAAAACAGAGCCCCTCTATCTACCTTCAGTGCATTCTCAGAGTGACTGAGAAACAAACGTTATAGTTTTAACTGTTTGATATTTTAGGTCTGTTTGTTAATGCAGAATGATCTAGTTTATTGACGTAGAATTTGTGTCTAGAATGGGAGTATTTCATATAACCAAAACCTAAATAGTGTGGCTTAGGGGCAGGATAAGGGTTGTAAGGAAGTTGTTATTGGAGACTGGTAATATGGCAATCCATTTTACGGTGAAATATTTGGTAAAACTTTTGCCACTGACAGCTTGGGAGGCAGATCATATTATCACTGAACTTGGAGCTCTAGAGGAAAAGGTCAGAAATCATAATGTTATTAGCATGTGTTGGTGGATATTGACTGCTTTTGGAAAAGTATTATAAGACAGAGTTGAACTCAGAAAACATTTGGTTAATTTGTGAGTAGGTCTGAAAAGTAATAGAAGCAATGAATGAATTCAGAGGCTTGGTAGGGATAGATGAGACAAATGCTTTCAAGGACTAAAAATAAAAAATAAAACTAAGAAAGTCTTGGTGACACAAAGGCCAATTAACATTCATATATGTGAGAAAGTTAAATTACAGGTACAACAATGATTAAAACCTCTGAATTGATTAAGGTGTCACAGAGTAAAAACTCTGTGTGGTGTCTGATAAATTCCTACAACAGACTAAATGGCTCAAAGAAAAGATACTAAGAATGGATTCTCCCACCTTCGCCCTATTGTTCAATACACATATGATAGAGATTAAATAAAGCCAGAGAAATATGAGGATAACCAAGCAAAGAAGCATAGTAATTCTTGGAACTATGTCTCAGAAAACAAAACAAAACAAAACTGTGTTCATAGGTACTGGTACGTGACAAATAAGGAAGAAGACAACTAAGTATTTGAAAGGTTTATACTTCCCAAAGTACCACCATTCTGGACTAGGAGAGGCACTGGGCTATTGTTTTAGTCTTAAAATAACCATTGGTCCCTCAATTGTTTGGGCATGAAGTGGTTTGAGAACTCTTCTCATCCACCAACTTGGGCATATTTCTGGATGTTCACTTTAGATGTGGCCTTAAAGAATAACAGGTAGGGAACAAAAGCCAGAGGCTGCATAGAATAATGGTCAAGGGGGCTACTCCCAGGGACATAAATCAAGACCTAATCAAAGAACATTCCCCACCACCAGAGTAGGGGTCCACAAAATATCCCTCTAGTGGGATTTGAGAATTTGCCACTGATCAGTCTTCTCTGCGTCTTTTATTGCTCCCTTTTCTGAATGAAAATGTTTCGTTATATTTTTTTCCTGGTTATCTTCTAACTATCTGCACTTATTGAGTATGGGAGAAGCAGATAACTTGTCTTTACAATTTAAAATTTTCTGTGTCAATTGAAACTACATCCAGATGGATGCAGAGACTACCATGCATCACTCAGAGATCCCAGGTCAAATCCATTTTGTTGTCTTTATGTCCAAACAATGATTTTTACACTTCTGAGCTCTCACAAGTTGAGCCCTGGGGCCAGGCAGAGTCTGGAAACGTATTAGAGGCTATTTGAGTTTTTCCACAGGTTATCTACAAAGGGAAGGATCTACAGTAAACATACTGAAAACCGATGTACGGCTAAATATTACCTATGTGACGTATATACTCACAACCACTACTCTCACGCCCACATCAGACATTGCAAATCAATTATGGAATTTTTTTCCTATCGAGTCTACGGATGGTTATTCAAGTCCCTTTCAGTGTTGTATCTCTCAGGTAGTCAAGACCAACTGATCAGAGTTGGCATGGATGTGCAGTCCATTGGACATCCATACAATTAAAGAATGTAGCTCTAGAATATATTTTCTCAGATAATTGCCACTTATAGATAACTGTGGTCAGCAGCAACCTCAGCAGTAAGCAGAGTATGTTGGTCCCTGACTCTATCAGTCATACGTTCCTTTTCTGAAATTTCTTGGCTAGAGCTTCATTTTTTTTTGAGGAAATACCTTGTGCCATAGTGAAATATGGCTGGTCATGAGAAAATAGGTTGGAGGAAAGAAACATACTAGTCAGTATTCCTTCATTAATATCCTAGTGAGAATTGTAGATTCGATATGATAACATAGGGTACACATTATTATATTTACCTGAATGATAGACAGAAGGAGGGGATATTGGAAACTGAGTTATATTTAGGGAGAGGTAGGTGGGAAACAAGGCTCAGGAGGACTCAAAGAGTGAGAGTTATTTGAGGAACAAACTAAAGATAATGAGTACTGAGATACAGTATTGGATTCATTTTCCATTGCACATAGAGCTAGAGATGATTCAGTAACAGTGATGTATTGCATTGACATCATATATTAAGAAATTTGTGTCTATAGGAGCCAGAACATTATGTTAAGGTGGTAAGATGCTGAGGAAAAGAATATGGTTCTAATCTATTTGATGGAGGAACGCTACTTCTCTTGATGAGAACTTTCCAAACTAATCTTGAGGATGGGACTTAAACACACACATGCATGCACACACACACACACACACACACACACACACACATAAACACATTTATAAACAATTTCCATAGATTAAGATAAATGGATCTACAGAAGTATGTATCTACCTGCAAAGATCTGTAGCAGACATACATATTTTCAGTCAATTACATTTTTCTAACTTACATTAATTCCATCAGGAAAGATGCAGAGATTAAGGGAGTTTTCAAGTGACTTTGGAGGAAATACAGGGACTACGACTTCCTGGAAAGGTGGGATATGACACAGTAAGGATAAAGTAGGCAGAAAGATTTGGATAAAGCTTATTACAACCAGCTAATGATGGATATCGCTGGGGAGGATGTAGGAAATGTCAGGGAAAACCTTACATTCAATTAATATTTTCCCATCACATATGAAGCACCTTTACTATCATTCCTCAGCTCATCATAAACACCAAGAACTTGCATTCACGGATTGGAGAATCTATAGAATTTCTCAAGACTTAGCATAAAAGCCACATCATTGGGGCTTTATCCTACCTATCAGCTTTCCCAAGCCCTGCTTCATGTCTTTGTTTCTCAGACTGTAGACAAAAGGATTCAACATGGAAGTTAATATAGTGTAGATAACTGTTGCTATCTGGTCCTTGACAGTAAAGCTGGTAGGAGGCTGGAGATAGACATAGCTAATACTCCCATAAAACAGAGTTACCATGGTAAGATGGGAGCCACAGGTAGAGAAGGCTTTGTACTTCCCAACAGTTGAAGGGATTTTCAGAACAGTGGTGAAGATTCTTAGATAAGAGATGATGATGCACATAAAGGGGGCCATTACGACAAATAGTCCTTCTGTCTTTATCACTATCTCCTTGACAAATGTAGACGAGCAGGACAACTTCAGCACTGGGTTGAGATCACAGAAGAAGTGATGGATAATGTTGGATGCACAGAAGGTGAGTTTATTCATCAAGTGGACATGGAGGAGTGAGTGAAGAAATGGAATGAAGAAGGAAATTACCAGTAGAAGGACACAGCATTTATAGCTCATGATGGTGATGTAATGAAAGGGGTTGCATATGGCCACATAGCGGTCAATGGCCATGGACCCTAGAAGGTAACTATCTACATTACCAAAGGATAGGAAGAAATACATCTGGGTCAGGCACTCACTATAGAGGATGGTCTTTGTCTCTGATAAGAAGTTTATCAGCATCTTTGGAATAATAGCTGTTGTATAGCAAATATCAACAAAAGACAGGATGCTCAGAAAGAAATACATGGGTGTCTGTAGGCGGACATCTGAATAGATGGCCAGCATAATGATCAGGTTTCCCATCAGAATGATCAGGTAGATGGTTAGAAATAAGACAAAGAGAGGCTTCTGGTCCTCAGGCCTAGAGGAGAGTCCCAGTAAGATGAATTCAGAAGGTCTTGTTTCGTTGTTCCATCTCATGGCTTTGATTTTACTTAAAGATAAATAAAATAGACTGATCTATTTTTTGAAGCATGCATTTTCCAAGCATCTTTAATCCTTATTCTCCCACTGAGATTTTGTAAATATAATATTTATCTGCACTGATGCTTTCCTCCATTAGTGTGGAGAACTCAGGGTGAAAATTATTCTTCCATTTCCCTTCGATTTCTGAACTACTTAGAAACAATGGGAAAATACATTACAGAAGGAGTAGTGAGATCAGAAAGAGAAATGGACATAGACAGAGAGAGACTTCCCTTTTCTATTGTCTTGCATTCTGTTTGATAATCATATTCTGACTTATGGTTCAGGGTAATATGGCTTGGGCACAGATTGAGGCATGGGGAAAAGTCTTTGTCTATTTAGATATTTTAGTGGATAAACTTGTCTGGATAATTACAAACTTTTGAATAATATGCTCCTTGAATTCATTTGCTTTCCTCCCTATCACTTATCCTGGAATCTGGATGCTGAATTCTGAAATTACCATACAATCTCTTCTTTCCTATCACTGTGATAAGTATATCCTTTCTGCCCTAGTGCGTTACTATTCAAGAAAGGAAGAAAAGATGCAAACAGAGACACAGATCCAGTGTGGCATGGATAGAGCCCTTTTCCTATTTTTAAACACATCCTATCCTAGGTCCCCAACTTGTGGGTTCTAACATCATTGTGCATATATCTGTGCAAGCGTGTTTATTTGTAAGTGTGGATTTGCCCGTACAACCACCTCAACCATAGATACAGCTGCCCAGGACTTACCAGATGTTTGACAAACACTCAGCTCTTCTTGAGTCTGAGTGGTTCCCCCCAGACACTGCAGGGATCTCCTCATCTGACAGAGCTATAGTGACATGCTCTGTGATTTGTCCTCTGATTTGTCCTCAACTCCCTGGAGTTCAGCTGGAAAACCAGTAGAAAACAACCATGTTTTTCAATTATGAAAGATATTCCTCTAAGGAACCAAGAGAATATCTCATGCTTTCTTCTCCTCCAAGTAGCCCTGTCCCTCTCCATGTTTCCTAAAATTCTATGCAAGGCCTGGGCGTTTCTGGCAAAGGAAAAAATCAACAAAATGAAAAGGCAATCTACGGGATGGGAGAAAATATGTGCAAACCATATATCTGATAAGAGGTTAATATCCAAAATATATAAGGAACTCATACAACTTAATAGCAAAAAAACAACCCAATTAAAAAAATTGGCAAGGAATTTGAATAGATATTTCTCCAAAGAAGCCATCCAAATAACCAACAGGTATATGAAAAAGTACTCTACTCTACTAATCATCGGTGAAACACAAATCAAAACCACAATGAGATATCACCGCACCCCTGTTAGAATGGCTATTCCAAAAGATGAATGATAAGTGCTGGTGAGAACGTGGAGAAAAAGGATCCCTAGTATACATTTGGTGGGAGTATATATTTGTATAGTTATTATGAAAAACAGCATGGAGTTTCCTCAAAAAATTCAAAACAGGACTACCATATGAGTCAACAATCTCACTTCTGAGTATATAACCAAAGGAAATGAAATCAAGATCTCTAAGAGATAACTGCACTCTCATGTTCATTTCAGCACTATTCACAGTAGCCAAGATATGAAAAGAAACTAAATGTCCATTGACAGATGAATGGAGAAAGAAAACGTGATGTGATATATATATTTATCACACTTAAGTATATAAGTTAAAGTTGGATGCTGCATTTTCCTATGTCCCTTCCTGTCTGATCCCTCATTGTAGTTTATATTGGTGCTGAAAAGTTTCTTTAGTGCTTTCAAGATAATTGGCCTAGGGAACAAACATAAATAGCAGTGGAGAACGTAGAAAGATGGAGAGTTTTGATGGGAGATGGAAGGGAGTGGTAGTTTCTCTGAGACTTTACTCCCAAGAAAGATATATTTGTAAGATATAGTGGGGAATTTGGCATATACTCAGGGATAATTGTAATTTCAAATTGAAAATATTGTCAGAACCTCAAGAAATTGACCTATGTGGTTAGCGTAGAAAGAAGGGGAATATTCTTGAAGTAGCAGGACACTGAGTTCCCATGTAGAAGACAGTGTGGTCTAGTGGAGAAATCGGACTTGGACATACGGTGTGAGTTAGTTTCAGCACGTTTTCTCCAAATTGTGGGAATGCAGGAAAGAACCTATTGCTTTTTATAGTTTCAGTCATCCCATGTAAAGTAGTGCTAATAAAATTTCCCTCATTTGTGGGGGGCTGGCTGGATGGCGCAAGTGGTTAAGTGCACGTGCTCCGCTGCGGAGACTCGAGGTTCGCTGGTTCGGATCCCGGCACGCACCCGACGCACTGGTTGGCAAGCCATGTTGTGGCAGCGTCCCATATAAAAGTGGAGGAAGATGGGCATGGATGTTAGCCCAGGGCCAGTCTTCCTCAGCAAAAAAGAGGAGGATTGGCAGATGTTAGCTCAGGGCCGATCCTCCTCACAAAAAAAAAAAAAATTACCTCATTTGTACCTGTACTTCTCTTTTGTTTACCTGACACTTTAAATTATGTTTTATCATTTATCCTCACTAGAATGGAGGGTCCATTAGGGACATAATCAATTATTTTTCAGTGGTGTATCCTTAATGGCTGTCAGAATG